>NC_134684.1:3355000-3955000 GCF_024713945.1 Dermatophagoides farinae | reverse complement strand
ACATTCTGACCAGGCTCAAGGTTGTTATCGTTGAGTTTAACCTTTACACCACAATCATTTTGTCGTACAAGTATTCGATAGAAATCTGCTACTAAGCGACTTTCATGATGAAGAGTGGATCTAGTGAATGCCAAGACGAGCAATCGAATTGATGGCGTCATTTGATTGGTCAATCGAATATCGATGGCTAGCGATGATGAAGCAATACGGCTAAATTGAATGATGGATTTATGTCTCATGATGATCAAATAAATTCGATCAACATCAATGGGACCATTATGAACGATTGAGGATCGATAATGTTGACCGGCTGTATACCACATTTGTTTCTTATTCGATATGAGAATAACCGGTTGCCGGTGATCTTCTTTGTTCTGGTCCACATAATCAAATGGAAAAAGCGACAATTGTTTGATTGTTTGTTGTTCTTGTCTATATTTTGGATCTTGACTACTTATGCGAACCTGTAAAAGGCCGACAAACTTGTCCAGTTTAAAGGTAAATATGACCAATCCATTTGAATCGGTTCGAATGACATTGTGATTACCATCATTACCATCACCGGTTATAACGTATGGCCGAATATTATGATCATTCGAATCGGTCATCTGAATTTGTATCGGTACATTAGATATTGGATTATTGTCATGATCGGTCAATTCAAACTATAATGACAGAAATTAAATTAAATTTCAACAATATCATTGATTATTGGACACAATTTATACATACGGCCAGATAGTTGGCTAACTGTGGTCGATATACTAGACTTGTGAAACGTGTCCAGATAAGATATGGAAAATTGGCCAAAATCGTTTGATCACTTGTTGCAATGTCCTTTTGATTGGTTGCCAAATCGGTAACGATTGCTTCTATCACCAACCGTTGTGGCAATGGTTGATATTCGCAAAAATTTGATGCTAATTTTATTGATTGCCGTAACGTGCCAGATGTTTGATCCAAACATGCCACCTGACTTTTTTGCTCAAAACCACCTCGATTCTTAAATGGTGATTTGATCGATATCTTGAAGTGAGCATATCCATTAACTGGCTTACCATAAGTATATGTTGCCTTTAATTTTATGATGAACGGTTCGTCTGGTGATGAACATAAATGTACGCGAGGCGTATCGATGTCGATTCGAAATCTAGATGCAACATAATCACGTACCTCAAATGTTAAACGATCATTAAATTTATGCTCAGAGCATTCAACATCAGCTTTCCATTGACCATTACTTGCAAGTGTTGGCAATTTGTATGAATATTGTGCAAAATAGTCCGGTGCTGTACAGGTTAGATTAGCCATTTCCATTTTAATGTTTTGTTGATTCTGTGATTTCAATTGATATATCGTCAAGAAAATCTAATAAAATTAATCCCACAAACCTTAATGGTCAATTGGCAATTATCATTTTTAGGTGTTAATGTCGTTTCACTAAAGCGAAGCAAACGAAATCTGACCAATTCAGAATGTCGATAAATTGGCTTATCGGTTTGAAAGAAGCCAAGGCCCCAATTTTTAGCGATTTGGAATTCTTTAATAACTTCGACATGTTTCGGTTGTTGAAACACTAGTTTCATGTATATCGAATCAAATCGTAATTGAAATCCAAATGGACCTGACGATTTAATTTTGTTTGATGCTTGTGGCCGATATACGTATGGTAATGTCCATTCATCGATTGGTTCTGTATGAATATATATTGGATTCAATGATTATCAACATAATAAACGCACATTGTAGACTTACTTTCTGAACGAATTTCATTTTCATGGACAATGTGATTGAAATTTTTTGAAAACGATAAACTCAATTTAACCCATATGAAAGGCACGGTGGTTGTCGAATTTAATAATAACAGGAATCGATCATGGCCATCCAGATTCAATTGGCTTTGGGCCAATATTATTTGGCATCTACAATATATCAACAGTAACTTTTGGTCAGTAGTCTAAGAAGTAATCAGGCCATTTTAATAACACTGACCGAACATGAAAAATAAGAAAAAAACATTGACATAGGCCAAATAACACGATTCCAACCGTACGGCTATTCATAATTCATAATTTAATTAATTGAATTGATGATTATACAATGTTTACATTACTATTAGAATGAGCAGTGTAAATAATGAATTTCGAATTAATTGGGGCAAAATTGATTTCGTTGCGTTTTTTTTTTTTTTTTGATTAATCTAATCAAATCAATCAATGGCTTATCATTATTGAATGAATTGCATACACAATGTGAAAATACGTCTAATTTAATATAATTTAATAATGATTGAAAAAATTATTGCATAAAAACTGTTAACCATTTTCAGTTTATCATTTGTGGATATGAACAATTTATTGTTGATTCTGGCCACAATGGTAATGGTCATTTTTCAAATGACATTATGTAATCAATTCAATAATAAACCAATGACTCAAGTGATGAAGATTTGTCAACATGAAAAAATGCAATGGATCTCAAATAAACGATGGCCACATTCATTATCATTGCAAGCAGAATTACATTGTTGTGCTTTTTTCACATTTTGTGATTGTGTTGATCGTTTATGTAAAGAAGAAAAATATTACAATAATGATCTATATTGTATTTTTGTGCAAAAAGTCCGTGAAAAAAAACCCATGTTTGAAGAAACATGTTCAAAAGAATTTGATTTTTATTTTACAAATACCATGATTTTACAAAGATATTTTTGTAATAATCTACCTAGTAAAAGTGGATTATGGACACTAATTGCTATCGGATTCAGTATTATAATCGAAATCATTGTGGCCATCATTATCATTACCATAATTATCATATTTTATCAACAATTAAATAAAAATCAAAACGAAACAATCATCGATGAACAATTATCTTTAAGGCAATCTAAAAGTGGTGGTGGTGGTGTTGGAATACGGCAAAAAAAATCATCACCCAAAAGAGAAAAAACAAAAAAGTCAAATAGAAAAATAAAATCAGTACCAACAAGTCAAAGATGAATTGTACACACACACACACACACACAACAACAAGCAATTTTTATTATTATCATAATGATGAGAAAGAGTAAGAGAGGTCAATAAAGAATTTAATAATAATAATCAAATCTCTGAAAAATGCTATATAAATATGAAATTCGACTTTTTTGTTTTGTTTTGTTTTGTAAACGATTCAATTGTGTGTTTGATGATAAAAGGTCAATATTCACTGATCAACGATAAAATGGTTATTGTAAAGAATGGGGATGTTTTTTTTGTGTGTCATCAAGTAAGTGTATAAATAGCCCATGCAACAGGAATAAACCATGTTTTAAGAAGATAAACGAAATGTTTTGGTTGTGTTTGTGTCTAAATAATAAAAACAACAAAAGCAGACTTAGTCTTTTTTTAAAACTAGAAATATCAAACTAGTGTTTCATTTTTCTGCATTTCCTAAAGAACATTATCATCATCGACAATGTCCAAATTTTTATGATGATGATAATCATTTGATGAAGAATAATGTCTTGAACTGCTGGCCCCTGATGTTTGATATCGGCCATACATTTCAGATGTTGTTGTTGTTGTTGTTGTTGTTATTCCACCACTATCACCTGTATCGAATAATGAATGAGTTTTGTTCGAATTCAAATCATCATTGTTGATCGTTGAGATTATTGAGCTATTTGTGGCTGTGTTGGTGTTGGTATTCATCTTTCTCAACGATGGTGTTGCTGTATATTCATTTCCAGTAAACAAATCTTTATCTTGATGATGATTGGTCATTGAAGTTAATGGTGATGATGATGTATAGGAGGCAAACTTTCTTGTACTATTGGAAGAAGTATTAAGCGATTCAAAATCTTCAACATTACGAGCCGATGAAGAAGAAGGAACTATGGATGATGAATATCCGGTCGTAAATGAACTAGTAATAATCGATGAATTATTCGTTGTGCTGCTATTCAATCGAGATGGATAAAGCTGAGTTGATGATGGCCCAGTTCCAGTTATAAGCGGTTTTGTAGGCGATTGATGATTATGATGATATGGAGATGATGATGATGATGTATCAGTATCTGTTAGATATGATGAACGATGTCTGATGGATGATTGTGAAAATACACCACCACCTTTACTACTACTATAATCAATTGGATCATCATTCTTAGTTCGATTCGTTTCGTCAAACAATGTGGATCGTTTCGTTGTGCTAATCGATGATGATGGCTTATTAACGGTGGAATACAGTCCTTCACCGGTGACTATAGAAGCTGTGGATGTAATTGTTACATCACTTGAACCAATCAACGTCGATGATGCTGTCGATGGATTAAGATATTTTTTGTATGTCTGATCAATAACTTCGCTTTCGACAGCTCCATATTGATTCGTTTGCATTGATGACAAATACGGTGAACGTGAAGATATGCTACTACTGCCCACAGAAAAATCATTGTTATAATAATCAGACATAGCGGTGGTGAATCGATGAGATGATGTACGAATACCACTGGTTGAATTATCCAAGCTGCTTGTCGTTGTTGTCGCCGTGGTCGTCGTTGTTAAGCCATACTGTGATCGATATGGTGATGATAGAATTGAATCAATCGAACTAATTCGACTAGATGATGTTATAGTAATGCTGGCGGTAGTGATCGGAGCCGTTACACTTGATGAAACAGGATTTATAATTAAAGGTCCGGTTGAACCGGCAGGAACCTTATATTTGGATACTGAATTGGTTGTCGATGAATAAGCGGATATGGTTCGTGTAGCATTTTGAGTGGATGGTAACAAACGGCCAGTACCACCAATACTGCTTGTACCTGTTGTACTGCTGGTAATTAATGAGCTGCTCCATGTAGTCGTTGTTGTTGTCGTTGAAGGTATTTTAGTTGGTGAACCAGTACTCGACTGAAATCGATATGATGAATCAGGTGGAGAATCGTAAAGATGTATTTGATGGTGATCAGAGCTAACGCTATTTGTCAAATCGGCCATTGGCGATCGATATGATGGCGATCGAATGGAAGTAATAGTCGTCGTATTCGATGGCAAATTTAATGATGTGCTACCAGCTGTGGTTGTCATAGCCGAAATATCCACAATTGATTGTTGATTAACATCGTCCATTTTTTTAAACAAATTAAATGCTCCTTTTTTAATGCAATAATAACAATATATAAAGACATGAACAAAATGTTCAAGCAAATCAAATGAATTGCTAACCTTTACGGCGAGGCCAAATATCAAGTAAAAATTTGAACACTTGTATCGGTTTATACACTGAATCAGATTGATCATGGCACGAGAATAATGGCCCAAAACAAATAGCCAATGCTTGTGAGGTCATTTTGTTGCGGTCGGAATTGATGTGGATCAATTTAATATGATCCATCAGATATAACACCGTATTCTACACACACATCAAAATTGGTTGTATATCAATTAATCCTTTTGTTCATATAACCAACAAATCGTGTTGTTGTATCGTGCATACAACTTACCCGGTGAGATTTAGGAAGACACTCCAGTATGGAGAACATAAGCTTAGCATTACCGGCCGGATCATCTGGAACACAAACACTAAGACCATCGTCCATCATATCGAACATGGCCTTATTGAATAATGGTTCCGGAAGCTCACGAAGATAGTCTTTGAGCAAACCTACAACGAAATTTATTTATGATTATAGGCAAACGGGTTAAATTAGATTTATTTTTTTCTTGCTATCAATGTTTTATATGGGTGGTGTGTGTTGAACAAAAGAGATAAATCAAATAAACAAAATAAACTCAAAGAACAAGATAATCTAAATGATATTATAAAGAAAAATCAATGAAATGAGGAAAAAAAACCGGATAAACGAAAAAACAATGATAAAACAAAATATTAACCGAATAATAAGCTCATATATAATCACTAATCACAAGTGAATCTCATTCTCTTTTGCTCATTCAAACACAAACACACGCAAACATTCGGGCAATTTTCAATGGGATTTCGTTGATGTAATGCCGGTATTGTTGGTATTGATGGTATTAGTGTTGCTATTGGGAGAAGCAGCTATAGCAGCTGGAACATTAATGGGTGTCGAAACCTTTTTCATCAATATCTTATGCCATTCTTTGCCAGGATCATTATGTCTCATAGTCCAACAATTGCGGCAATAATAATGGCGACATTCAAAACAATAGACAGGACCATTTTCAATCTGGCATTGCGAACATTTTTGATCTGCAAGAAATGGATCAACTTGAATCTGATTCAGATTCATTTTTGGAATGGATTAATCATCAAAAAAAAGTTTATGACGTATTGTACATACCGTTTTCTTAAAACGTAATGACAACACCTTGACAAAACGTGCATTAATAGCTCGTTGATAGGCAGATGTCGTAGCAAATTGAGCCCTACCGAAACCCATTGGATAATCAAAACGATCAGTTTCAAGTATGACATAGTCAACTGGACCGAATATTTCTTGTAAAGCTTCGAATATGGATTTAGAATTCATCATTCCGTGTAAAGCTCCCAAAAATACCATTCGACTTTCGTCAATCATCGAATGCATGTTTCCAGCATTGTTGGTGGCCATTGTATCGTGATGAGGAAATCCAGGACGATAATGGAATGAATCATTTTTGTCCCATGGTATCACCTGAACATTCTTGGTTTTTCTTGAACGTTTTGATTGTAGCGGATAAAGGAATTTTGAGCCTTCATTATCGAATGTTATTTTGCATACACTGATCAAACGTTCAACCGATGTTGAATCATCAAATATGAGATACAAATAGCCAGCTTTGCTTAGATCTCGGCTTGAGCGGCTTGGCCGAACTTCTTTACCAGGTCGTTGTACGGCCACAACACCAAATTGACGAAATGCTTCCAACATATCTTCATTGGTCATATCCCATAATACACCACCCAGAAATACTTTGACCGAATATGTGACAGAACGTTGTGATTTGAACTCAAATTGGTTAATGGAAAATATCGATTGACATTGATCAACACGGCTAGCCTCTTCTCGATGTTTGCGAGCTCGAACTTCCAATTCATCATTTACACAAGCAATGGCATTAGCATTATAAGTACGTTGCTGTTGTAAAACTAACAACATTGAACTTGATTCACTGGAAGATGAAGGAGTTGATAATGGTGAATAGGGAACCATTAAGCTTGAATGGCCACTTGCCACAACAGAAGGCTGATTGATCAAACTGCTCAGCCCATGTATATTACCGAAAAGTGATCGATTAGTGTCCAATTGCGATTGTTGTTCCATATGCTTCTGCTCATCATTATTGGCAACTTTACTTCCTTTAGTTTTACTAATCGAACCTTTACCCAACACATTATCGAAAGAGAATGATGAATCTATATATGAATATTAAATAAGAAATTGATTGATAAACTATTTTCTATGAACAACAATGGACTCACCATCAGAGATATTAGTTGTCGATGACCGTTGCTGTTTCATGTCGTTAATGAATGACGAAGCAACAATATTACCAAACGATGAATTCGAATTCAAACATTGACCCGAATCGGGTGAATGCATACTTTCAATAGCCGTACTCGGTATCATCATGAATGGTAACTGACTATACGATGAATCAAAATCACCGAATGGACCATCATCATCAACTCCTGTTTCAGCCAGCATTTGGAGAAAATTTTTCGAGTTTCGTTCTTTGCGATCAAAAAATTCTTCATCCAATACGAACAACGCTCCTTTGTCTACTTTGCCGGATATTTTCTTACCAGTTGAATCATTCTTGTGCACGGATGACGAACGAATCTCTTGTTGATAATCATTATCTGTAGGTGAAAAATGGCTAGCATTCGGATTAAGAAATGAACCCGAATTATTGGCTAATCTCCATTCGTTCATGAATGATGATTTGCATTTACCATTATTATCGCGGTTTATTTCATCAAAGAAATAATTGTCTGATATTGGAGCTGATTTTGATAATAGATTAACATTTGAAAATCGAGAATGTCGTAGCTGTTGTTTTTGATAATGACCAGATCCAATGTTAAACGGTGAAGAACGATTCGTTCCGATTGGCCATTGTGTTGAATTTCTACGTCCAGATACACCACGATCCAGATTGACTGACCGATCAGTTGTTGTCGATTTGATGTTGCTGCTTAAAGGCTGGTTCATCACATTTGTCAAGGATGAACGTCGATAAATTGGTTCATGATCATCACTGCCATCAGTGATTGTAGTACGATCATCAACCAGTTCATTCGATTTGGTATTAGTCAAACCTAGTTTAGCATTAAATGTTTCGATAATATGATTCAAATTTTCCATGTATTCTTTATTATTTTCTTGTATAACGGTTGCCAATGTTTGTACGTCCAATTCGTCTGATCGTTCGATATTTTTCAAACTATTCAATGTTGATTGCTCTTTCACCGATATTGATTGTGTTTTTTGCAACATGGAATTGATAGGCGAACCGGTCGACTCAAAACCAGAATCCATAGATGATGGACTAGGAATATGACTATCCATAGTTATCATCGAAGAACGTTGTTTGTTTAAAGTTGATAGATGAATTTTATCTTCACCACTAGTCGGTGATGATGACATTGATAAAGTGAAAAATGAATACAATTCGAATTGAAATCTTCAATAAAAAAAAACACTTTTTTTCGAAAAAAATTGCCAACACAACTTGATGAATAAATGTAAGAAAAAAAATTTGCAAATGAAAAATGTCGTCTTCTTTTGAAGCTTTGATTTCATTTGTACATTTGATGTTTAACATTCATGATCATTTCATTTCATTTTCAAATATATGTCCATTTATCATCGTCCATAGAAAAGTTTGATCAGATATAGATGATGATGAAATAAAATTTAGTCACAATAGTCGTATAGAACACAAAATGACAATATACGTTTCAATCAATAAACACACACACACACACACACAAAGAAAAGATGAGTGTGAATCAAAACTAATCGACCATTAATCGATTAATAGATTATACATTGTGAATGTGTGTACTATATTATACTACTAAATACACAATTGACCGGTTTTTTTTTTGCATAAAATAAATCAAACATAAAAATGCAAAATAAGAAATGTATTAAATTAATAAAATGAAAAGTAAAATCTTATTATTATGTCCCAGATTCGGTGGTAAAAAGATGATGATGATGATGACGATAAAAACAAAAACAATGGAAACACAGAATAAACGATTTGTGTGTGGTGAAGAAAAATAAACGGAACATGATTGAATTTTAGGGGAAAATGTGGTATACTTTTCGGAAAGATTCTCTATAGAAAAATTTATTCTGAAAACATTACTCACTTGTTATAACATTGATATCGGGAACATTCTCAGCATTAATATCAGCAAGCCATGCATTTCGTTCAAATGATTCACGTAATGTTCGTTTGACCAATGATGAACCACAAAGACGATAAATGCCCAACATATGTAGGCCACGTTGTTCGATTTCTTCGCAACATCTTTTAATAATAAGTGGTACCGAAAATCCTGATGCTTCACGAGCAATAACTGTTTCAAGATCAACACCAAATAATGGTTGTTCACCAATAGTCGATGATCGTGGTCCACTCATTGATGATCTACTTGTACGTACACCACTTTTATGATCACGTTTCGATCGTTTGAATGTGGTAATTAAATCATGATATTCAAGTTTAATATAAAACATGGCACCAGGTGTATCATATAGCCGAAGCTCGAATGCATGAACATGTTGTTTGGTCAATGCCGGTATCGATGGTAAGTGTATAGTTCCTTTGGAACATTGTTTATGACGCATATTCAAATCAGGCAGTGATTGATCCCACGTATAGAATAGGAATGACACTTCTTTCGTGTCGAAAAGATCAATATCGAACACTTCATCCCAATCGAAATTCGAGCTATTATTCTCATGTGATTGTACAGCTACGGTTCTGGCTTTGTATATCCGATCACATTCGACCACTGAATATAGAACTCGTTTGGCTCCCGTCTTTGATGTTACACTTTTGGTTGCGATCAAATGGTCCAATTGAAGACCACGTACCCCAAGTAAATGTATGACCAATAATCCACTGTATCCAGCAATTTGGCCATCATTTTTGCCGCCTGTACCAATAGTTGCCGTTGTTTGTCTATGTAGATCTGGACCATATTGTTGAAATCCACTTGGATCAATCATTAATATGCGCGATGGACGTGTTGATATTTGACCTATTAACGATGTTGTAGCCGATGAAACTTGTGGCTGTTGCTGTGTATGGCATGTGTCCAACATGTCATCATATGGTGGCCGATTGAATCCATGTGTATCTGAAGAATGTCGTGAGATCTGTAAACTTGAGAAACGAGATTTCATATCATCTGTAGTAGAACCAGCAGCAGCAGCAGCTGCTGCTGCTAATCGACCGGATTGTGGTTGCTGTAGGTCTTGAGCCATTTTACTTTTACGAATCGTTTCATATATGGCCGATGTTGATGCAGCGGTAGCTGCAGTTCGCGATGAACTACGACTTTTGGCCAGGACATCTTCCGATGATGATGATTCAGCTAGACTTGCACGTAATGAATCCAATCGAGTTGATGACATCAATTGTGAGGCGGCCCCAGTTCCTTGTCCTGAATATCGATTTTGACCAGTACGACGCATTCGTGAAAGCATATCAGCTGTGGAAGAATCAGTAGCAATGTCTTGGGCATCATAATTACCAGCCATAGCTGAATGTGGTCGAGCAGATGATCGTAGTCCATGGCTTTTGGTTGATGAATAGAATTGTTCCAATTGTTGTAGCCGATTCGATAAACTACTGCTAGCACGATGGTGAGAATGACGGCCGCTTAGTCCAGGCGTTCGAGGTAACGAATTGCTACGATTAAAACGATCCGTTATTTCTCCATATTGTTGTTCAGTATCCGAATAACTTCTATCAAACAGATTGCCAGAAGAATCAATATTGGTTTCACCTCGAAGATATCGACGACGAGCAATAGCTACAGCTTCGGCCATACCTGGTAATGGTATGGCCATTCCATGTTGATGTGAAATATCGCGATAATTAGAACTGGGCATTGCTCCGATCAATGATTGTGTGGAATATGAATTACTCAACATGGACGAATGATCAAGACTATGATGTCGGGTTCGCATAGGTCGATGACCACGTTGCATCTGTTTCAATGACTGATAACGTTGTAGAAAATGATCAATCTGTTCTCCCGGATCCTGATGTAGACCACCATAAAGCATCTGTTCACTTGATGTACGCATCAATCGTCCAGTGGCCGATCTTGATCGTGATCCATGATGTGCCAATCGACCATGATACAATGATGATAATGGTGTACGAATCGGTTTTTGATTGACTGTGGTCATAAGCGGGCTCGAAGATAATTTACCACTTCTGGTACCTTGAATGTTGGCATAGAGATTGCTATTAGCTATTGCTCTTTCGGTTTCTGATTGATAAAGATCGGCCAAATTGTCCGATGTGAATAGGCGTCGATTTCGCCGTGATCGTGTTGTCATCATCAGACTTGAACCAGCATTACTACCATACAATTCAAGGGAACTACCACTTCGTACCATGATTTCGTTGACAGCCGCTACTGCTGCCGCAGCTTTAGCCGGTGTTGGATCCTGTAATGCTGCAACAGCAGCTGCTGCCGCTGTGCTTGGATCATCCAGTAGACCGGCTTCCGCTGCAGCCGATGCTGCCTGAAATACCTCTTCCTCTTCATCTTCATCCAACATAAGAGATGGATCAGTAGACTGTTGTTGCTTGACGACTACTACTGGTTTACTTCGTAGATCATCTACGCGGCTATAGATATCGCCAGCCACCGTATCGTAATAACAGGAATCAGACATGCCAGTTCCATAGATACTACGATTAGTGAGCATATGCTCTGCATTCAATGGTCTCGAACGAATCGTCAATATTAATCGTCTAGGTATGGACATGATGAGAACAACATCATCTAATGACATTCGAGATACATCAACAAAATTTATGGCCAATACTTCATCGCCAACACGAAGACAGCCCGATTGATAAACAGGTGATTCGAGTGCAATGCGTGATATGTACACACCGTCCATGGTATAAAGGCCATCACCTTCACGAATGTATAGACCCAATGTTTGGCCCGGTCGTTTGATAATTTCGACAAATTGTATCCACGAAGGCAATGATACACCATCACCAAAACGACGTAACGTATCATCTAGCCATTGTGGTAATATTTGCGTTGGTGATAATATACGTATAATCATTTCACCTCGACGTTCCATTTCAGCATATTGAGTGCTGGCCAACGAACTTGGATCAAATTGTTGTTCCACTTGTTCGATTTGCCTGAACACATCGGATGTTAGTCCTGATATTCGACGAAATGAATCCGGTTGTGCGATGACCATCATATCAGATACTATTCTACCACCACCACCACCACGTATATCGTGTCCATGATGATGGTAAGGCCCATTTGATGGTGATGATTGCTTTCCATATTGATGTTGCTGAGCGGTTATCGTTCCACAGGCACTTCCCGCCGTACGCGATGGTGACATGACATTCAGATGCTGTGTTATTAATTGCGACTGTTGTGATGATGGATGTTGCTGTGATTGGTGTTGCTGATTTGGTATAACGTAAGTGGTAGCCATACTACCAACATAACGTTGTTGACCGCCGCATCCTGGTACGTATGATGAGGTGGGTGCTGGTGATGCCATAACCGTAGTATTCGCATTAGCCTGTTGCTGCTGTAAACGTTGTTGTTTTGGTTGTTGTAGATGTTGAAAATGCTGCTGATATAGATAATTATTGCTAACTGATGGATTCAATAGCTGCGTTTGCGGATGGGTGAAACCATGAGCATTCTATGTTGGTATGGGAAAAGCAAATTAAACCAGGAATTTCCTTTGTGTATGTTTTTACCGTGCCTACCTTACGACAACCGCCACAGCATAATGCCATCAATGAATTTGATAAATTGGGTTGTTGTGATGGCTGTTGATATGCGGCCGTAGCTGCAACCGTTGGCTGCATAACCAGCATTGGTTGCTGTTGTGGCTGCTGTTGAGCAGCAAGATTTGTCTGATACATTGTGATCACGCCTAATCGAAACAATAAAGAATCAATGGATCAGTCATGGAACAGAAATAAATACATTGTTAATGGCATGCATAATATATGAATTTATATATTTGTGTTTTGTGATGATCACACTACTAATCAAGCTTTTAATTGTTCGTTTCCTTTTTAGGGCTACTATCCATTATGATGAACCAAATGGACAGTATGATGGTCACTACAGATAATACGATAGCCAACCACATTGGACGATATGATTGTCGAACCTTATTTGTGATTATTGAATCTAGTATCAAACATAATATGTTGAATATGACACATGTGATCAACATCGATGTTCGATTGTACATGAGGGCCAATATGCTATATACATTGGCAAATACGTAAATTGCCATGGCCAAAACGCTCAATAGAAACAAAATGATCTTGGTACGTTGTACGTCAGCATCTACACCCACAAAAAGACCTTGATGAGATCGGTGATACGAACGATTTGCACCAATTAAAAGGATAATAATGGCCAATAAACGTACAATATCCAAAACCAGTAATGTAATGCGAATCGATGATGCTTTGGTCGATGTGGTCAAAACGGGCCATATTTCAATTCCTTGTGACCAATTGGCCGATATTTGCATACAGAATTTGATAGCAATAATGGAGACTATCAGACTGATAGCCATCAGGATCCAGAACCGTGTCTTATGTAAATGAGAGGCCATTATTACGTCGAGAAAAATACAGACCAAATTGAATGTTACAAACGTAACATACATAACCCAATGTCGACTAATTATTGATATTAAACCAGCAATATTGGTAAGAAGATAGTATGCGATCATTATAGTAGTCAATACCAGAAGATAATACTAATCCAGTTATAATATAACGGTTAATAGTTAGATTGGATCATCATCACTAAAAAATGGTGACTTACCTTTTCCCGTTGATATGATATATTAATTTCATTCAAACCTAATCGATCACCTAGAAAGCCTTGATATTGACGTTTATAGGCAATATTTTCAATAATACACAATATCATACAAATAGGAACACGAGCGACCAACAATATCAACAATAACAAACGTAATGGACCACCACCATCATCATTTGAATCATCACTTACTTTTACTGCGTTGGCAGACATTTATGTTGTGTGAATAGATAATATCGCTTTGTGGCTTTCGATCTTGGTTAATTATCACTACCACCCACCACCACCAAAAAAAAACAACACTTTTTGAACTTGTGAGATGATTATTGAAGAAAAAAATTCAGATTTATTAACAACAAACACAGAATTTTATTAAATGACGAAATATACAAATTCTACGATCGCATTTTATATGTTATCGGCCTAACAACATTAATCGAATATATATAGACCAAATGCAATTAATTTTATCATTTTCATTGTTACTCTGACCAAATGGAAATTCTTAACGACAACAAACAAAAATTTGTCGAAATTGGGCAATAATTTAATGGCCAAAAAAATTTATTGAGCCCAAAGACTGGCCAAATCCAATGGCCTTATACGGCAGCAGAAATCTTAGTGAGTATGAGTGCCTGTCATTCATTCATCCATTCTTTCAGTTAATGGTGGGTGAGAATTGGTTTGTTGGTCATCATCACTACTTTTTTTTGGCTCAAAACACTCATAAACAGCAGCAGTTATGAGCCAGAATTTCAATTGGACCTAGAAATTCAGCCACTGTATCCTGTAATACACACACACACACACACACAAATACAACAGATTGCGACCTCGACTCGATAGCATGTGGGTGGTAGTGGCTCCCGGATCAAAATATTCTGGAACATGCGCCCAATATTGCAACCCGTTTTTTTTATTTGAAGATAACAGCCGGCTATAGCTAAAATCATTTCTCATCAAGTTCATTTCGAACGAATCATTCTCGGTCGTGTTGTTCTAAATTATGATTCAAGGGTCAGTCGCGCGCGCATTCAAAAATTGTCTATGAATGATTCATTATGAATAATTCAATTTTTTTTAGCAAACGAATGGATATGTTTTTTTTTATATCAAATTGACAATGATGTTCGAATCAACAGGATTCCATAATTAAGTATATGGTTGATGGAATAAATTATTATCATTATCGTTTATTATTAATGTTTAATAAATCAAACCCCCCCATATACCTTACAAAAATAGAGGTTAAACAAAGAAATAAATTGCATTTGATACAATAATAATAATAATCAATTATAATTGGAAAATCATTCAATCCATATTGACAACATTTTCTTTGACTTTATTCGATCTGCTGCTGAAAAAATCGTGTATAGCTCATTTGAATTTATTTCATTCATACATTCAGCCATCTGTCCATGTGAAATGAAAACAAACCAAAATCAACTGCCAAGGACACATTGATCACGTGATCGGATTTGTTTTGATCAATACATGTGTTCGCTGTCATTTAAAATCAGATCGGATTCCTAATTTAATATCTAATATGGATTTAGAGGTAAGTTATATTTGAATGTAACATGAATTAAAAATATACCTTGATATTTAGCGAATAGCAGTGGCTGGATATCAATTTAAAAATTGGTCCGGTACTTATCAATGTGAGCCAGAATTGTTTTTTATCCCAGAAACAATCGATGAAATTCGTGAGATTCTCTATTTAGCCAAAACTGAAAAGAAACGAATCCGTGTAGTTGGATGCGGTAATTCTCCCTCTGATCTATGTTGTTCATCTGATTATATGATATCGATGGAACGTTTTTCAAACATTCTTTATATTGATCGACAACAATGCCTTGTCACAGTCCAAGCCGGTATTCATCTTGATCGATTGAATAAATTACTTGAAGAAAATGAACTAGCGTTGCCTGTGTAAGCCATATTTATTGTCATTTAATTTTTTTTCGAATATGTGTTAATCATATGGTCAGTCTAGGTTCAATATCGGAATCTGCATTGGCTGGAGTCATATCGGTTGGCACACACGGAACTGGTTATCAAACGGGCATCATAGCCGATTATGTGGTAGCTATGCGTTTGATAACACCTTCAGGAGACATAATATCTTGTTCAAAAGAATCTGGCACTCAACATAATGATGTCTTCAATTCTGTACTATGTGGCCTAGGCGCATTGGGTATCATATTAGAAGTCACTATTCGATGTGAGCCTAAATTCTTTTTACATCAACTAACGTATCCCAGCCGATTAGATTATGTACTTGATCGATTGGATGAGAATGTTGAATCATGTGATCATTTCCGTTTTCTTTACTTTCCACATACCGATTATGTTTCTGTTTCCATAACGAACAAAGTGAAAGGTGCATTTCTTAATCTATACAAATCAGAACAACCGTATGAAATAACTGATCAATACGGAGTGGATTTGGTAAATCAATATCGACTTCATTCAGAACGTGATATGCTTCAGAAAATTTTCGACTGGATCATTAAATATGGTGTTGGCTATCATCTACTTCAATTCGCTTATTGGCTATCAACTTATGCGCCGGCAATAGTGCCCACCATCAATCGATTAGCATTCTGGCTGCTTTATTCATCAAATCAAGTCCAAATGGACATTAGTTATAAAGTTTTTAATTTCGAATGCCTGTTCGCTCAACACGTCAACGAATGGTCCATTCCCAGGTATGAAACATTTTCAGTATAAAAAAAATCTCAATTCTACATAATGATATTTAGGAACAAGACAAGTCAAGTGTTACGCGAGCTAAAAGCAGCAATCGATCATGGTGGCCTATACGCACATTTTCCTATCGAAGTTCGATTTGTTCAACCATCTTCCATCTATCTTGCGCCAAGTTATGGTCGTGATTCAACATACATTAACATTATCTCATATCGACCATATGGACGACATGTTGACCATACCGATTATTGGAATCGTTATGAAGAGATTATGAAACGAAACGGAGGACGGCCTCATTGGGCCAAGGTAAGTGTGTAAGACTATTTTGTCTTAAATATGTCTATGACCACATTCTCTTAGAATCATCGAGAAACGGCCGTTGATTTGGTTCGAATGTATCCGCATTTCCGATATTGGGCTCATATACGCAAAAGATTGGATCCAAATCGACTATTTTTCAATTCATATCTTGATCGAATCTTTTCAACATTTCCGACTAGCACAATAGCCACCAGTGACCATAATGAATCTAAAATGTTTACTAACGTCCAAGGTGGTGATGGTAGTTTGGATTTGTCTCAATCTTTACACTGATCCCAGTTATTTATATGAAATCCATTTTTTAGCCTATTTTTGTTAATTATCATAATTCATCGAAAAAATAATCATTTTTACTGCCGTTTTTCTTTCATTTCAAACAAAAGAAATTTTGACATTTTTAAACTTTATGACGATGTTCCATGTGATATGATGAACGCTATAATCGATTCTACGATCGATTTTCACTTTCTCTTGTTAAGACGCCTTTGTGTGTCATGTGTTATGTATATGTGTGTGTGTGTATATTGGATGTGCTGATAGCTGTGTGGAGATGATCTGTAAACATTGGAGAATCCGATTGAATTGGCGACAAGCCTTTACTAAAATTGCTGAGAATATATCAACAATGAATGGATGAATGTCGTACAAAAAAAACATCAATTTTATACGACCCAAAGAGCCATTTATTTTATTGTCAACATATTATCTTTATTTACAGATCGTCCTATCAATCGGTTCTTGACAAACAGACATACGCCACACATATATAAACTTCGAATGTCCACTACTGTTAATGCAATTGCCACAATAATAGCCATTTATTATTAAGTTATATTGTCATGTATATAATCGGCATTGTCATTTCTGTTCATTGATACTCTTGTCATCAATATATTGATTGCAATGCAGTCATCATCATCATCATCGTTGACAGCTGCCGAATCATCAACGGTTACAATAGATCCGATTGTCACTGAAGAAATGGGTGAAAATATTTCTATATCAAATCCAAGTGATGAAAATGTACAGCCAGAATATGCCCGCGCTAGCGATGACGATGATCAACGATCCGAATCTACAAAACGAGTGAAGAAAAAACTTTCATGCACTTCGGATAACAAATGTCAAGTGGATTTGATTGTGCCAAACGATAACAATAATTGTGATATGAACAAATCGAGTGATAATCCAAACAATAGGGATAAACAATGTGGCCACACTAGCCCATCATCATCATCATCCGACCAAGGGCATTCTGCCAAAATACCGGCGGTTACAGTGTCGAATACTGCTACCATACCGATTATTCAATTGGCCCATGATGACAATGACGATGAAAAAGATGTCTGCGATGAACGAAGACCTTTGTTTGTAACACCTCCCCCCATTACTGAAGAGGAAATGCTCGATGGCTGTTTGGGTGCCGATGGTTTTCTATATGAAAAATCATTGCTTTTCGAACACGAACCAGTACATGGTGTATCAGCCACTGGTGGATCAGCCATAGCGGCGGTATCTATACAGGATAAACCCCTTTCCTATCATCGAGTCAATTCTTCTGAAATATTATATGAAAAGAAACGACGAAAAGTAAAATTCGTTTCCAAATACTTGCTTGGTGATGTTGTCGGTGAAGGTTCCTATTCCAAAGTAAAAGAAGTGCTCGATACAGAAACATTGGAACGTAGAGCAGCCAAGATAATGAAGAAAAAACGTCTACGTAAAATACCGAACGGTGAACAAAATGTACAACGGTAAGTTTATTATCGATTTTTTTTACAATTCATTTATGTCCATCACATTAAAATAGCGAAATACAACTGTTACGAAAATTGAACCACGAAAATCTGGTCAAACTATACGATGTAATATATGATGATGTTAAAGAAAAAATGTACATCATCATGGAATATTGTGTAGCCGTTCTACAAGAGCTTTTGGATTCTGTACCCACTACAAAACGGTTACCAATACATCAAGCTCATGGGTAAAATTCAATATCCTGTTGTTTGTTAAATTTTAATTGAGAATTTGTTGCCAGTTATTTTGTACAGCTAGTCAATGGTTTGGAATATCTTCATAGCCAAGGCATTATTCATAAGGACATCAAACCGGGCAATCTATTGCTCAGCAATGGTGGTGTCATCAAGATAACCGATCTTGGTGTTTCCGAGGTAAGCTATTGATTCAATTATTGAATTGATTATGATCAAAACATGTCAACATTGGTTGGAAAAAGATGTTAGATAGATTCCAGCAAGATGATATGATCTCTACCAGTCAAGGATCGCCAGCATTTCAGCCGCCTGAAATAGCTGATGGCAGAGCAAAATTCAGCGGATTCAAAGTGGATATCTGGGCTTCTGGTGTCACCTTGTTCAACATTACGACAGGAAAGTATCCATTTCAAGGAGATAATATCTATCGGTATGTAAGAAAAATTATCATAAAAAATTGTTTTATTGTTTCTTTTTATTTTTTAGCTTATACGACAACATAAGCAAAGCTGATCTAATCATACCGGCCGAAATGGATTATCTTCTTTCCGATCTGGTCAGAGCCATGCTATGCAAAGAACCCGATGAACGAATTTCCATCCAGCAGATTAAGCAACATGAGTAAGTTAGACTTGATTTAATGAGATTCTCTTTTTAAACTTTGTCCGGTAATCCTTACTAGTTGGGTAAGAAAAAAACATCCTCGAATAGAACAACCTGTTCGGATACCATGTAAACCAGGCGGTGATGAATTACGTTCCATGTCGGTTCTACCATATCTATGGCAATTACATAACGGTAGTTGTGGTGATGAATTAGCCGTCTATGATGATGATGAAGAATTTGAATATGCTACGGTTTCAGCCTCCGATACAACCGAATGGTCCAATTCTCGTATGAACGAATTAACAGTCAATTCATTCGTATCTAATGCATCTCGTACATCGAAACAATCACGTGCATCCACTATATGTAAGTTGGTTTTGTTGTTTTTCTCATTGATGTTTTTTTTTAAATCTGTTTAATAATATTAGCAACAAATCTGGCCTCATTATTCAAATTGCACAAATCCAAATCGGCTCGTAGTCAATCGACCGGTTTCGAAGCATTGACCCGTACAAATCGTTTTCTCAACTGTTTAGGTTTACGATCATCGCACAAATAACAAAAAATTGAAATAAAAGTGTTTAAAAGCATATTTTATTAAGCTCAAATCAATGCTCTATGACTATACAAAAATGAAATGAATCTGTTATCCCATGTTTTGTCGATTTCCTTCTCCTCTCTTATGGTCTGTTGTAAACACAAAAAATATATTTAAAAGATTCTATCAAAAAAAAACTGACTCACCATCTTTCCAATCATCCCATTTTCGTAATCGAGCCAGTTCTCGTTCATCATCCTGTTCGATTAATAGTTCTTTGGATTCTTCTTCCGTTTGTTCTTCCATTTTTTTCTTCTCTGGATTATTGGCCCAATCGTACAATGAATTGTTATAGCTATGTACAAGATAAATGTAAAAATTGTCAAATCAATTTGATATCATATCAATATGATAATGGAACATACATGTTTTTATCGGTCAATTGAAGACTGCCTTCTTTTATTTTTTGCTGTACAAATTCATCGACCGAATAGGTGGCCATGGATGGATATCCTGCTCCATACACTTGTTTTTGCAGTCGATTTTTGGTCAAAATGATCGGCGTAAGCGGTTTTGATGAAGGTTGCCTCCTTCTATCTAGTTTATCCGTATCGTCCGATGTGACGGTGGACATTTTCAACATTGCAGCACGCATTTTGACCATAGGCATTTCGGCTTCGATAGCACTTAATTCATCAATGGCCTGTTGGAGCCATCGACGAATTAATTTCAGATAGAATTGCCTCTCAACATCTTCATCACCGGAATGTTGTTGGTCAATAATCAACTGTTTTAGCTGTTCCAATTCTGATTCTAGCTGTTTCATCTGCCGATATCGTTGGATTTTTGATTCTCTTGCTTGTGCTTGCCTTAACAATAAATCCACTTGATTGGTACTACTTGCAACAGACTTGGTTTTACTTTCGTCTTCGTCATTATTAGTGTTGAGGTTAACATCGCAGAACTGATAATCATTAAGACGTTGAATATAATCTCTGTAATAGATTTGTCCTGTTTCCAACACTTGTACACGATCATAACGTTGATTTTTCAAAGTAAAATCGGCCAACAAAGCGGGCAACAACAGATATTTGAGATGTTCGGTCTGAATCTCATCCATCGTTTCGTTGGCACTGAAAATAGCCAATGTGTTGATGTTCTTGGTCATCTTTTCCAATCGTTCGATGGCATCAGCCACTTTTTCCTATTATCATCATAACCATTCTCATTGATTTAATTGAAAATCGTCAATTGAAAAAACTTGCCTGATATTTCGGATCATTTGTCGACATAGAGCTATGATTTAGTTCTTCATTTATATCTAGAATTTTTTGGAATGATGATGCTAGCGATTCATGTAATTCATTTTCATCTTGGCGTATTGATGACATGATTGTCGTTATGGCTACGGTGAATCAAAAAAAAATTGTAAACATTTATGAAATATGAAATCGTTATAATCCAGATCAAAAAGAACAAGCAAAAATACACCAATTACTTACATAGGTCAAAATAGCACATGCGATTATTGTATGCGTGTCAAACTGTGTTTGTGTTTGTGTTTGTATTTTGTGATTTTTAGAATAATTTCAATTTTTCATTTGTTATTCATTCTGATGGTTAATTCAATCGTGGTCAGAATGATAAATACTCACAATAAAGCTTAATAAGCAACAGTAGTCATGAAATTTTCGATCGTTTCGATATGGCCAAGAACGGCAATCAATCGATTAATATGTCTTTGCACGGTGGCCAATCTGATCAATTCGGCCGATCGTGTCATCATGCCAATCGCTATCATACCAATGGCCAATGAATTTGGATGGTCGATCCATTGGCAAGGCTGGATATTGAGTTCGTTTGCTATCGGTTACATCACTAGTCAGATGATTGTGAGCAATGTAGCTTCCCGATATGGAGCTGGTAATGTTCTCACCATTTCCATATTTTTCTGGTCATTGTCTACGCTGGTCACTCCAATGATTGCCTCCAACATTTACCTATTCATTGTGTTCCGTATATTGTTAGGTTTGGGCGAAGGACTAGGTCTGCCCATGATCTATCAGTTATTCGCAGCCAATGTTCCAATTTCACAACGATCCCGGGCTTTCGGCTATCTTATATCTGCCGGCACAGTCGGACAAACCGTATCTGCTTTGGTCACATCGCATGTTTACTGGCCATTCATGTTTTATACAATGGGCACATTAGGCATGTTCTGGCTAATGTTCTGGTTTCGATTCTTTCATCGTACCAATCATCTTGTCGACGATCTTGTATCATCTACCAGTAATAATCGGCCAACTGGTGATTTGGAAGCACCTCTTATGATTAATGATGGTTCAAAAAGTAGTCGATTAACTAACAATAATCGTTGCCACGTTCACTGGTCAGAATTGATGACACGTTGGCCATTATGGGCCATATATTTGGCTCATTTCGCCATGAATTGGTCTAGCTATATTATCATGCAATGGTTACCATATTACCTTTCACGATACTTGGCAGCCGACCAAAAATCCCTATCACTGACAGCCTTGCCTTACATTATGAACTCTATGGCTGGTATTGGTAAGTATCCACTGATTAATCATAACTTTGATATTTATCGATATTCTTTATTTTGTTTGTAGGAGCCGGACATCTTGCCGACAGTCTGATTTCTGAACGTAAATGGTCAATATTGTCAGTTCGACGTTTGATGACTGGTGTTGGTCTATTTGGCGCTGGTCTATGTATGCTGTTATTTTGTTCTCTCAAAACATTGTGGTTAGCCATAGTGATCATATGTATGGCCATGTCATTTTGTGCATTAAACGCAGCTGGCCATCTCAGTAATCATACAGATGTAGCTCCTAATCACGCTGGTGTAACATTCGCCATATCAAATACGATAGCCACTATACCTGGCCTTTTATGTGGCCCACTTACAGCGGAACTGGTCACTCAATCGCATGGTCGTTGGTTACCTGTGTTTGTATTAGCTGCAGCTATTAACTTTGTCGGTGCCATTATCTACGTAAGCCAAAGTTCTGCTTCTTCATTGTTCTGATTATTTTGTCTTATAATACAAAAAAAAATTGTAATATACACTGTACATAAGACCATTGTTTTATTTTTTCGGTCATTAAATTTTTCGAATATTAATGTATTGCCTTAAATAAATAAATAAAAAAAATGTTATATGCTAAAACTTTCACCACAACCACATGTTCCTTTGATATTCGGATTATTGAATACAAATTCAGCTGATAATTTTGTTTCTACATAGTCCATTTCACTGCCAAGTAATGATAGTTGAGCTTTACGATCGATTAGTAATCGAGCACCATCTTGAACAACTTCTTCGTCGAATTTATCTTTAGTAGTGGCATATTCCAGCTGATAGGAGAGGCCATTACATCCACGTTGTTTGACACCGATACGTAAACCGATCTGAATATATGCAAATAAGAATACATAATCTAGGTCAACTTGATATTATAAAATTGTCAACTTACAACATCCGGCCGTTCTAGCATTAAGCTTTTGATTCGTTTAATTGCATTCGGTGTCTATATGATTAATCGAATGAATGATGGGGTTACTCGATAATCTACAAAATAACTTACCATTGATATTGCTGATCTCAATTTACGATTTGAATCACGTTGAACCTGTACGGCTCGTACAGCAGCCGTGAATGTTCTTTTTGCTGCCGACATTTGTCATGGAAAAAGTTAGCGACCAGATAAATTATTCGATACCATAAGAACCGTTATTCATGTGTTCTATAAATGCAACCATTTGGTGATTGATAATTATGCTGTCCTTCTATTTCATCAGTAATAAACAAACGACATTGTTGTGTGGAAATAGATTTTTATTGAATATTTTAAAAATAATTTTCGACAAGCGCGCGAATCATTTGAGAGTGTGATTAATTATCAATGAGCAATGATATCTTTTCATTGGACAGATTTATAGAAGAATACTTATGGTAGTATGGGGTTAAGTAAATGTATAATAATGTCGGGTGTGTTTCAGCTTTACAAAAAAAAAAATATATCAAAGTTTTAGCTGCTCACACATTTGCTTTTTGTCTAGTGTATTTAAGGTATTTAGGACTAGTATCATTTCCATTATCAGTTGGTAAATGTTGAATCAAGGTTCGTACAAAAGACATTTCCGCTCTTGTATGTTCATATATGTTGGCACTATTGATCATGGCAGCTTTAGCCGCTGCCGGGCCAGACAATAATTGTTGTTGTTGGCCAGTGGTCGAAGGACTACGTAGAATGTTTGGTGCCCATACCATGGATAGATTGGCATCGTCCATTTTGGTGTCACGTACATATTCATTGGTGGAAAATATCTGTAACGATTGAATCCTTAATTTTAGTTTAAAATAATTTTTTCACATACGAACCTGTAAGAAATGAATCAGGTAACGTAATGTTGACCGATTCAATGGATCAAGTTGATCGAGCAAAGCACAAGCTCTAATCGGATCATGGGCACAATCCAATGCCTGTAGATACAGGTTTGAAGGTATAATTGAATCACGTAATTCACGAAAATACAGTTTCAATGTGGATGCAATCACGTGTATATCATGATCATCGGTTAATTTGCCTATTTTTTGTGATGAGTCATTAGTGGTTGAGAGTCCGATCATTTGATTAAAGTGACGATCGGCGGGCAGTACAGTGTCGACTATATAATGCAATGTTAGTCAGGTCGAATAAAATATTCGTTCGGACTTACGTTTCATCTTTAATCGATGCACGTCATCCATGTCACCAACGCAACGAAAAACACCTTCCCGATCTTCGTGTCTAGGCTCCAATAGTGCCTCTGTGAGTAAAACAATAGGCCTATATGGAATGGATTAGAGATTAATATTTCATTCAAATGAATAGCCACACACATACCAAGGCAGTTTGGATGATTCAACAATCGCGTCATATAATGTTTCACCAAAGATGCCAACATGTTGTGCATGAACTGCACGTAACACTCGAGCTACTTCATCGACTGAATGTGGTTTTCGATAGAATAAATGTGAATGCGTATATCGACTTCGATGCATCTGTTGTTCAAATTTCCGTCGAACAAT
Source organism: Dermatophagoides farinae (assembly GCF_024713945.1). Lineage (NCBI taxonomy): Eukaryota > Metazoa > Arthropoda > Arachnida > Sarcoptiformes > Pyroglyphidae > Dermatophagoides > Dermatophagoides farinae. The sequence continues at coordinate 3,929,676 of NC_134684.1, read as the reverse complement.
GGCCGTAAATGTATTTCGATGACCATGAAGAAATGCATGCAAATGTTGTGCCAATTTGTTCGATGCGGTAAAATACCAGAACAAAGTGCACATTAGTTCAAGGCCACGACGTTCACTATCAGAATTGGGATTCTGTGTCACCTGACGTGCTACCTGTACAAGTACTTCATCCCGTAATGGTACCAATGTAACACAAATGTTGATCAAACGAACTAATAATTGATCATCACTGCGCGGCATCGGCGACAATCGTTCTCCGGCGTTTGATGAAGCTTGATGATGGTTGGAATTAACCGAAATGATTGAATTTTGAGTTGGCGATGGTGAACGATCACCCATGAATATCTGAATTATCTTGAAACAGGATACCGATTCTTTTACTAACAATGCATCAGATATGGTTGATATCATAGGCTTTTTCAACGGTTTTTTCGTATGTATCAACATGGATTTGAGCGTTTTTTTCTTGGAGAATATGCCGCCCTTACGGTGTCGACTAACACATTCACGAGCAAACGATTCAATCGAATTGTTACCATTCAAATTGGTTGATTTATCTTTGCTTACAGAAGTTTTTGTCGATTTTTTTGATGATTTGCCATCGGTAGTAACTTGATCTCTGTGATTGGGATCTACATTTTTCTTTGTGTTTCCTTTCGATGTATTGTTTTTATCTTTCGAAGGTTTGACCAAACAAGTTGCCTGGTTCATGAGTATGGCTTTATGAGCATCACTCATTTGATTAAACGCAGGAGAACTGTGATGTAAATGTGGTGGTGGAATCGGATATGATGACGGAACTGGTGTCGATGATCCGAATGGCCGATGTGTTTGACTAGGTGACAATGATGCCGAACTGCTATTTCGTGGCATTTCGATAGACAAATCGAATTGGTTGCTGGGCGTTGTTATCATGGGGAATTTACTGCTCAAACTAGAACGTTTTCCGTTCGATGCAGCTGTCGGCTCATTTGTATGAGATTGCTGCTTCTGAATTGCCGAACCGACAACCGCGGGTGGCGCTATCAATGTCATGGATGTCGATTTGCTTGGAACTGATGTTTGATTTAATGCTGGTGGTGTGATGACATTGGTCACTTGTTGTTGCAAAAATCGTTGAACTTGGTTAGCAGCAATAGCACTACAGTCACCACCTTCGGTCGTAGCCGAGCGATGTAACGAACCTCGCGTTATTGCTGCTGCAATTGTTGGTTCGTAAGCAGATACGGATATCGATTGTTGGCGATGAACACTTATGGGCGAAGTGGGCGTCGTTGTTTTTGTCGTTACATTTGATGACTTTTGATTAAACAATTGTATACGATCGGCTATACTACCAAGACCTCTATTAGTTTCGTTAGTCACCAATGATTGGTCAGTATAGACATCAATTCGTCCAGTATTGCTAGGTGATGATCCATTATTGTTGAATGGATTTGAATAGGCAGGTTTTGAGCACGTTTCTCGAGGCTGCTGCTGTTGATTATGGGCATTCGATGATAATGACGGCTGTTCGTATTTGCGGGCAGATTGCTGCTGTTGATGAGTTGCTGTCGTATTCGTATAGCTACTGTTTACCGTAATAAAATTGATTTATTAGAATAAAAAACTCCAAGAGAGTAAACACGAACCTTCTTCCGAGTGCGTTCCGTTTAAAATCAGCGGCAGTGAATGATGCTGACATCCGCAGTGATCCATCTAAACTTTGTTGCACCAATGCTGAGCGTGATATTACTGCTGGCATTCGGTTATCGGCCACCGTCGAGCTATATTGGCCTTGATCATAATCAACCGTGTCATAGTCATCTGTTGGGCCTTGTTGTCTTATTTGATTATAATCATCGTAATCATCTTCACCAACCAAATGAGAATCGGACGATGAACCTCTTGCATCATGTGGATCATCCAGCGATTCATCGTCATCGTCGTCTTCATCGTCCTCATCGGTGTAAGAATTTTCGTCACCAAATTCATCATCAGCATCGCAACTTTCAAAGCTAACTTCATCATCTTCATCATAATCTGTCAAGTCCTCATCGAAATCATCATAATATTGACAATAATCTTCGTTTAGAACAAATTCCTCATCATCCATCTGAGCAACAGGGTCATAAATGGATTCAGGTGCAATTGGATCATAGATTCGATCATCCTGTAAATTTGCTGGATGAGTCTTTGGTACTGATGTACCAGTAGTTTGACCACGAGCAGCAAATCGTGCTTCACTTAGCAGATAGTGCCGCAATGATGGTTGTGCTTGTGCTGCATATTGATGAGGTTGTTGATGGGACCGTCGTCGATCATCAGACAAAAGATCTGGTAGACGGCGAATATTTACCGGGGTTTGGCTAGTGGTTTGCGTCCAACGTGATACCATCGGTTGTCTTGGTAGACGAACCATTTCTGATGTCGTACTGCTGAAGGTTTGCGTGGAAGAATCGACCATTATTCGTCGCGATTCTTGTCGACACCGTACACACATACTGGGATTCGTTGTTGTTGGCGATGTCATCATAGCCAATCGACTTATACTAGTTGACGATGAAGGCGATGATGATGATGAAGTGTTGGCTTGTTTCATATCGGATCCTCTTGAAGACCCTGATAATATATGATCCAATGGGGAATTGTTGTTAATGGTGGCCTGTTTTATGATCTGTAATTTGGCCAATGGTACAACTATTGCATCGGCAGTGTCTGGCCTAAACAAAGGATGGATGTAATCAATAAACAGAGTTGTTGTGTAAAAAATCGAGAATTACCTTTGCCAAATGGTTTTGGAATCTTTAACCGAATAGTAATAAAAACGTTGACTTTTTTGGTCCTGTAAAAATTTCAGATCAATTTAATCGATTCAGTCAAAAATAACATACAGACTTACATAAAGTTCCCACCATTGAGTGATTTTAGGATTTGATTGACGAAGAATGGGCACCCCTTTTGGTTCGAACCAACTACATTCACCGCTGTAGTATATCATCAAATGAAACTCTGATTAGTATCATTGAAGGCACTTCCAAATACTGATACTCACGTGGTAAGATTGGCAAACATTTTCGTACGGGATTTAGGTTCAAATATTTCAATCCATTCGAATGGTTCATTACTATCATCATCGGCCATTGTAGTTTGATCATTGTTTTGTTGTTGTTGCCACCGTGGTGAATTTGATTTCGTCGCAATCTGTCCGTACGTTGATTGAACAGGATCTATAGCAGTAGAAGTGGTGGTGGTGGTGGTAGAATTCCGAAAAAAATTCTTTCGAACAAATCGAGGTGATTCCATTGGTTGCTGTTGATCTAATCTGGACAACGAGGCCACATTATCATAAGTATGTTGTGATTGACTTAATTGATTAGAACCAGTGTTACTGGTTATAGTCGTAGTCGATGTACAACGAAACGAATGTCTATGAGGCTTAGACTTTGCATTCAAATTGGGTGAAGAACATGGATGATCGAAGGAATTTTGTTTCGAGTGATTAGAATTCACAGGATTCAGATTAATCACATGACATCGATTAGTTGATGATGATGATGATTTTGTTGATTCAACTGACGGTGATTTCGATACCCGTTGATGTGGATAGTTTCGACCGATTAATGGCGATGATGGATTAATACGTTGTGGACTTGATCCTGATTCTATATGACCGTTTGATTTTTGTTGAACATCGTTACTATTATTGGACGGGCCATTTAGTTTAAGAAAATTACGCATTCGAGATGATTGTGGTGATTTAGTACCAACCAATGATTGTGCTTGTGTTGATGAGCTGTTACTGTTTGTGGTTGCGGCCGGTTTACCAAACATTGATTGGGACATTGTTATTGACTAGCACTTTATGTTGAATAGGTAAAATTATTACCTGGTAATCTTCAATCACAACTGTTGAACATAACTGTTGATGAGTTGATTAATCAAGAATGAATCAGGCATGTTTCACGTAAAATCCAACATCTACATTATTCATGCAATCAATCAACATATTATTAAACATTACATGTGTAGATAAATGATTGCAATAATGACAAAAGTGAGAATAGAAGTAAAAGAATCTTAAAAGATTTTAGATATCTGTTGTTTGATAATTTGATTTTTTCAATCCAACAACAGCAACAACAACTGAGGAAACAACACAACAATATAAACATATAAACAATGGTTCATGGCTTGAGTGAAGTGTTTTGAGTTGAGTTAAGTTTGGAACACACAAACAACATCTGCCACCGTGTCTATCATCATAACACACATCATTGAACACATATAGTGGCCAAGCATATCTCGTTGGCCGATTTACCTTGCTTATCTTTGTGTGTGTGTATAACGTATATGTCACCATATAAAAATCCAGTTATAAGACTGTAGCTTGTATATATATGAGGTGGTTGAAACCGCTTGTCACCAGAAAAGAGTTTTGTAGGTAACCTTGTTCACACTGTATGATCGATGACCCTGGAATTTCGTATAGATTTTCCACAACATACTGTGAGAGGAGAAAAGATGTGTGAAAGATCTTCAAAGAATGTTTGTCGGTCACTTTAATGGTGGTTGTTGAGAATGTTTACAATTTATTCATTCGATGCTATTCAAATCGATGATGGTGGTTACACCCGCATTACGGGACAACTATAACCACAGATTGTTATTTCATAAACAAAAATTGAGTTGTTTATATATTAAATATTTTCATGTTTCGAATTATGAAGAGTCTATCAATCACAAATTTAGATGATGATGATAATCATTCTGTATGAATCGATGATGATGGTGATGATGGTCACGGTAACGCCTCTCTCTCTCTCTCTCTCTCTCTCGTTGGTCAATAAAAGACAATGTCAACATGAATGGTTTGCTCATTTTGGATGTTAGGATGCTAACATCATCATCACTTGGCTGTTGTTATTGGCATCAGTTTGAAGCATAATGTATTTTTTTTTTTTTTTTGGTGTGGCGTTTGATATATACTTACGGTTCATTCTTCTCCTATGATTCTAGTGTCGGCTGCATTATTCTTCATTTTTATTTTATACCAATATTGTTGCTGCTAGACAACGATATTATTTATTGCTATATATTATAGAATGAATGTGTGAAGCCATATTCTGTTATTCTTGATTTTTTCAACACTTAAAACAACAGCAGCAAAGTATTCAGTAATTAAATCGGGATTCTGAAAGTTATTATTATTAGTAGATTGAATTGAATTTGTTGAATGAAAATTTGTAAACATTCTAATTAGTAATGGAAAAAAAATTAGCAAATTACTACTTTGTTTCAAAAAACAATTAATTAATAAATCAATACTTTATCGATTAGATCATTCATATTAAACTAAAAGATGATTATTTGCCATTGATTTTCATCATAATGCATAAATTAAATCCATTCAGTCTTTAAATCGGAAAAAACGACACAACAAACAATACTGTATATTTGAACATCAATTTTATGATTTCGAATGTTTTGGATGGATAACAATGGATTCTTAGGCTTGACATTATGAATCAAACTTTTCGAATCGGCTATACAATTGACAATTGTAATATTTATATTTATTAAAATCTAATTTTGCTAGTACCCAAACTTTTTAACATCCTATCCCTATACTCGATATCATTCACATAATTCGAGTCTATTGTAAAGTAAAATGTAAAACACTAACGAAGAGACTGGTGACTCATATATTAATAAATATAGTAAATATGTTGACAAATTGTTGACAATCAATTCTATATTGATAGAAAAGAATTATTACAAAACAAAACATTGATTGACGAATCAATCAAATCGATCAATGCTTCCGATTTGTTGTTAGATCTTGTGACTTATTCCATTTTTGACTTTTGTATGCCACCGACAAGTGCGTTTTTAATGACAGAAACATTTAAAGACAATATCCAGTAGAGTATGGACAATCTGGCCAACATGGAATTTATTGTCGGATATACGAATGTAATGTTTCTCTGAAAACTTGTGTTAACTAATTCGATATTGTGATTTTACTTTTTTTTCAAACAGTATCCTCCATTTATTGGACTTAACGAATATGGCTCCACTTCCCAAGGTGCTGATCTGTATCTTTTAATTGAATTAAGTCGGCGATTAAATTTTACTTTTCGATTGATAAATCTAACGAACAAATGGCATGAATGGATAATATCCAATCATAGTCTTGTTGACATTATAATGGGAGGTTTTCATTTAACCTATGAAACTTCAAAAATTTGCGATAATCTCTATCCATATTTTATTGAACAAACATCAATTATGACACGAGAACCTAAAAATCCTGAATACCAGGCTGATCAATTACTTGATCCATTCGATTTCTACATTTGGATGGCTATTTTGTTTTCTTTAATCATCTTGCCTTTATCGACTCTAATTGTATCACATTTAAATCCAAAGGGTTCATATTCGATTCAGGATTCCTATTTAATATGGTTATATATTCTGCTCAAACAAAATGTCCTTAATCGTTTAAAACATGAATTACGGCCCATAATTATAGCATGGATATTGGCCACATTCATACTTTCCACCTTTTATGCAGGATGTCTCCTGTCAATGATAAGCATACCGCATGATCATCGCATTAATTCATTAAGACGATTGTCGCGATATTGCAAGCAAGGAAATATGGTCGTATTGACGGAAAACAATACGGCTACAATGAAAATTGTTCAGGTATGTGGTCAAATAACATATATTTGCCCATTTTTAATAACTTTATCCATTGAAGATGATGGCTGGCAAACCGATTTTTGCTCCAATAGTTACTCATCATCGAGTTGTTGGTCATCAGAATGATGCCATTAGCCTTATACTTAATGAGCCAAAAGACAGAAAAGGTAGAACCTATGCCTTTTTACAGTATTATACAATGTTGAAAATGATCCAGCAAAGTTTTAGCGGTATCGAACGATTACATGTGGCCAAAGCTCGTGAAAAAGCATCCGTTCATACGAGTCTCACGTGTTTTCTACTCAAATTACAGTTTCCGTACGTACGACAATTCAATCGAATCACCATTCATTTATTTAGTTCAGGCATTTACCAATTATGGCTTGATAATGAATTCCGCAATGCCAAAATGTATAGCCTTTCTAAAACTTCAAATTTTAAACAGTCACCTTATCGAGATGATGACGATAGCAGTCAAAATGATCTGGAATTTGATCAAAATAATGATAATGTTAGTTTTCGTAGTCTAACATTATCGCAGTTAATGGTCTGTTTCCATTTGTATTTAATGGCTCTGGCCATAGCCACACTGGTTGCAATTGTTGAATTCCTATGGTTTATCGGCACTAATAATTTACTTCAATCTGTCATTATTGATTTGATTGGCCAATCGATAATAATCACGGATCGATCCATCTAGAATGAAATCGAAAAGCAAACTATAGAATGTACATTAAGACCAAAGTGGCAGTTGACAAATAGACTTGTCATTTGAACAACATCATGCAACATTTCCTAGTTGGCTACACGAATGTAAAGTATAATCCTGTATCAAAATAGATTATTTTTTTGCTTTAATGTATTTCATAACATTTAGCATCCACCATTTGTACGGCCTCATCTCGAAGATAAACGAAATGATATATGGGTGGTTCGCTGCTGCAAATATTTAGACACGTAGTCTATGAGCGGACCACGACCGCGCGCGCTTTTTGTCGTTGGCCCCTCCCTCGACCTTTGACACGACACACACACATTGTCCTATGACATATACACATTTTTCTTGGTCAAAAAACCACGTTTTTTTGGTCAACAACACACACACGTTTTCAACTCTCACACAGAACACACACGTTTTCAACTCTCACACAGAACACACACGACACTTTTTGCTTTCTTCCTGATTTTCAATACATTATACATTTTAATATTAGAATAAAATTCTTTTTCCATCCACTCAAAAACGCGTATTAATCAGCAAATTTAGATTATGAGACTGAGTTGAAATTGGCAAAATTTCAATATCGAACCATCATCATTCGTGATCGCATCTGATTTGGAAATAATTCACTATTTCCGAAACCTAGCATCAATCTGATTTGGAAATAATTCACTATTTCCAAAAACCGAATCATCTTCATCACAACCGAATTTCAACCCTAGTTGGAAATAATTCACTATTTCCGAAACCTAGCATCAATCTGATTTGGAAATAATTCACTATTTCCAAAAACCGAATCATCTTCATCACAACCGAATTTCAACCCTAGTTGGAAATAATTCACTATTTCCGAAACCTAGTATCAACCGTAGTTGGAAATAATTCACTATTTCCATACCGAACTTTCATTTTTTCTGAGTTCAATTCCGTGTTGAAGATATTTCATCAATCAAAATAATCAATCGTTAAACATGAGCAACAACGAGGATTCAGCCGATCTGCTTTCTCGAAGAAAAATCTATCGAGCTTGTATAACCCGTATGTACAATCAGTTGAAATCAAATTGTGTTATTCCAACGCTGGATGCTGTGACCGAACTACATAACAATTATGTAGAGATAACTTTGCAATTGGAGGAGCTAAATTATGACGACATCACCGAACACAAGGAAAACATCGATCTAATCTTAAAATTCGTCCATTTGTACCGAAGAGTGGTACGTCACACAGAAAGAACTTCGCTGCCATTACCATTACAAAGTCAATGTCAAGCGACAATTGATCAATTGAACAATCTAGTGGAAAAATTTCCGTCTGTAAACGAATTATTGGATGAGCTACAAGAAAAATTGTATAACATGTCAATCGCCTCGAGTAGTCAATCAGCATCATCTGTACGAAGCAATGGACGTCAACCATTAGCAAGCCCTAGTATCTCACCAGGCAATCCAAACGTTCGATTCGATCATGGTATACAAACAACAGACAATCATCCATTGTCAATACCACGCCATGGAAATGTCACATTCGGGTTCGGTAATAGACCGACACCACCGTCTATCAACACTCTATCAAGCAATAACCACAGTCAAACACAAAACAATATTCAGAACCGTCAGCCCCTTCTTCAACTTTCACCATTGGCATTGCATCATCCAACGCAATTTGCGAATAATAATGTTAATAACACTGGTCATCACCAACCTGAATTAATAACAGTCAACAATCTGTTCGAACAACCACAGCAAGTACCGCAACCACAGCAAGTACCGCAACCACAGCAAGTACCGCAACCACAGCACGTACCGCAACGAGTACCGACAAAAATAAGAATGAAATCCGAAGAGGCGCCGAAGTTTGATGGAACAGCCGTAAGCTGGCCTGACTTCAAAGACGCAATTCTGGAGCTCATCATAGACAATGAAGATGTGCCGACACAAAAATCAAAGTTTCGCCGCATAATGAATCTACTTCCACCACTAGATCAAGATAGAATCAGGGGCGAAAAGTCAAACCCAGATTTCCAACAAATTTTGAACATCCTAGATAAAGTGTACGGTTCACCAGCTTCGATCACGAAGGAACTCGTACAAAAAGCACAAGCGCTTCCATTTCTTCGTTTGGATTCACACCTTAGCCTTTATTCCAAATTCTATCAAATAATAGTGAAAATAAGAGGCATCAGTTTGAACGATGGCGATAGCCGAACAATAATAAGCTGCATTCTGGGAAGAATGGACTCTGGTCATCAACTAAGAGTATTCCACAGTCCGAACCAATCATTATCAGATGAAACTATCACGATCGATCATCTGTACGAATACTTCAGAAAGCTTACACATACTAATGTGATAATCAATAACATGAACATCAATGGTGCTATTCGTCAACAACAAAGTAACGAGTCTAGATTCAACAAATTTAATCGTCAGACTGATCATCGGAAAGCATTACTAACAACATTAAGTGATGATGTTAGTACGTCCGACAATAAACCGAAGTGTATCTTCTGCGGTCAACTTCATTTTCACATACATTGTCCCGTGCCTTATGATCAGAAGATGCAAGTGCTTAACAAAGAAAAACGTTGTTACCGATGTGCCGGAAAAGGTCACGGTACACGAGAGTGCACAAGAATATTCAAATGTAACAAATGTGGCTCAAACCATCAGTCATTTCTGTGCAAAGGTACCTCAAAAAATAATCAACAAACGTCGAATCAAACCGCAGTAAAGTCATTGATTGCTTCTGAGACTCAACCAAGCTCATCTGCAACACCATCAACCGAAGATACCGCTACTAGCGCGTTGGCAAATTCAGAATGTACATCACAATATCTTCAAACCATGACCATTGTAATCAAGGGAACAAAAACCCGTATTATCTTCGATAGCGGATCAGAAATCTCATTCATCACAAACCAATTAGTCAACAAGTTGAATCTACCAAAATTCAAGAATGATCCAATTCGTGTCAATGGCTACGGTGGGCAGCGTGGTCGATACATTGGCCATCATCACACCATAATCAAACTACCTGACCGAGATGGAAACTTGAGCGAATTCAAACTTGTTATCGATGATACTGTTTCCCAATTCAATTTCAATGTTCTACCTCCATCAGTTCAAAACCGCGTAAACAGTGAATACAATATAGATTTCAAAGATGAAAACATATGTATCGACATTCTGTTTGGCAACAATGACAAGAATCGTCTGAAATGTCTCGTAGCCGACAAAGAATACAACAATTCGTTAATTATTGGAAAAACATCTCTAGGCTATATTGTGCATGGTCAATCCAATAATCACCGTTCAAACGTCATTACATGTCTATCAGAAGTTCATGATCCACCGATCGACTCTTTAATCAATCCTGAAGATGAACGAGCGATGCAAGAATTTATTAACGGATATGTTAAGAATAGCATCCTCTACGACACAGAAGAACGAGTCTACAAGATAAAATTCCCTTTCATCAACAATAGTACAATCAATCCAAATTTCAATAATGCTAAAAGAATACTAATCTTAAAAAAATCATCGCTATCTAATACCGAGTACAACGACTACAACAATCTAGTGAAAGAACTTGAAGATAACAAAATCATCGAAAAATGCAACATTCAACCAAATGAGGGTTACCATATGCCCCATTCGGTAGTGGTCAGAAAACTAGATTCAGAAAAAACAACAACTAAAAAGCGGTTGGTATTCAACGCATCCAATGGTAGCAACAGTCTAAACCAATCGATATTCAAAGGAATCACATCATGGTGTTTGCCAAGATCGCTGATTCATTTTCGCTTAAAGAACATCGCATTCATAGCAGACATCAAAGCTGCTTTTCACAATATCCATATCCAACCTGATCATCAAAAATACGTGAAGTTTTTATGGTTCGACGAAAACAAAGAAAGTATCGTTTGCTATAAATTTCTCCGTCTTCCCTTTGGTCTCACATCATCACCGTTCATTCTGAATGTTGCCATCAATCACCATATCGAAAAATACAGAAGTGAATTTCCTAACGTTGTAGCAGCTATTCATTCAAACCTATACGTGGATGATTTAGTTCATTCTGTAAACAGCAAATTTGAGACATCAGAATTTCATACCGCTAGTTCAAAAATTTTCGAAGATGCATCCATGGAACTGAGAAAATGGCAATGCTCAGATCCTGAAATCGACAAGTTGTGGTGCGACGGATTGGGAGAAAATAAAGTGCTTGGAGTTATATGGAACAAAAGTGATGACACCATCCAAGTTGTAATACCATCTATCAATTTCTCGAAGGATGTCACCAAACGATCATTGCTCACAACTCTAGCTTCAATATACGACCCTATGGGTTTGCTTTTACCATCTACCATCCAACTGAAATTCTTCATCAGTGAACTATGGACAAGAAAAATCGATTGGGATGATACTTTATCACCAGCGCTGCATGGCAAAGCCAGCAAAATTCTGACCGACATCCATCATTTGAGAAATTTCAAGATATCAAGAAAATTGTTCAACCAAATTTCGACCAACTATGATATGATAATCTTCTGTGATGCAAGTAAAAAAGCCATGGGCGTCACTGTATACCTTTCGAATGGTATCGAAGCAAAATACATATTTGGCAAATCAAAAATGTTAAAACCACGAAAAATTGTTACGGGCGAGCTATTAGCATTATCAGCTGGTGCAAATCTTGGTAGCGTCTTGAAGTCAATGTTACCAATCAATAAAACCATAATCGTATCAGATTCAAAACCAAACGTAGATAGATTAGCCACCGACATCAACAAATTCCAGCAATCCGTGGCTGTCCATCTCTATAATATTCGATCAAAAATTGATGCGATCCACTGGGTACCAGGTACGAAGAATCCCAGCGACACACTCACTCGTGGGGTGTCTTTCGACCAGCTTCAAAATTTACAGAACCTCGATCAAAGTCTACTCCAAGAAATTTACAATCAATCTCATTATTTTTCTGCTCTCACCATCAAAGTTGACAACAACATGAACGTTAATATCGACGTAAATCAATCTCTTTCGTATGATCAGTGGATACAGCTAATTAATCAACACATCGATGATAAAAGTGATAATCCCACCGATCCGTTAACAACTTTAATCAAATTGAATCAACAGAAATTCACAAATGATTTGGAACGATTTCCAAACACATTTGTCGACGAATCTGGCGTAGTTCGATGTAGCACTAGATTAGATAATTCTGATCTCGATTACGACTGCAAAAATCCAATATTCATACCAAATTGTCCTTTCTTACTGTCATTACTGTTCAAAATCCACGAAAAAGTTGGACATGGATCCGAATACCGCACAATGTGTGAGTTCAGAGAAACATACTTTACACCTAAGCTCAGACAACAAACGAAAAAGACAATCAATCGATGTAAAATATGCAAAATCAACAGAGCAAAGCCATTGGAAGTGCATCATGGTATTCCACCGGCAAGTCGAGTTACAAGAAATCTACCATTCAACACAACAGGCATCGATATGTTCGAAATCCGCCATCCAACCAAAATGTACGGATTATTGTTCACCTGTTTTTCAACAAGAGCTGTTCATCTAGAACCGGTAGAGAATGCGTCGTCATCAGAAGTGCTAAAGGCACTAAGAAATTTCGCTTCATTAAGAAATTGTCCATCCGCAATATTTTCAGACAACGGAACCAACTTTAAAAAGTTAGGAAAGCTTCTTAATGACTGTTTAAACCAGATCAAAATTGAATGGCATTTCATAACGCCATACAGTCCTCATCGAGGTGGTGCTTGGGAAGCGATGATCAAAACCACAAAGAAGGCTTTATATTCAACAGTATGGGGTAAAGATTTAACCATCGACAATTTCCGAACTATTCTTTACGAATTATCGTCAATCATTAATTCACGTCCGATCGCTGAATTAAACGGACACATCCTCACACCAAACAAGCTTATGTTTGGCTCCGAACTACGAAAGCCGCCACAACCACCGTCAAAGTCAGAGACGAAATCGGATTTGTTAACAGAATGGCGTAGCAAACAACGGAATCTGACAGCAGCATGGAAAGTTTGGCAAGAATTGTACCTGAAGCAGCTTCGCCACTTCCAAAGAAACACCTCCAAATATGAACATCTAAATGTTGGAGATTGGGCGCTAATAAAAGGCCAAACCAACAACCGAGACAAATGGCCCATTGGCCGTATATTGGAAACAATTCCGGACAAAAAAGGAGTCATACGGACCTATCGCATTCAAATTGGCAATGAAAGTGTGACCAGAAGTAACCGTTACGTCTTTCCTCTCGAAGGGGGGGAGTATGCTGCAAATATTTAGACACGTAGTCTATGAGCGGACCACGACCGCGCGCGCTTTTTGTCGTTGGCCCCTCCCTCGACCTTTGACACGACACACACACATTGTCCTATGACATATACACATTTTTCTTGGTCAAAAACCACGTTTTTTTGGTCAACAACACACACACGTTTTCAACTCTCACACAGAACACACACGTTTTCAACTCTCACACAGAACACACACGACACTTTTTGCTTTCTTCCTGATTTTCAATACATTATACATTTTAATATTAGAATAAAATTCTTTTTCCATCCACTCAAAAACGCGTATTAATCAGCATTCGCGGTGGAGCTGATTATCATCTGGTCAATGAATTAAGTCATAAATACAACTTTACCTATGACTTGGTCTACATGTTTAACCAATATGAATTGCTTATCGATGATTTTAATCGCAGTACAATGGATCCATCAATGCAGCTGAATATGGCTGATAATGAGGTTAGTTACCAATCAGAAAGACTGTAGAAAACATTGACCAGTATTTCCTCATATCGTAGACAATTGACATAGGTATCGGCGGTTGGACATTGAATTATGAAAGAGCTCAATCAGTTGGATATCTTTATCCATATCTAGTGGAACAGACATCTATCATGACGGCAGTATCGCACTATCATACACCAGATCCTGATAAACTGTTCAAACCATTCGATCATTTCATTTGGATGGGCGTTTTCGGTTCGCTTGTTCTATTCTTTTTATTCGGCCGTTTCGACAGACGATTTAAGAGAAGACATCACGGATCCAGTTTATTATGGATAAACTTACAGCTTTTATTTCGTCAGCCAGTTCATTCTTGGTTCAAAGATCCACGAGTAACAAGCGATAAATTATTTGTATCCTCTCTTTGGATGCTTATTGTGATAGTTTTAACTAGTGCTTATGCAGGTTCTTTATTTTCTATAATGACTTTATCTCGAGTTGACACCATTGATACGATATACCAATTGGCCCAGCAATGCAATCGAGGATCATTAGTTGTATTGGTTGAAAATGGCACGGCTTCCATGAACGAAATTCAAACTAGCCAACGGCCATTGGCCCTAATTCTCCAAAAACATTTACAAGTTGTTCAATACCAACTATGGGCAGCAGAAATGGTATTAAATTCAAGCATCGAAAATGGTGGCATCAGATATGCGTTTATACAACAGTACTATATGCTTAAACACCTGCAAATGGTATTCGATAGAGATCGACTATATCTTCCTAAACCCGGATATTCTTCTTCATTAATGAAAACGTTAAATGTAGTGTTGCTACGACCATCATTTCCATTGGTCACTCAATTTAATGAGATCAATTCTCGCTTATTTAATGCCGGTTTATATCAACTATGGCTTGAACGCGAATTTCGACAAAACAAATCCATCAACCAAGTAATTGTCGATTCAGTTTCGAATGCAAATGAAGACCCTGAAAATGGGGAATCAGATGAAACACTCTCAAGCCAATTGTCCATCAAAAATGATAATCTTACTCAACCATTATAATTATTTAATAAAATATATATATATATATATATATATTAACTAATATATATATATATATATATATATATTAGTTATATAATATATATATATATATAGTATGTATGTATGTATGTAGGTGGGGGGTAGGGGGGCTGCTCCTTTTTTTTTATATTAAGAGCAGCCCCCCTACCCCCCACCTACATACATACATACATACTATATATATCTAGAGTTCTTCAGTTCTTCTAGACGTTTGCAGCAAGCTAATTTGCTATCCTCTTTTCGGATCCTTTGGCCAATACTTTGAACTCGTTGCTTTAATTGATCATCATCGAGCAATGTATTTATGCAGTTTACAAGTTCAACATCTTCAAAATTAAATGTATCGATTCGGGCACCCAACTGTTTTTCCTGTACTCGTCTGGCATTGAGAAATTGATCATAGAATAATGGCATGACCAGACAAGGTATACCGTAGGAGAAAGCTTCGCAAAGCGAATTATTACCACCGTGTATGATGGCTAAATCAACATTGAGATTAGCAAATATCCAGATCTGTGGTAGATACGATTGTGCCCACATGTTGGCGCCAAGTTCCAATTCACCATTAGCTGGTCCTGTCGACAAGATGTACGTATGTTCTGTCATGGATAGAATTCGGATCAAACGAGCCATTAGTTCTAGATTACAGGCGCCCATTGTACCCAATGAAAGATAGATTAATTTTCCTGATCCATTACGATGTTTTATCTGCTCAAGCAATTCTTGTTTTCGATTCGTATCGAGATATTCATGACGAGAGAATGAATCCACTCGACAATAAAGATCATTTGGAATATAGATACGATCATTATAATCTAATTCCTGTGGATATTGATAGAGATTCAGATGTGGTGAACGAATAAAAAATCGATTTTTTTTCATCCATTCAAAATCATTGGGATCCGGATATGACAATTGTCGACATAATCTGGATTGAGTTTGGCGTACTAGATTGTAATAACATTCATCTAGTACTGAACGAAATTCTTGCCAACATGACGGTGGTTCATTATCGATATCAATTGTATTGAAATCGGACAAAAATGGTGGCAATAGATCCGAGTCGAATAAACCGATTGGATTACTACAGAAGAGATAGATCCAGGGGCAGTTTGGCCAATAAAGAATGGCTGGCGGAATCACCTCACCATCATAGACGATCAAATCCGGATTGATTCGTTGTAGGTAATCTCTGAGTTGTCCATCAAATTGTCCAAGTGGATCTTCGAATGTTGATTTAACCAAATTGACCCGTTTGATCTGTCGTACCTTTTCTAAAGGAGAAATGCCAGTTGCAAAACCAAATTCACGAATTTTTTCAACTAGAAATCGGAGACTTTCCTTTTTCTTGGCAGTTGAACCAGTCAATTCCAGCAGATTTTGTTCATCAAAACCATTGGAAATAAATCGGGCAAAAAATTCCCGCCGCAAACAAAAATACACTCGATGACCGCGTTGACTAAGTGATTGTGCCAGACCAATACATGCATTTTGTGGGCCAACAAAATCATTTGCCATGAACATTATGATTGCCATTATTTCAGAAATCTTGAGCCTGTATTTAGAAGATACTATTACACTTCTGATCATAAAAATGATTTATTGATGAATATGAAGAACTTTGAACATAGCTCATTATAACAGAGTATATCTTGCTATCAACATGTATTTGATTACCAACGATGATTTGGGTGATTAGCGATTACTTTATCAGTCAAATAAAATCGATTTGTATACAAAAAGAAGTGCCTGGCAGTCGCTTTTCATTACTGTCTATATGTCATGTTGAAATTCATAACTAGTGCGGCCAATCATGGCCATTGTTATTTGTTCGGTGTGTTGACCAATCGATTCAATACTCGAATTAATACATTCGGGCTACGATCATGTCGATTTATCGCTTCAATGGTTCAGGATCTAAATGATTCAAATCTTAGCTATGTACATGGTTGTCCACCAACACCGATTGCCACATACAGCCCATTAACAATTGGTGAATTATTGAAAAGATCAGTGGCCATCGATCCAGATCGAATTGGTTTCATCGTAGCTCATCAAAATATAAGTAAAACGTATAGTCAATTCGATGCTGATGTAAGTTTAGTTAATTGCATATACATACATACCAATAATGATGATTGATTATACAGGTAGATCGTTTGGCCAAGGCATTACGTTCGTTGGGCTGTCGTCGTGGTTCTGTTGTTGGATTATGGGCTGTCAATTGTTATGAATGGTTACTCATTCAATTCGCCACGGCGAAATTGGGAGCCATAATGGTGGCAATCAATCCTGCTTATAAAGAACGAGAATTGCTTAATGTATTCCGTTTGATAGGTATTGAAACAATGATCATGAATCAACAATTTCGATATTCTGATTATGGCAAAGTAATGGAAAATATTGCACCGGGTATTTTTGCCTCGGCTCAACATGGTTCAGCTCGTGTTCATTCCGAACAGTTGAGTAACTATGATTATCATTATTCTGTTATTATTAGTAATCAATAAATTTTTTTCACTAGATTACCGCAATTAAAGAATTTGATTGTCATCGATCAAACCGATGGAGAGACTGTTCCATTGAATGTTTGTCGTTTTTCACAATTGATGCAATCATCGTTTCCAGAAAAGGACGCTCATGAATCTAATGAAAATAATGACACACAATTTGATGATGTAATCAATGTACAATTCACATCGGGTACAACTGGCCTTCCCAAAGGATCAATGCTCACTCATTTTAACATCATACAGAATGGACAATTTATCGCGCCCATCTTGTTCGAAGATTTGAATGAACCACCAACAGTATGCATTCCGAATCCATTGTATCATGCATTTGGATGTGTAGTCGGTACAGTTGCTTCAGTTTTCATGCATGGTACATTAGTCCTTCCAGGACCCATATTTAATGCTGATACTACCATTCAATCTATTGAAAAATATGGTTGTGATTATCTGTACGGAACACCGACCATGTGGTCCGATTTATTACAACGACCATTGCATCAATACAATCTGACTACATTGAAACGTGGCGTTATGTCTGGTGCACCATGTCCATCGGTTTTACTGCACAAAATTCGACAGACAATACCTTCATTACAAAATATTCTAGTGAGTCATTTAAGCATAGTCAATCAACTTCAATAAATGTAATGCCCATAGATTCCTTATGGTTCGACCGAAATAGGACCTGTAGCTACGTGTACTAGAATCAATGATAGCGAAGCACATAAATTTGAATCAGTAGGATTGCCCATACCTTATGTCGAAGTTAAAGTGACCGATATTAAATCCAATCGTACTGTACGACGAGGTGAACGTGGCGAAGTTCTTGTTCGTTCACATGGCACATTTCCAGGTTACATGAACCAACCAGACAAAACGGATGAGGTTATAGATGATAATTTCTGGTATCATACTGGCGATGTCGGATGGATGGATCAAGAAGGATATCTACACATTAGTGGTCGTATCAAAGAGATGATTATTCGCGGTGGTGAAAATATATACCCAAAAGAAGTTGAAGAATTGATCATGCAAATGACTGGTGAATCCATAGAAGATGTCCATGTGAATGTCCAATTTTAGTTTTTTTTTCAATGCTGATTTTCGTTTTGTTAATCTGCTAATTTTTTATATTAAAGGTGGTAGGAATTGCCGATACTCGACTTGGTGAAGAAATGGTTGCCTTTATTAAATTGCGTTCAGGCAAAACAAATGAATGGACAGAAAAATCGCTCAAGGATCATCTTCGTAATAAAGTTTGTATCTTGCTGGTTGATTATACAATAAAATCTACGTTTATAATGAATTTTTTTTTTTCGTTTATTCAGATGAGTCATTTCAAAGTGCCAAAACATATTCATTTTATTGATGATTTTCCACGTACACCAACAGGTAAAATAAGAAAAATAGATCTCAAACAAATGGCCACACAAATGTTTGCCACTGAAAGTGACCAGAAAAAAGCTTAACTAGAAAAAATTTTACAATTAAAAAAAATTTGAAATTGAAATGAAATAAATGCATGTTTTTTAGGAAAAATTTTTTTTTTCATAATTTAATTATTATTGTCACATCCTATATGTAAGTCTCATGGAACAAGTGCTTCTAATGATGACGTATCAGTTTTTTTTTTAGTTTCTGAGTTTAGAAATCAATCATCGATTGAGTCGATTTTCATTTTTTTTTTTTTTTGCTATAAAAAGCGTCACTTGTCTTAATACTTTCATTCGATTCGATTTTGTTTTCGATTGTTTGTTGATTATTATTGATTAAAAAAATGAGCTCTAACAATTACCGAAGTGGTGGCGGTGGTGGTGGTGGTGGTCGTCGTAATTATCAACCACGAACAACACGTGTTGATGTAACTCTTGAACGAGAACGACAATACGTAAGTTAATGTTGATGATGATAGTTAACAACCCATTATTTATGAGAATTTTTATTTTTTTCTTGGCACAAAAAAATTCTCTATAGACATCGGCAAATGGAAATCGATATTCGGAAACATCGACCGTACAAGCCAGTGCTCGTGTACCACATGCTGAAGCACGACGTATTTTACAGGATCCAAGTCGTGTACTTGACAATGGAAATAATCAATTCAAACAATTGAAATATAACTAAATGTTTGATGAGTGTATGTGTTTGTATGCCATCCAATTCGTTTTTTCTTTCATCATGTCATTATTATATTGAAATTAAAATTGAAAAAAATGTAAATTTAATGTCTATGTTTAGCATAAATGGTTTTGGCGGCATCAGCCCTGAACTTATTGGAAATCATTTAATAATGTTCTGTAGTCATTGCTGTTTATTAATTTTTTTTTTTTTCGAACCATATGGTCAAACCTAAGAACATCTTGAAAGGTGTGTGTGTGCGTGTGTGTGTGTGTGTGTTTTACATATATTGCATCATAATACTTGTGACTCAATCAAAATGCAAATATAATGAGAGTTTAACAATGAGGTCATCATTAACATCAATTTCATTATCATCATCATCATCATCATCATCGTCATTTACATCTTGTTAATCATCAGAAAGATTAATTATGTTCAACATAATGGCCATTATTGTCTTTGTCGTTGTTTATGATGATACAAAAGGCCGGTCATCCATCCATCCATAATTGACGATTTATTATTGCTGTTGATTATATAATTGGATTTTCATTTTCATTTTTTAAATCAACAAGAACAGAAATGAAAATTTGTAGATAACTTAATTTTATTCATACACATAGCACATTTGATTTTTTTTATATATTAAATTCGGTAATGACAAGACAAAATGGCTATATGGACAATAATGATTGATGATGTCATGGTCAAACATTGCAACATTATTGATTGGGTATTTTAGGATTTGAAACATATGAATAAATGTTGATGGTATTCTATGATACAATGATTAATTGATATGTGCACATTGGAACAATTGAGTATTATTGATTTATTGATTTGTTGTATTGTATTTTTTTTTTCTTTATTGGTTATTGGTTGGTTGGTTGTTTTTTTTTTTTTTTTTTTTTTTTTTTTGATTAATATCTGGGATATGATGGCGGTGGTGGATAATAATGATGTTTAGGTTCATTAACATAATGATAACAATCAAGACAAATGGTCGGTTTCTTTTTGAATACCAATTCAAATTCAGGTAATTTATCTTTGAGTAATAGCCATTTGAGTAGAAATAATTTTTTCAGCTTTAATGCTTTTAATAGCATTTTATCAGCATCGGCTGTTGATACTAGAAATATACTGACCAATAAACCGGTGATGACCAGCATACATATCAATTGTTTGGTCTATTTTTTTTACACACCATTATCAGTGAAATAAATTTTTTTTTTTGCAATTAGTAACACTTACCTTCATGATCGATTGATTTTAAATTTAATTATTATATATCAATGTGTTTATGGCTTCGCGCTGTCGTTTCGAATTTGATCAGGATGGCCAATATTTCAAAAAAATGCCTGCCGTATTTATATACGAAAAAAAAACGATGAAGCCCAGTGTCCATTCCATACATCCAAATGTATCTCATTTTTAGCATCGATTTTTCTTTCTATTTTGTACGTGGTGGTGGCGGTGTATGTGAGTCTAACGGACGGCACTAATACAGAGATCAACCACATGAATGTTGCGTGTGTGTGTGTGGTCATCTCAAATTAGTGATTTAAGACATTATCATCACTTGTGTGTGTGTGTGTGTAATTTTAAAATGTACTGGATAAGGGCATATGGAGAAAAGTTACGCAATCATCGGTGCCATCATCATCATCATCATCATAGCGATCAAATCGTCAAGCTGCATTTTTGATATCCATGATGTGTCAAGCTGTGTGTGTGTGTGTGTGTGTGTGTGGACAAAACATGTCTATAGGCAATGTATGAGATTTGATCTTGAGCTATTCGAATGTGACTACCGATTTATCTGGACAAATATAAATATATACAATGTCAAGGTTCCCATGTCTATATATCTAAATGTTCAATTCAATTCAATCAATCAATCAATAAATCAATTCGCCATGCAAACACAGAAGTTGAACGAAATAATAATCTCAATCAATTCCGATCATTTATAATGAGATTAGATACACTACAGTGTAATGAAATCAATAGCCAATTATTATTATGGATGGATGGACGATGATAAAAAAATGATAACCCATATAAAAGCAAATGGTTTTATATCAAATAAAAACAAAACAAAACAAACAAACAAACAAAAATTGAATAAATAAATAGACAAATGTAATCATTCAATCGGATTGAACATTTCAATCATCTTCAATGATATATACACGAATGATCACATTATTATTTTTGATGATTATTTGCAAAAGGCCCCAAATTTAGCCTTTCTAAACAATTGTATTTATTTATCCAACAAAGTTTACCATCGTTCAGCCAGATATGTAAAAAAAAAAAATTTTTTTTGTTTACGCAATTTATTATCAAGGTAATCGATGGTCTCCCCTTCCCCCTCCCTCCCCGAAAAAAATAGTGACAACAAAAAATCGTTACAATTTTAGCATTCGACAATGATCAATCAATTCATGAATTAATGTACACAAAGGTCAAGTTTGTTTCAAGTGAATGAATGAAACAAATATGAAATTAATACACACACATAGACAAAATATTCATACATTGAGGACTTGTATCATATCCATGATATGATGCGATGGCATCGACGACATCGATCGATGATAATTGCCACTCTTATTGAATGCATCCATAATTAATTAAGTCATTCAATTGCCATCAATGTGTGAACACCATGCTCTTTTTGTATTTTTCAATTTTTTTTTAAATCAAGATCAATCATAAATGACGTGTTGCCGAATGTTGATTCATGTGATGTTTTTGTTGTTTTCAATTAATTTGCCGCCGATCCATGATGGGTTTCAAAATTATTACATGGAATATCAATGGACTTCGATCGTTTGGTGGCCCTCAACAATTTAGACCTGCAATATTTGAAAAATTTGATGGTCAAGCAGACATGGTTTGCCTTCAGGAAACTAAATTATCTCGTACGTACAATGGTTATGGTTTGTTGAATAAACTAAATCAGAATTTATTTTTTTGCCATAATCAGGTTCATCGTTAACTGAATGGATGGCTTTTGTTTCTGGTTATACATCATATTTTTCATTTCCTTCATCCGAAGCCAATCACCTGTCTCATCAATCAGGCTATTCTGGAGTGGCAACATATGTCCGTGAAAATAACAATTGTCGACCTTGGGCAGCTGAAGTTACACTTGTCAATGATGTATTCGAAATATTCGCCAAAGATTTATTCGATCATTTGGAAGAGGATTCTTTATTTGAAAAGCGATGGTCCAGAAAATTTAAAAGGAATGCCGATAGTGATTACGTTAACTGGAGACAAGTGGATCGAGAAGGTCGTTGTATTGTCACTAAACATGCCATCCAAATAGGCGAAACAGATGTTAGTCATTGTCATGGAGGCGAATGGTTATACGTATTCAATCTATACTGTCCACGTAATGATTCAAGCCGACCAGATCGTGAATTATTTCAGCTCAAATTCTATCATCTAGTCGAACGACGAATTAAAGCGTTATTTGAAGACAACAATAGTCGCAATCATGTGATCGTAGTCGGTGATCTTAATACTGCCAATCAACCAATCGATGTGTACAATGATGCCGAATTCGGCTATTTAGGATCAAATTCCCGTATCTGGTTGCAAGAATTACTCAACGATGGTAGATTAGTGGATGCATTTCGTCATATGAATGGTGATGTAACAGGAGCTTTCACCTGTTGGAACTCACAGATTGGTGGTCGCTATACTAATTATGGATCTCGAATCGATTATATTCTAGTAGATCGTCGACTCTGCCCATACATGCGTCATTGTTACCATTTAACCAGTGTTGTCGGTTCTGATCATTGTCCTGTGATGGCCCAATTTGATGATCAAATTCGGTTTATTGGTCCTGATCATCAATATTATTCAGTTCATTGCACTAAACAGTGGCCTGAATTCGATCCAATCAAACAACGTGGATCAATACGTCATTTTCTCACCACCACTAAGCCAAACATAAATCAAAATCAAAATGATCAATTTGGATCATCGAGCAGTGATCAAATTATCATTAAGAAACTTAAATGTGAAAAGCAACAACAACAACTACAACAGACAAAGATATCCTCTTTCCTTACGGGTGTTAAGCAGATTAGACCTCAGCAACAACCACTGATGACAACACAAACGATAGACAATGATGAAGCAACAACAGTAACCATAGCTATGCCAAATCAATCGGAAAAATGGCGCCAATTATTGGATGCTAAATCAAAAATAGAGCATATTCCCTTATGTACTGGTCATGGTTTACCTTGCGTACGACGTAAAGTTCGAAAAACAGGCATAAATTATGGCCGAGAATTTTATCAATGTTCAAAACCATCGCTGAAGCCAGAAGGACATCCCGAGACTCGTTGTAATTTTTTCCGATGGATCAAATGATGATGATTTCAGCGCGCAAACTCTAAAAATTGATTGAGCAATATTTTGATCGGGACCCTTTGTTATATTTTATGATGATCTCAAGTACCTGATACGTTGATTCGATAACATATTAAAAATAGAAAAAAAATCATGTCATCCGAACATGCAAAAATTGAATTGCGAAAATCGCAACAAGAATTAAGACATATGCTGGTATTGGCTGAAATATTTGTTAAATTTCCTACTACAACGACAACAACAACCGATGATAATCCACAATCATCGCAACAATTTCATGATAAAGATATTATACGCTATTATTTAGATGAAAGTGAACGATACATTACTCGTATTGAAACATTGTATAGCCGTTGTCATGAACCATGGGATGGTCTTGAGCGTCATGTACGTGATGTTATGACACGATTACGTGAAAAACAGACCCGATTGTTTGTCATGTTGGATCACATCAAACGTAAACAACAATTACAGCAACAGCAGCAGCAACAGCATCCAACCACAATTACATCCATGAATTCTGCACAGCCTGTTGTTTTATCATCAGTTCAACATCATCATGTTCAACCGTATCATCAACAACAACAACTAAAACAACATCCACAGGTCAAAGGTTGAAGAAAATAATTTTTATTTTTTACTTTTCATCACTAAATTACGAATGCTACGTTGACCAGATAGACTGGACAAGTAGATACCATATATAATGGCAGCGATACCTATTAAAGTGAACATCATCAATATAAACACAGATTTGGCTGTTGTGTTTGTGATGTGAGAAAAAAAAATTTTTTTCATCAGCTTAGTTAGTAAAAACAATGAAAATATTAATGATATACATACGATTATATTGTATAAATTGCAATATTGATGGTTCACATATAAACAGTTTTTCAATTTCTTTACGTTGCATCTGAAATCGTATGCCCAAAAGCAAAGATTTACTTCGTACCAACGATGATGATACATAGTAAACATAACGATTGGTAATGAAAAAGAATCGAGTATGTGTTTGAAAAGCTTTGATTATTGGCTGATCATCTAAAGCCATTGGTGCTATTGATTTTGGTGTACATGAATTATTGCCAATTGTAACATTGTCTATACGGCGGCCATCATCGACAAGATCAGCCGAACACAAAAAATACCATTGTTTTAGGCTATCATAACGGGCCATCAGAATTTGTCTATCATGACGACGATAACGTATTAGCCACATTCGTTGTCGATTCGGTAACATGTTCGATATGAACACCAGGTCTTTATTCACTTTTGTTGTGGCCAAAGATTGTTTTACGGTCACATTCCAATGCCAACGATCAGAGGCTAAATCGTAGCTAAAGAAACGTAATTTTTCATCATTCCGTTTAGTTTGATATGCAAATGTCAGATTGTATTCCGACCAAATCCAACCAAAACGAACATGATGTCGAAGTTTTTCGAAACGATTTTCATCTTCACGAACACGATATGCATGTGGCCATAGTTTTTGAATGGGCATTTTTGTATACATTTTACCGAATAAAATACGAAAATCATAACCAATGAATAGTGTTCGTTCGATTTCAAACACCCAGAATCGACGATCAATAATGGTCAAATGATTACGATGTATACCGATTAATATTATGTTTGTAGATGGATCCGAACTAATGTCCGAACAATTTGACTAATTATATCAATGATGATGAATTTGTCCTTTGGCAATCAGAAATGATAAAAAAAAATGAATATTCTACATACCTTGTAGAATGTAATGGCATTCGCATATGAACATAGAACCAACCAAATCAACCATGTCCTGTGTGAACGCTCCATTGTACGACCAGTGGAATTTTTCCATTCAGAATAAATGTCATTCGAATATTAAAACTTAATTGTTGTTATAAATATAAATATAATTTGTTCAAAATTCATCAATAAAAATGATTTTATTAAAAAAATTTCAATCTGAAAGTGCAGTTTTCGAATTTATCAAAGTTTGTTATTTCTACCATTAGCAATTGTTCATTCCAATAGATTGTAAAAAAGACAACCAAATGGCAACCAAAACAAAGCAATCAGATGATCATGCTATATCATTCTTTGGACAAGTTTTCGATCGTTTCACTATTGACGATCAATATCGACGTTTATTACTTGATCAATTAGAACAGGATTCTGTTCCACATTATGACTATGTGTTTCATGATAATCATCGTATAAACGAAGCTATTAAACATATAGATTCCGGTTCCTATGCACACGTATATCGTCTTTTGGAGCCAAACACAATGATAAAACTTAAAAATCAAAAAAGTTCTATGATCGATCCGGTCATATTAAAAATGATACCATTGTTGTCCGGAGAATTATTGCAACGTTTGACCATTCTGAACCGAATTAGTTCATATAATGATGTCCACAATGAATGGATCATACAGCGTACATTGTCCCGGTTGAATAGTCGATATCAACATAGTGATGGTCGACTCTACATGTGTCCTACATTTCCTCGATTGTTTCTATCAACGTTACTTCATGGCCCATTAGGTCCATGCTTCAATGTTCAAACGAATAACAACAACGATGACGACGACGACGATGATGATGATGATGATGATGATGGATGGCCATTTGTTGGCAACATGTCGGATGAATATAATTTGTCTAATCAAATACCGCAAGAATATATGATGTTAGTGATGGAAGATTGTGGATTGCCCATCACCGATTGTTTGGAACAGTTGAAACCATTAGCCTGTTTATCTATAGTGAAACAATTGATTATTGGCTTAATGATAGCCGAAACAGTGTTTCAATTTGAACATCGTGACCTTCATGGTGGTAATGTTCTTGTGCAAACAACAAACAAAACAATGGTCCATTATATGATAGGAAGTCGTACGCT
This sequence comes from Dermatophagoides farinae, assembly GCF_024713945.1. NCBI lineage: Eukaryota > Metazoa > Arthropoda > Arachnida > Sarcoptiformes > Pyroglyphidae > Dermatophagoides > Dermatophagoides farinae. Next base: position 3,902,462 of record NC_134684.1, on the reverse strand, counting down.
TTCATTACTAACATATGGCTGTATGGTGAAGATAATCGACACTACTTTTTCTCGAATACGAATAGGTCAGTCGAAAATGTCGTTATATATCATATATGAAAAAATATTCTAATATATTCCTTCCTCCGCTTAATTCAGGACAAAATGTTCACTATAAACACTTATCCTATTTGTTTACAAGTGATAATCTTAGCGCCAGCAACAGTGAACTTGATCGTACATATGAACTAATGAATCAATTGGTTACCGGTAATGATGATCAACATTGGAAACAATATCATCCACGAACCAATGTACTTTGGATACAGTACATAATTGGTAAAATATTACGATCATCAACAGACGACAGACCATTGTTTGATGAATCATCAACAACTGCTGCTGACCACGTAATTCAATTGTTAACAAACTATGAAAAATTAGGCGACAATTGTAATTCAGCTAGCGAACTATTCGACAAAATAATTGCCATTGCCAATAGAAACAATGACGATGTATGCCGTATACGATTCAATTAAAGTTCCAGAATAGAACGTTATAGATAACACCTTTTTTATATTTCCCTTTTTTTTCTTGATCATTCATTCAATAATGATTCTATTCAAATGATTGAATTGAACACAACAAAAAGTCAAAGCTTTTTTTTAATTATCAAATATCGATCATTTTGTGATGATTGTGTGTAATTGATTTGGTTTGGTTTGGTTCGGATTAGAAATAGTACAGGGCTTGCACGTGACATATAATATCATATATTGATCACCGGGATATGGGTCATCATCATTATTGGTTGTGATAGCTAGTAGATTTTGTGGTAATTGATTTAAATCGTTGATCATCATTGTTACTGGTGCTCACTGCACAATATTGTCGCATATCTTGAAACGAACAGGAACTGTAACAGCATTCGTCGACGATTCCACGACGAACACGTACTCTATGACTATGTTCATCCGGTACATAGGCTGTTTGAATTGAGGTTTCATGATCATCCTGATGGTCAATTGCTGATGAAGTTGTCGAGCTGGCATAATAACCACCATTTTTGTTGTTTTCATAATAGACACGAGCAAGCGATATGTTCAATCGATTGGCCAATTCCCGTAAAGATGGCTGTGGAGATGGTGTTGAGGCTGATTGCGGTAATGGTGATTGTTGTTGTGGATGTATGGTTAATACCATTCGACGTACCTGTCGTAACATTTTGTTACCGGCGGATACCGATGATGATGGTTGAGCAGCGACAGCGGCAAGCATCGATGATGAAGAAATGGACGGGCCATTATATTGACCATTGCAGACTAATTGCATGGCCTGTACTAATACTTTGCCGCATAATCGTTGGCCGGATGATCGACGATGACGATGACCACCATTCATGACCATCGATGATGTATGATTTGAATTCGTCGAAATGTCACTGAGATCAGTGCTTAACGGCGATGATTGTGGAGGTGGTTTGGGCGTAGAATTTTCCGTAAGGGTTGTGGTCATAGGCCAAGTAGAAATACGACCAATGATAGTGGCCAACAGGATAACCATAATTGCCCAATAAGGTAGCCATTGTCGAACCATGTTCATTATGGACAACGACAACCGCTTTAAAGCCAGGTTGATTGATCAATTATAATGATAAAAATGCGACCAACAATATCCAATGATATGATTTGCAAATCAAGAAAGGAAAAAATATCAATTCCGAAGTTACGGTCTGATGTTGGTCGATATATGATTCCGGATTTTCAATCATACTGGGTCAATTTGAAATTTGATTCGACTTTATATACCGACGGGAATACATTTGGATCGATTCTTAATAATAACAAAAACAACAACAACAACAACAACAACTACTATAATCAATAACAAGCCAGAGGAAACCCCCGAACAGACCGAAAAAAATATCATGTCCGTTAACAAATGGAAAATGTCAATCGATTCAAAAAAAAAAAAAATATATATACGACGATGTCCAATACAAAGTGTCAAAACCAAAACAAACACACATAAACACATATATACATCACCAATTTACAACCTATGTGTTTGTGTGGGATTCATTTCGAATTATCGAAGGCCCATTGACAAAACCAACAATCATTCTTTTATTTTGGAATGTTGTTGCAATTGATACACATTCACGCACAAAACACACGTAGGCCATTTGACTTAGGGGCCTAATCCGATGAATCGGAATAGATCTTCATGTTGTTGTTGTTGTTGATGTTAGTATGTTTGGTTGCGTGGGATTCATTGTGGATAACAAAACGGAATATAATAATTGTATGTGTATGTATGTGTTTGTTTGTTTGTTTGTATGTTTGTTTTCCCCAATAAAGCTTGATAACTGGACCAAAAAAAATGTCAATGTAATGTGTGTGTGTGTGTGTGTGTGTGGAATATGTCCGATGATGTTGATGATGATGATGATGAGAAGAGTGGCTATAATCTCCGAATATTCTATAATCTTTCAGCCGATTTTCAAATTCCATTTTTTTGCTGCTTTTACACTTAAAAAGTGTAAGTGTGTGTGTGTAAATGATGGGCAATTATTTTTTTTTCTTTCTCTCTCTCTCTCTCCCCCATCGGTTTTTATTGATCAACAAAAGTAAGAATATAAGAATGAATGAAAAAAAAACGAGAATGATGATGGTGATTGAATGCTCTTAGAACACCATATTGATGGCGGAAATCAATCAAATTCGATCGATTCTCGTCATCATTGATGCTGATAATGTGTTGTGCACATTAATAAATACAAATACAGAAAAAAAAACACTGCCCACGTTTCATGTTGTGATCACATTTTTTTTTCGCCAAAAAATGGCTACTTCCGAATCATAATCCATCAGATCCGATTCAAGCATAAAATGGAAATGGATTCCTCAAATCATATATGTGGATATAATTGAACCCCCCTTCCCCCAAAAAAATACACATTCAGACTGATTCAATGTTTTTTGTAGAAGGCTCATTACAGATGCTAACTATATTTTCGATGGTTTTGTCCTGTTTGTTTGATTCATTCGTGATTTCATCCGTTTGCTGTTGACTGATGGCTTGAGAATCGATTAGTTGTAAACAAAGCCAATGTTGAAGAATATAATAAACACATCGGTGTATGTAGGCGTATTGTGACTAATGGCCAAGAATAAATCATAGTTTTGTGGTCACATCATCAATAGAATATAATACTTACGTCTGTTTGTACCATACCACGTCGATTGGATCGCATCCTGTATACAAGACCATGTATGTCAATCATATATGGTGCCCTTGATAATAAATGAGCTGCTTCCGGATCCTGTTGTATAGGATCCGTATGATTGCTATCATTCATATCGTATACCGTTTTACGATTATGTAATCGTCTTCCTAATGTAGCCGTAGTCGAACGAAATATATGAGCTATAGTTCCAAATTTATGAGGCATCCATTGATGAATAGAACGTATTGGTAACGTATGGCTACCGGCATCGGTCTTGGATAATGAGAATTGGCATTGTAATTGCTTGTTTATGTAAGTGTCGAAGTTCATGCCATCGTAATGATTGCTGCCATAGTTTTTTTCTATGTGATTCTGGTAGTAGAAATTTTTCGGTCAATTGTTGCCATAAATGATCGATTGCTATGTAGGTACCAGTCCTTCCTATTCCAGCTCTACATTCGAAACATGGATCCAATTGATCATAATGAAAAACAAATAGGTGTGTGTTATATATCACTTACCGACAATGTACAATTATTGGTGTTTTTTGTCCCGAAAATGATGATGAACAATGTCTTTCATAATATTGGCGAACTTTTTCTATAAATTGCAAAATTGGTAGTTCCTGTTCTGGAACGGCAAAATCTTTCCATCCGGTAAAATGGAATTGATACGCCTCATGTACATCGTCGGTTGATTCGAACATTAGCTTAATGTGACGTATGACGTATTGATCGAACCGTTCTTCATTGACTAGCATTACAGTTAACATTTTTTGATCATCGGTTAGCCGTATTCGTTTAGGTTCATCATTAATCCATTTAGGAAGATAGGCTATACTTTCTATGAAATGTAATTATGAATCATCGGATTTAATCGGCCAAAATACATACCGAATTCGACTAGATTTACAATGATGGCTACATGATATTTAAGTACAAGACGATAGAAATCACTTATTGAATCCTGATTCCATGGAGCCAATGTTGCTATATATTCATTGGGCCCATTATGACCGGCTATAAAGCTAGCGTTCATATAGCCATCGTGACCATCGCTAAGTCTGACTAGTGTATGTTTATCTATACAAAAAATCATAACATTAATCATTGATTGTATCAAACATTGTGAAAACTTACATGGTAAAACATTCTGGAAACGATTCTTGCCATTCATATCACAATATTGACTACATTCTACTAATGGCAACTTTGTATATAGCTCACGATGTGATATTTGTTCAAGTGCAGTGAATTCACGACTAAAACCAAGATCAGAATCTTTTGATGCTGATTGAAAAAAGGCAAAAAAATTCTGTACAGGTATCGGTCGATTCGTTCGTAATGTGGTGGAATCATGGTTCATACACAAATGATCATCTTCATTGCCATCATAATTATAGTCACCATAATGATGATTAAATGTCATAAGGAATGTTCGAAGCTTACTTTGTTTATCTATGGTCGATACGGTCTTTATGCCATGATGGTCATCACTGTTAACTTTGATCAATTGATCAGCAACCGAATCATCATTCACATATGAAATGAACGTATGATTTTTACTAGTTTCATTGGAGGTTTGCATCTGACCTAATTCATACGATTCGATCGGTTGATAATGATGTTGAACTATGCGATTCGGTTTCGAATAACTATTATCCACTGATTGTTGTTGTTGTTGCTGCTGTAACAAATGACGATGACGATGATTATTACCAAATTTTTTAATATGATGAAGATCATGTATAATCCAGATCAGTAATATAACAATCAAAATGATCACAATGAATGATATGAATAATATTAACAATAACGTCAGATTATCCATCATTCAATTCAATCATTCTATTATAATAATAAATTAAATTGGACGCATTAGATTTTTTTTTTTTGTTTTAATTTGGCTTCGGTTCGCCACACCGTTATGTTGTTGCCTGATGAGCCTGATGATGATGATGATATTGTAACTGTGGCAGTCAACATTAACATCAATGACAACAACAACAACATCATGCTCATGTACACACAAACACACACACAGGATATACTATCCAATAAAAATTGGCAATGATAGTCATTGATGTATTGAATGAATGGAAAACATGTACACACACATGATTTTGTGTGTGTTTGTCTTTGTATATTCACCGAACAGACAAATAAAAAAAAAACGTATATACAGCCGATGTCATAATAATGTAATGATGTGACAAATTATAATTTCTTATATATTACTCACACACACACACATTGCATACAGCTTGATTGCCATTCATCAGATTGCATAGGTGTGTCATCGAATGACGTAGTCATGGTGACCTTATCATCCTGATACAATTCTCAACCTGATAATGATCCAATTCTACAACAATTAATATGGGATAATTGTATATTTGATAATGAACAGAACAAAAAAAAAACTTTTTATTTAACCAAGATGAAAATGGTTAGTTAGTTACAAATGTCACATAGCTAAAGCTAAATTAACAATTAACATTAATGTAGGTGGTGTTTTTGTTGATGATGTGTAATCAAATCAAATGAAATTAAACAAATTAACATAAACACAAAAAAAAGAAAATTAACAGAAAAAAAAATAATTTTTTTTGTATCCAAATATCTGGTTTGATTTGATGACGATGATGATCAATAATGAACGGTGATGGATGGATCGATATGAATCGAAAATGTTTGTAGAGAGTATGTTAGTTTTTTTTTGTATGAAAATGGAATACAGATGACTCTAAATTACCAATACCATCACCGACAACGTCGTCATTTGCTTGCCTGAAACATGATTAAACGAAAATTAATCGTACGTTCTGCTAGTAGACGATTTGAATCAGCATTTGTTGATGCTAAATTTATGCAATTATAATTGGATTCAGTCTGTGATTCATTGAAATCAAATTTATATATCATGGGTAACACTTTTGCTTCACCAAGTGGTCCCTGGAATAAATGTGAAAATTTAGTATATTAATAAATAAAGCTCAATACTAATCAATCTTACCTTGAGTAACATATAGTGTATAGTCATTGCATTGTTGATCTTTGATTTGAGACAAAGCTGAAAACTCAGATGTCGTTGACAGGATTGTGTTGGATCTCGTTGATCATCATTAACACGTGCTTTGACCACCCATTGCAGGTTGAATGCGGTAAATCGAGATGTTTCATAGAACAATTTATGTATATATTCATCAGTTCGGTATGGTCGAAATTGTATATCATGAAAGGCAATCTTTTCATATGATAACAATGTGAACAAAGTTTCATGAACACGACGTTGTTCACATCTACGACGTTCCTCATTCTCCAGATGAGCCAATACTTCACGTGCCGATTTATTCGGATGACTACAATCATTAGCATGATAGGCTAATGATCATACATAAGACACTATGAGCCATCGATTATCGATCATTCAGGCAAATAAACTTACCAGCTTCGTGAAAGGGCCCATTCCAAGGGCAGCCAATATTACTGAAACTACATGGTACTATTCTTTCTTCACAAATTTCAGTCATATGTTTCTCCAGCATTGATCGCGGTAATTCTCGTTGACAGAAACGGCATTCACCTGGTAATTCGGACACGGCTTTTTCTACGGCCAAATTACGACTACAAGATTCTTTCGATATATTCACTCGGCAACTTGGACAGGTGGGTGATTCATCACGTAGACGAGCATCGGCCAAAACGTGTGTAAAACATCCAGCACACATCAGGTGTCCGTTCGTACACTGGCCAGAAATAATCAGAAATGCAACCAATTATTATTTGGCTAATGTTAGAACAATGTACATACTTGATAGACAAATGAACGTGGTAGGTCCAAACATACAGCACAGCAGAGAATGCCATTTAATCGTTGTTCAAGTTTTTGACGCATAGTCAGGCCATCAGCATCAAACAATTTAGACGGTGGTGGCGACAAAGATGATGATGACATTTTTGAACGTTTTGAAGATGAAGATGCCGAACCACAGGAATCATCGGCGGTCAACAATTTATCCATATTTGATTCGAATGGTCTTTTGATCAAATGATGTACATTTTGCGTTACTACACCTGTTTCGGTAGCTAGACTCTGAGATCCGGAAGACGATGCTATCGATGATGATGATGATTGAATCGGATGTATTAGATGATGTGATGTTTGGGTTTGACCTTGACTCATCACCGAATGCAAATATGTGGCAGTTTCGGTTAGATATTGCATCGAGGTCGACGATGTGCCCGGTATTTCGTTTATGATGCCAACATATGAGGCCTGTGATGATGGTCCAGCCACCAAGGATGATGTCGATTGCGATGATGTGGAAGGTCCTTGTTGGGCATGTTGTTGTTGCTGCTGATGCTGCTGCTGCTGTTGTTGTTGAGTGGATATAGTGACCACAACTGAAGTGGGTGCACCCATCATCGAAGTTGATGCTTGTTGTGGCTGTGTAGCCAATAATGTGGTATTAGATGTTGAAGCTGTAGATGACGATGACGAAGATGACGACGATGAAGATGATGAATTTGTCGATTCTATTTGGCCATTATTCGATGAATTATTGGCCGATGTATTTGATGTTCCATTATTATTATCTACAGTAGGAACAGCATTAGCAGTGGCTGCATTACTATTCAATACATCAGTCGACATTATGATAATAATAATAATGATCAGTAATGCTAGGGTAATAGGGATTTTTGGTATATATTAACTGAAATCAAAAATCAACTATATACATGTATCATACACACAAACAAACAATAACTATATTTTCAACAATGATGATTGAGAATCAAACAAAAAAAAAAAAAAAAAAAACGGAAAAACAAAATTGGTTCCAATTTTGAAATAAAATTCGAATCAATGTGGTTAACATATGATGATGATGACGTATATAAATATGAAAGTCAAAAAAATCCGTGCTCGAAATTTCGATGTTTATGTTTTTTTTTTCTTTATGAAAACAGAAAAAGAAATATAACTGATTTATTTGGCCATCATATATCTAAAAACTATATTGCTTACCTGCTTTTAATTCAATGTGTATGTATGTAAATGAATTTAACAAATCATGCAGCCAAAATACAATAGCCAATAATGTCCTTGTAAAGCTTTTTTTTTTATTTTTTCTTTGAACACAACAACAACAACAACAAAAAATCAACTATGGATGTTCATGGATCAACAACGATACATACAGTTGTTGTTGTTGTTGTTGTAGATAGATAGATAGAGATACAGAGAAAGAAAATAAAAATTATAATGGATGGTGGTTATTATTATTATCGCCTAGTGTTCAAAAAAAACACCATTGAATTGAAACACAAACACAAACAAAAGCAAACAAACAAACAATTCAATCAATGTCACTATTATTATACACCGAAAAAAAAGTCAATGAAAATTTGATTTTAAAATATAAAAAAAAATATGCTTTTTAAACTTTGAAAAATTTTTATTTATTTATTTATTTTATTCACTGATGAATGTACCAAATGGATGTTTTTTTTCTTTCTTTCTTTCAAAAAAAAAAAATGGGAGTTGTTTCATCGTATATATACGAATCGAATTGTATCAAATTCGTTCAATCTTCTTGTTTTGTTTTTAGTCTGCTGTTTATTATTATTGTTGTTGTTGTTGTTGTTGTTGTTATGGTCGTGCTGCTGTTCAACATTGGGTGGTGGTAGCAATGATGATGATGATGAAATCCATACATATTGGCAGTAGTTGTATCTAAATAAGAAAAAAATATTATTATGGCCAGAACAGCCACAATGTTAACTTTTTCACATTGAATTAATAATATAGAATGTAATGTCCCTCATTTTTTGTTTTGTTTTTGTTTTGTTTGCAGTATTCAGTAGTATGTGAACCCGTTGTAGCAGCATCTTATATCATGTCTATAATGTTATGTTGTGTAGCATTAGCTATTGCTTCTCCTATGTATTATATACCGTTTAATATTTATTTTTGTAGTCGTTATCAGGATCAGGATGAAAGTCAATGTTGAGAATTGATGCGTCATACATCAAATAATAATAATAATAATAATGGCACGTGTTTGTGTGTGTATGAGTGTGTATGAGTGATGTTTTATATTTTTGAATGCTACTACGTCGAAATTAATTGATATACAGCACATAAAGTAGTAATATATACGTACAACCAGTTTTTTTTTTTTTTTTTTTTGACAATAAATTCATTGAAACAAGGCGCCCTCTATATCATATGAGACCTAGCATATATATATATTCACTTGTTGATTTTAGTTTTAACAACGTTATCAATGAAAAAAACAATGATTTTTTTTTTTGCTTTTGAATAATTTGTCCGTTTATAGTCAAATTACAAATGGTCAATTTAAAAAAAAAATTCAATTTAGTTCAATTTTCCAACAAAAGATGGCGTATTAATTTGTTCGTGTGAATTTTAATAATGAGAAAAAATTCCGGATTTCCTTTTTTTTTGTGTGTGTGTGTGTTTGTGTTTCTATATTGAATTTGATATGATCAGAAGAAGAAAAAAAAATTTAAATTCATTATGCCATTATTATATCTTATTTCGCGTTTGCTTTGAAAAAAAATTGGGTTCAGCTGTTGTCTGTGTGTGTCGGTTTCGGTGCTGCGGTGGTAATCCAATTGTGAATTTTTATTATTTTCAAAAAAAAACCATAATTGATTCGTGATATATAAAAAAAAATCAACTAAACATTCATAAGGTCAACAGAAATAAAAAAAAAAAGAATTTAAACCCAAAATGGAACAACACTCGCACATATACAAGCACCATATATTTAATAAATGCTACTTCCAAACACCATGATGATGATGATGATGATGACTGGCCATCTAGTGTTGTTGTTGTTCCACGATCCAAAAAAAAACCATAATGACAACAACAACAACAACACTATTTATAGGGGACAATGGATCGTTTTTTAATGTTATACATTCAGATTTAATGTAGCATTTTTTTTTTTTTTTTTTTTTGGAAAAAAGGGAATGAAATGATTAAGATGCATACAAATACCATTTTGTTGTCTGTATACGGATATGTGTGTGTGTGTGTGTGTAGGTTTAATGTAATGTTATATAATAATATAGGCACATAAAGATATATAGACGGCAAGATTTATATACAGACATTAAATTAAATATAAAAAAAAAAAAATGGCCGCACCCAGGCTACTTAGTCAACAAAATTTTTTTTTTTTTTTTATTACCCTGAATTCATGTATTCTGTGTGTGAGTTTTTTTTTGCTGATGTTTGCTGAATTTGAATATTTAAAAAATGAAAAAAAACAAACACGTACCAGATTTTTTTTTTTAGAAAAAGAAATCGCCACCATCTTGATTTAATTTCATCAATGATGATCAATCGATGATAATCAATGATAGAAAAAACGTTTTTTTTCTGGATTACCATTATATATGTTTTTTAATGGTGTGAGATAACAAAAAAAAGAACATTCAAAATTCCCATTATGAATTTTGTAAGAATTTCATTTCTTTTCCATTTCTCAACCCTCATCATCATCATCATCATTATCGAATCGAATTGAATAGAAATCGATGCATGCATGCATGCATTTACAATTCAAATTCCAAAAAAAAGGTGGTTAGATCGTATTTCGAATCATCATTATATTGTGGTTGTCGTGTGTTCATTTTATTTTTATGTATAAAGAAAAGGAAATGAAAACTGGTCTTTAACTTTTCTTTCTTTTTTTTTTGATCTTGATCAATCATCATCATCATCATCATCGTCATACAGTTTGTAGTTGTAAGATAATGATGATGATGATGATAATAATAATGGCACGAATAGATAGATGATGTGATGAGAGAATCGAGTGAAGAAAAAAAAACACAAACCTCCCTGACAGCTGCATTTTTTTTTTTTTTTTTGAATTTTAATTTTCCATTCTATATGTTTTCACTATCATTCAAAATTCTACTACCGGCAATTTTTCGTTCATGTATGTGGATGTGTTTTTTTTTTTTTTTTTTTTTTTTTGTCTATGAATTTTTCACGCACGCATGGTCATTGTCATTATAATTTTTGTTGTTGTTGTCGATGATGATGATGATGGTTCTTGGTGGAAATGACGGCGTTGATAATGATGATCATCATCATCATTATAATGGGTAGTGGTACACATTGATATTCAAAATTCTATCTGGTTTTTTTTTTGCCAGTTTCATATATTATATAATAGCAGGAAAAATTCAATGATGATGATGATGGTGATAATAATAATGAACCTGACAAAACTAGATCGACCAGATAGAATTGATGAAAAAAAAATACTTGGAAACATCCGGACAAAGGACATTTCTCCGTTGGCATTGAATTTAATGAATTTTCTTCTTCTTCTTCTTCTTCTTCGGTTTTTTGTTGTTTGCAGGAATTAATTTCAATTGGAAATTTTTTCATTTTTTTTTCCACAGATTTTCAAACATTATTTTCGACGGTTGCTCTGTTTTTTTTTTTTTTTTTTTTTTTTGCACAAACATTGAAGATTTGAGATGTTTTGAATGACATCAAGTACTATGCGTGTGTGTGTGTGTGTGTATGTTTTTATTCTCATTTTTTGTTTGAATTGTAGAGAATTTTGAGAAACAGAAATCTCATTTGTCAATAACACACTTTATATTGCAAAAAATGTGTGATGTGATGGGATATAAAAACAACAACAACAAAAACAATTCTGTTTGTTTAGGTGTGTGTGTGTGTATGTGATTAATACCGGATGAGATGGGAGAAAAAGAAAAGAAAATCCGTTTGAAAAATATAGGGGTTAAGAGAACATTGATAAACATTACAAATGAAAAAAAAAAAAATTTGGGAAGAGGAATGGGCATATAGGATACATATATTTTGTTTGGTCGAAACCATTCTTACCAACAACAACAACAATCACTATCATCATCATTTCAGTCATTTTTATTAATCAAATAACATGCATGCATGCATGTGCATGTTTAAACATCGTCTGTTCGAGTAACTAAATACATTACATTACAACATCTTTTTCAATTCAATAAAAAAAAAAAAAAATTTCTGTTCCATTCCATCATCATCAATTGGTGGATTATTAAATGCCGTCATATTTTATTGACATGCGCATATTTATTTATTTTTTTTTGTTCTTTTTAATAATGATATATGTACACCAGTACCAACATCACAAACCACTACCCCTTTAAATGGAATTTATCACGTGTAGCCATTATATTTTATGCTACTACCGTTGTTTGTTTATATATTATGTACGTAAGTAGCATAAATTTTGTGGGCGAAGCATTTACAAAAATTCTCACTTTCTCATTGTACATTTTATTTCTCACCCTCAAATGAGGAGGAAAAATTTTCTATGTGCATGCACCTTGGCCTAACACACACACACACACATGATTATTATTGTTATTTTGTTTATTTGGTCGAGACCAAACAAACAAAATTTAGATCACAACCAAAAAAAAAAGAATGAAAATAAGACAAAACTTATTTTATGGTTTTTTTTCCCATTATTATTGCTACTACCATAAAGTGAAAGTAATTTTCTTTCCATCCTCCTCATCATCTTCATCTTGTTCTTCTTCCTTTTCAATTGTGTGTTCTTTATACTATTATTAAAAAAAAAATTCTGATCGGAACGTCTCATTCACTTATATTCATTTATTCGTTGTCGTCGTTGTCGTTCCACTTGTGCATTTAATAATAACTATACACAAACAAAACAAAACACACGATTTTGTTGTTGTTGTTGGTGGTGGTGGTGGTGGAGAAAGTTTTTACTTTTTTAAAAACATGGGAGGAGGATGAGGAATAAAAGTGAAAAAAAAATGATTTGAATGAAAGATAGCGAAAACTCTCTGTTTATTATGAATGTGAATGTGTGAGTATGTCTCATCATTGTAATTCTCGCCTGTTCTCACATTCACAAACACACACACACACACACACACATAGAAAGTTAGAGAACGACAGATAAGATTTTTTTTTTTTTTTTTTTTTTTTTTGGTGCCATTGCACTGAACAACACACAAAGACTCTATGACAGACACTGAGATTCAATATATTGAATCGTCTGGAAATGGAATGACTATGGTTTGATCATTGGATCTGTTGTGTGTTTGGCTGATTGATTCAATTGTTTGTCTCTGTTGTGTGTGAGTGTGTGTGTGTGTGTGGTTTGTGTATTTGTGGATGGCTGATTATCATCATCATCGACTTTATTGTTTTTTTTTCTGTATTTGGTGTCAACAAAAACAACGATATTTACAATCTTTTTACACGCACACACACTTACATTTGACACACAAACAAAAAAAAAACATTCAACAACAACGATAACAACAAAAAGTGAAATGAAATCTTTTTCTACCATTTTATTCATCATTGTTAAGCAATAATCAGTGATCAGATTTTTCTGCGTCGATTTCGATTCAACCAGGATCATCAACAACAAACAAAAAAGCAATAATTAAATCACAACAATAACATTGAATCATCGTTTTGTGTTTTGTTGTTGTCAATCACAAGATTTTTTTCAAGTTTAATGAAAAATTCCAGAATCCTTGTCATCATTTGATCTCATTCGAACTGAATATTTTTATGTTGATTGATGTGGTAGTGGGCGTTTTTCTTCTTCTTCTTTTACATCATCCAATTCGGTTTTGATCTATGTGTGTGTGTATTGCAATTTGCCATGTCTGATGTAATTGTAGATGCGGTGACAATTTTGTTGTGATTTTCATTTTTTTGGCAGCGGTTAAGATTAACTTTGAAAGAAATTCCAATGTATCATTGGAATTATTGGCACAATTTTTTTGGATCAATTTTTTACATTGATTGAAATTCATCATCATCATCAGCAACATCAACAACATCAACATTAACATCAAAAATATTCGATTAATTGAATTATTAATATACATCATAAAATACAGTATTTTAGATAACAATCTTCACATTATCATTGAATAAATGATTGACTGATTGATTGATTGATGTAATTCAATTGCATAGTTTTATAGCAATACAGTGCTAACTCGGCTATCGATGGTAATCCGTTCCAAGACTACCATCGTTATTAGAAATCATCGTTAATAAGAATTGACGACAGACAATTATAAGAATTCATCCAAACAAACTAAATATGGTCAGTGAAAATTTGTTGGAATTTGAACTTCAAATCCAAACATGATTGTGTCAATGCAATTTGAAAATCTTTTTTGTCTTCAATTCAATTTAGCATAGGTAATGATCATTAATTGGAAAAATTTCAACCATCATTGAACGAAACAATATCGTTAATCGATGTACTACTGTAATAATTTATATAAATTATCTACGTCTCTTTCGTAATCGTCAATGTCTGTTCCTCTGTTTTGTTTGGTTATAATAAAACTACAACAACAACAACAACAACAACAACGTCGAATTTCGATTTTTGTTTTCTTTTTAGTCCGAAATTAATATTAAATGCGTAGCAATAATAAATGATTGAGATCCGAAAACACACAAAATAAAAGAAAACGAAATTCTTCACTTTGAAATTCTACGAAAGAAAAAAAAATCTGATTGATCATCACATGAATTTGTTGTTGCACATGGACTCAAAGTCAACCAAAAAAGAAATCAGTTGAATCTTTCTCATTTGCGTTTCGTTTTAATTGAAAAAAATTCTTCCATTGAAAAAATTGTCTTCGATAAAAATTCATATACGTCTTATGTGTGCTTCATTTTCCAATGTTTGTGTCGAATGCCTTTAATCAATCGTGAGAATGATGATGATAATTAATTGAATCAATTGGCCATCGATTATATTGAAGAATTATTGATGATGATGATTCAAATCATTTTCATTTTCATTGCGAAGCTATGAAAACAGGATTGATGCAATAATAATGTCGTCTTCATCATCATCATCGAATGATGATCCATCATCATCATCATCATCCTCGAAACGTTTATGTATGGAAGATGATAATAATAATAATGTCATTGTTGCTGTTGATCAATCCGATGCTAATAATGATAATAAATCAATTTGTTCCAATGGTGGTAGAAATTATTCTATAAAAACTTACGTCACTAATAATAATGATGATGATGATGATGAAAAAAATTTCGAATCCAAACGTAAGATTGGATCATCATCATCATCAACAACAATAAATAGAAATGATGATCAACCACCAACTACTAGCATTTCATCATCGACAACATATTCAAATCGAGATTGCTCAAAACAATCAAATCAATTTCGTAAATTACGTACATCACCATCATCATCGATTTCGAATTATCGAATACATTCAAAAGTAGCTCACGGAAGATGCCTTTATTTTCCTGGTGCCTATTCATCACATGGACAATTATCAAATCAATCACATCAATATCAAACCCGGCGACAATGTGCACAGATTTATTGTTGTCGATGTCAACATCAATTTCAAGCACCTATACCACCACCATCACCTTCGCAATCACATCCAACATCATCATTATCATCATCTATTCAACAACCGAATAAAGAATGGACAATCAGACTACGGAATCAGAATTCAAATGGTCATCATTCGATTATAGGTAGATCTTCAAGAATACAATCAGATAAATCTACCATTCCAACATCATCAACAACCACTTCGACAGCATCAACATCGACCGGAACAGATCTAATAAATCCAAATTCATTAGTTGGTCAAAAATCCACATATGAGCCAGAATCATTATTAGAAATATCTGCACGTTTTGTTGCTGAATACATACCATATGAATATATTGAACAACAATATAGCTGTATACCTGAACCTGTACAGAAACGAATAATATTCTGGTCATTTCCACGTGATGAACGTTATATCCGCCTTTATTCATCGATATCATCAATATTTAAACAGGATTTTAATCTAGCAAATTATACGAATGGTACAAATTCTGCTACTGCTGCTGCTGCTGCTGTAGGTACATCATCCTCATCATCATCATCAAATTTGATAGGTAATCAAACAACAACAACAACAACAGCAACAACATCAACAGCTAGCCATCATGATCATGAATGGGAATCTAGATCAACATTTAATAAAGGATTACATTTACTTTGTTCTGGAACTGTTCGTCAAGTTATGCAAATTGGTAAGCAATTTTTTTCTGTAAAAAAAAATTATCTATCACACACACACACACACACACACATTAGTAAAGCATTTAATTTTAGTCCAGTTTATGAAAATTATTGCATGGAGTTAAATACATCATCTCTCAACTTAAAGTTGAGCCATTGTTCATTAGAGCGCAGCGAACAATAACAACAACAACAACAACGGCTGTTGCTGCTGCTGCTGCTGCAAATAATTTCCATTCAAAAATTATGTTTGTTTGAATGGAATTTTTTTTTTTGCTTTTTGAAATTGTGGTACTAAACACTAACTATACGATGTATGGATCGAAAGATCGATCGATCAATCGGCCGACCGAACGACCGACCGACCAGCCAACCAAAACGACCTGCAAACCAAGTGAAAAAAAAGGCAAAGTACGAGAAAATCACCTGAAGCGTTCTCTCTTTTTTTTTAATAATAATCATTATATTACACTAAGTTGTTTGCGTGAACGTGCAATTTTTTTTTCGCGAATGGCCTAGGTCACCGACATTTTCAAAAAAAAAAAAAAAAAACAGAAACAGAAAAAGAAAACTAGGTAGACATTGGCCGTCAATCAATTTTGACTACCATTCCCCACTAATATCTATGGTAAGGGTAGTTGTTTTTTTTTTGTTCCATGAAATATTTACACAGTGTTTTTTTTTGGTGGAATTTGTTTGCTGAAAATATTATTATTTGGAACACTGGTCACTATGCAGTATTGTAATTTATCATAACAAAATGGTCGGAAAAATGTTGATCCAAAAAGGTCGGTGACACATACACTCGTATTCATTCAGGTGTTCGACGGTTGGTCAGTTGAAATTTGATAGAATTTTTTTTTTTTGAATGAATGAATGAAAGAATAGAATTAATGTATCTATACCTGGAGAACTTGACCAATTGAAGCTTGAATGATGGCCATAAAAAAACTCTAACTTGTTATTTATTGAAAGTTTTTGAATTTCGATTTTTTTTTGCCCAATCTCTAATCATGAACACAATATGCCTTGTCATTTTTTTTCATTTCATTTCATTCAATTTTTATTTTTTTTTTTGTGTTTGATTATTATTGATCACAAGTGGTTATAGATAGACGTTTGATGTGATTGTAACGACAAAATGTTAGTCATGCGGTGGTGGTGGTGGGTAGTGGGTAGTGGGCTTAGTGTTCGTGTGTTTTTAGATGAAATATCGATCATCTTTTCTTTCAGTTTAATGATTATTATGATGATGATGATGCTTTGAACAGCAAACAAAAGGCAACATTTCTTTAAGGATTGTAAAAAAAATGGAAATTCTTCAAAATTCAAGCTGTTCCATTGTGCATGGTTTATATTTGATTATTCGATCATCAAGATGGTAAAAATAGTAGTAACTAAAACAAGATGAATAGACAAATTCATTGTCTCAATTTTATAATCGGCACTTGAAAGATTTTCATTTTCTACTAGATTGTTCGATATTTACCATTAGATTGAAAAGATTTTTTTTTGTTTGCTTTTTTTGTGTTTTGCTTTGTCAGAATTATTATCTTGAATATAAATAAAAAAAAGAATGTTTTAGAATGGTTATTTTTGTTTAACTGAATTTTTTTTTTGTTCATTAAAAAAACAACAGGATTTAATCTAACCGGAATAGTAATTGATCTTCAATTTAATAAACAATCACATCCATCGATACAATCATCTGGTTCGTTTTATCCAACAATTTCATCATATCCATCATCATCATCATCGTCGTCGTCGTCGTCGACAGCATTGGCCATTCAATCGTCAGAGGCGAATTTGATGAAACTATTTCAAGGTGATCGGAATGGAACCTATCATTCATCATATAATAATCATAATATATCGGATTCAAGCTCGTCATATCGAAAAACAAATCTCAATGGATGTTTAGTATCAATTACATTTGATAGGTAGTATTTTTTTTTTTTTTTTTTTTTGAATCAAATAATCATTTTATCACTAATTTTTTTTATTTCTTCTTATTCTTCCACCAACATATTTACAGATGTAAGATTACATCGGCAACTTGTACATGTACACCACGTGTTGTTCATTTATTCTGGTGCGAACATGTAGTCGCATTGGCATTGTATAGAATACATAAACCATATTCATTTGATCTCCGCATTCCAATTTCAGGTATGTCATGAGAATATATTCATTGATTACCAATTATTAATAAACATGATTATTGATAGAAACTTTACTTGATATGGATCGGCAGCAATTACAAAAATTGGTGCAATATTTAATAGCCGAACATCATGTGCAAATATTACCAACGGTGCAAAGACTTACAGACGAATTAAGTCAGAAACATGCACCAATTAATTTAATTCATGGTGCACCTGATCCTACAGCCGGTGCTTGTGTTTACGGGCCACATGATTGGTATCTGAATGAGGAAAGAACAGCCGCACAGATTAGAGATCTGGTCAAATATGTTAGCATATCGGAATCGAATAAAATTATTCTACTTTTCTATAAGGTAAAAATAAAAAATGATTCAATCATATATAGCCGTATTGATTTTGTTTTTCATTGAAAAAAATTAGGTCATTGAAATGCTCAAGATTAAAGATTCCAATGGATCACGATTCTTGCGTATCATAACCGAACAATTTCTTTATTCCTATTCACATTATCTTAAACCAGAAGATGCATTTGAACAAATGTATTTTGATCCATTCATTTTCCTATGGGATCATCTGACAAATCTTTGGACATTTATTGTGGCTGATCCATCGTTATCGCCATTAAAACGTGTAGAATGGCGTGAAATGTTTCGCCATTGGTCACATATTTCAAATTGTCCCCGTGAGGATACATATTTTAATCTGAATGTACAAACAACCCATGATACATCACATCGTTGTTCATCTTCATCAGAAAATGAGCCCATGGCTCATTGTAGTAAACATGATAGAAGATTGATTGTCAATGCTTCTCGCAATGGTCACAATGTTCCATTCAGAAAACGTCGAATTTTAGAACGAGCATTGGATGCTTCTTACATTACTTGGGATGATGCACATTTACAATTGATTCTTCGTCAAGATGGGCCAATTGATGGAAAATCTTGTCTATATTATTATTCAGATGATTTCGATAAAGATGGCTTCCCTATTTGGTCAGGTATGAATTTAATTATTCCTATTTGCCCATTTCTGAAACTTTTATAATTATTATCTAATTCTAATTAGAACATTTGCCTACGGCTTGCGTACGAGTTGCCTCATTACGTGTGAATGGTCGTTTACAAGAAGCTCTTCGTCTTTCAATGGCCATCGTTCGTTTGTTTCGTCATCGACAACATATTCAAGAACAGGAAAATATAGGTCTTATCCATGTTGTTCCATCTTCCGATTCATGGATCGGTAATCCATTAGATCCGATTGAAATTTTATTCGATACATTAGCCGAAGCTTCTGTTACAAGTGATTCAAGATCATATGATGCTCATTATGCTTTGATTGGTTATGATAAAAAAATCGATATGGGTATATTTAGCCGAAATGTTCTGGTCGATATGTTTGTCATGTATAATGAAGTTAATGGTTTGGTCGATAAAGATGGTAATATGGCATCCAATGTTAATGATAATAACGATATCAACAATGAAAAACTCAAATTCAATCATGTAAAAGTTCCCGGTTCATCACAATATTGGGATACATATCTAAATGCAGCCGTATACATTGCATTGGTTGGTCTATCACAGCTTCGTCGATCACCAGATCTTGAAAGTCAACGTGATCGTAGTTATCGCCAAGAAGAACGATTGATACGAAAATTGTTGGATATAAAATTGGATTCAATACTAATATCTACCATACAAAAACAGGCACGTTATCTAATTGAATATGGTATACTCAGTGATATGGTGACTGGTGAACATAGACAACTGTTTGTACCATCTGATGTTGTTCAAATACCCGGTCTTGTACGCTATATGTTTGGAGCGCTTCTTCCAACATTTCCCGATTTATCTTATGATATTGGTCTTCGATCACTCAGGTATGTTGTAGAAATTTTCAATCTACAAATTTCAATCTTAATACTTTTTTTTGTGTCTAGATTTTTTGCATTCAAAGATGAACATCAATCATCAACAGAAGCAGATCAATTGCCAGTACGATCAAATTTTTTTGACATGTATTTGGATGTACAATCACTTTTGGCACGAACAATGTTATTTGCTGCTCGTAATGATTATGCACAATTACTTCTTATATTTGAAACTATCAAAACTTATGTCATTGATCCACATTATTTAAACAAATTGGCTCAAGATATATTCAATTTTAGTTCGAATGGTAATCGTCAAGAATATCTTCTACGTATTGCATATCAATTTGGACTTCATTTGGCCAAAATAACATTGAATGATCAAACAAATGATAGTTGTCGTAAGAATACCATACATTGGCTAGTGACTTGTGCCACCGAGATTGGTTATGATAAAATTGTTTATCTAATGAGAAATTGGAAAGAATATTTTAGTCCATCCGAAGCGGTTCGTCATGTAGCATCGGCAGTATTGGCACAGAATTTCAATTCACGTCTTTGTGTTCGTGATCATATAATGCGTTCAGAAGAATTGGCAAGTACAGCTAGAAAATTAGCTGTCGAATGTGCAATGCGCGATCCATCCAGTTGTGCATTGAATGCATTATCATTATGTGAAAAGGATCAATATGCATTCGATACGATTGCCAAAGTAGTTGAAACGGCTGCCTCATTAAATCAGATTGGATCACATAAATTGTTTACAATAGCACGATATCTCGAACATCAAGGTGCTTCCGAACGTGCTTGTAAGATTGCATTATTAGCTGCCAATCAAGTGGTTATACCATTGACAGCTGATTCACATCATTCGATTAATGATCTCCAATGGGCCTGCAGTTTGGCACAATGTCTTGGCACAGAAGAACTTAATAAACTTGTAGATATTTTGATTAAAAATGTACGTTGTGCACCGGTTTTGGCCGATATGATTCGTCGTTGTACACTACCTCATCCGGTTCTACCGAAACCTGTCATGATTGGCCAAAATAATGTCCGTACTAATAATATCAATTTAAGCTATGTTCCTGATTCATCCAATATTGTCATGGAACATTTAAGTCTTGAAGAACGAATGCGTCGGCGACAATTTAAAACATATCCATTGGATCGGCCACCATTATGTAATTTACTTTATGCAGCTGTAAAAGCCTATATTGAAGCTGTCATGCGACGATTAGAACATATCAGTCCACGGCATTATGGTGATTTTATTGAATTTTTAACACGAGCACAAGAAACAATCATATTGGCACCGGATGGTAAAAACGAATTTGCCAAACTATTGGAAAATATTAAAACACTTTATAAAGGAAAGAAAAAATTGATGTGTCTAGTCAGAGAACGATTTAATTGATTGATACAAATGAAACTTTCATTTTCATTTTTTTTCTTCATCATTTTCATCTTTAATTTGGGTATTCAAAACATTCAAACATTGCCAATATATAATAATAATAATTTTATTTATGAAAAGAAAAAACTTGAATTCATCATCATCATCATCGTCTTCTTTTTTAGGATTTATATATAATATATTATAATTTAGAATTCATTAAGATTGTCTTACATATTTATAATTCAGCTTTTTTTATATTAATAAATCAGTACATATATGATGATGGTGATGATCTTTTTCGGTTTTGGTTATCTGAGCTAAATTCATTTGTTTCTTCGGGATGATGATTTTTTCAGTTCTTCCGACTCAATTCAACAACAACAACAAGAATTAGGATTTGATATTTTTTTTGAAATTTGTATAATTTTTTTTCTATATAATGATAATGATGATATAATAATTTGAAAAATGAATAAAATGAAAAATGGCTAATAGATGGCGTCATAAAGGCCATTAAAAAAAATGTTCGATGCGGTTATTTTGTTTTTTAAATTGTTTGTTTGTGCATGATGAAAATGATGGCCATGTTTTGATGAATCGAATGAGATTATGAACGTGAGACCAAAAAAAAAAGCTATCGATATTGGCAATCTGCTTATTCATCAACATTTATGATTTTAAAATGATGATGAATGATGATGATTAATATAGCAAATAGATTTCAAGGTTTGAATGTGTTTTTTTTCATAAAATCAGCGAATGTGATATGTGTTATAACATTTATTTACCATCATCATTTATTTACCACCACTACCATCGATTATCAATAAAAGGAAAAGAAAATTTTTCCAAACTAAGTAATAATAATAATAAAATTATATGATAAACATGAACATTTTGGTTTGTTTTTTATTTCAGTGTTTGTGTGTGTTTGTGTGTTTAGTTTGGTTTATTTATACAAATCTTAATAATATAGTCACAAGACATTTGGACATTGTCGAGCATAGATTATTATTCATTTTGTGTGTTAATTCAAGAATTTTCTACAACATCAACAAACAACAATGATGATTAAAGTATCTTTTTATTGCTTAATGCTATTCATCGCAGGTATGAACGGAAATTATACAATGTACAATCGTGATTTATACTGTCGTTTAAATTCTTTATCTCTCTCATAGTGGTTTATGGACAGAATCAAACCTGCGACAAAGTTCTGGATTCAATGATAGACAGCTGTAAAGCTATTCGATCAACACTTATTTCGATGGATAGTTTGGATCCAAAAAATGCTTGTTGGTATGTATTTGATTGAAAAATTGTTGTGAAAAAGAATGATTTTTTTTTGTTTGTTTGTTTATTTACAGTAAAAATGCACGTTATGATTTATGTGTACAAGGTGTAAAAGCTTACGTAACAGTGGCAAGATCGACAAGAATTTGTCAAGAATCACATTATGAAGAAAAATTAAATTCATTAGAATCAAATGTGGCAATGCAAGCTGTGAAAAAATTATGTGAAAATTTTGATACAAAAACATGTATCACCGATACTGTTACTAGTGCATGGAGTTCAATCAGTGAAACATTGAATCCAACAAATCTATCCGAAACGATTAGTAAAAATTTTAATGAAGCAATGAATTCGATTAATAATTTTATGAAAAATTTCGGCAGTCAAACACAAAATGTTGGTAAAGATGCATCGGCTGGACTCAATGGCCTATTGCGACAACAATCGAATAATGAATATTTCATTGCAACGGATACACAGCCACAACTACCATCATCATCATCATCATCGATTAATTCATTGACAAATTCATTATCAAAATTTTTCCAACAAATAACACAACCAGTAGAAGTTGTGCCGAAACAAGATGAAAAGAAAGATGGTTAATCATTCAATGATGATGATAACGATGAAACACTGCTATTTTTACCAGAAAAACAAACAAAAAAAACACAACCATAAACAAGACAAATGGTAAATTCATTTTCATGATTGACTTTTTTTTCCAAGAAAATTTTTTTAAGAAAATATATGAAATATAAACGTAGAATTTGTTTAGTTGAATTTTAGAAAATTTTCCAATAGTTCAGCTTATCCTTATTTTTTAATTTTTTTTTCGAAACACTTGAAATTTATCAAAACGAATTTTTAAAAAAATTGAATTTGTAATTGAATAATAATGTAATGTTAAGTAATGAAAGTATAAAGAATAAAGAATCCTGTTATGGTAATAATCATAATCATAATAATGATTATATTCTGCCATATTCTGATTCACGAGAATAAAAGAAAAGAAAAAAGAAAAAGATCTTTTCGGCCGATACTTTTCATCTACTCGTTATCTCATTCATTCATTCATTCGTTCGTTCGTTCGGCACTTGAAATTGTCGTTCCATTAAGCTTATTGTATTGTACTTATAAAGTTTTTTTTTTTGAAACAAGAAAGAACTAAAAAAAAGGGGAAAAAAATTCAAGTCAACTTTTTTTTTGTTCTGAATATTGTCTTTTTTACTTTGTGCCACAATTTTGAATGAATAAAAACGACAATATATATATGGTTCTATATATATCATCAACTATTACTAATTATCATCACGCCATTGAATGGTAGGAGACATTAATATAGGTAGTAAGAAGAGAACAACAACGAAAAAAAAAATTCGATAAAAGACTGCTACATTCTAAGGTGGAAATTCTAGCGAGGCATACAGAATAAAAATTGTCATACAAATGGTTATTTTTTTTCTGGTGAAAAAAAATTGAACATTTTATATTCTGTATCGTAGAGTTTTTTTTTCATCTTGTTGGTGGATGTTGATCGTCGAGAATTTAATTGGTTTGGTAACCAAGCTACTACTACTACTACCATTTATTTAAAATGGTTTGAACAAAGAGAAAAAAAAACACTAAAAAAAAATTCGAGGTAAAATGTGTAATAAGACGACATTTTGGAACGAATTTTTTTTTTATTATTCTTTAAACAAATTGCGTGATCCAAACACACAAACACATATATAGTGAATTCTTTGTTGAAATGATCAATTGATGACAAACGATTGAAAATGATAAAGAGTTACTTAAACAACTTATACTTGACAATTAGATAAATGTTTTCCATCTTGTCTTGTTTTTCATTGTATGAAAATTTCGTTTAAAAATGTTATGCATCATCAATGGAATCATTGGAATCATTTCAGTGAAAATATGGGATATATCACAACTTTTAAAATGTTTTATCATCATCATCATCATCAATTGGTATTGTCGGTTGTGGATCGGTTTGCAATGAGAAACAAAAAAAAAGTATACCGTGTATAACCGAGTATTTTTTCCCCTGTCAAGAATTTTTTCTTTTTTTTTGTTCGTCTTTTTTTTATTCTTTATTCATTCTGTTTCATTTTATGTCATGTAAGTATCCAAGTATTTTCTTACACTTTTGAATTATTTTCAAATTGAACTATTCCGAAATTTAACTTATTTTTACTTTCTCTCTCTCCATACTCACAGACTCAAAACATGATGTTCGAGCAATGTTTTCTGTTTTGAATTTAGTTGGTGGATCGTTATTTTTTTTTCTTTCATTGTTGTTGAAATGGTTCCAGTTACCTATTACATCCGCTTCGTCGAATTGAAATTCCCTATTGGTAATAGTCGATTCTTAGTCAAGTATAATCGCTATACACACACACTTTTACTGTCACAATGATTGGATGAAAATTTTTCCACTGATATCGACAATGAAAGAAAAAAAAATGGAAAAAAAAGAAGAAGAAAAAAAATTTCTGACGAGATAAAGTGGTTAAATTAATGTAAACTTTTTTTTAAGAGAAAAAAACACACACATTTTGAAAGCATTAAGCAAGCGAGAAAAAAGAAATTTCCAATACATTGATGAAAAAAAACGGATCAGAAATGTATAAAATTTCAAAAAAATTTCGGTACAGTTATTTGTATGTATGTAATCGTCATCATCATACATTGTGGATAATGGCCATCGACTATTACAACAACAACAACAAAAAAAATGTATTGATTCATTGGCAAAAAAAAAAGTTGAAAATGATGCATGTATGCAGAAAGTTTTTTTTTTTTTTTGGTAAGATAAATTTGTATCAATCGTTGATGACAAACACACACACACATTATCACTCATAATCAATTTTAAATTAATCGCAACAAATTGTGATTCATCCATTCGTTTTGATTATCGATTGATGATGGTGATGATTGAGAAATTGGGGAGAATTTTTTGTTTTCCGTAATAAACATGGAAATCAATATCAATGTAGGGTACAATAATTTTGTACAAATTGCAATAATTTTCCAATTGATATGAAAATGTTTCCGTTCAATAGTTCAATGATGGTGATGACCATAAAAAAATTGAATATGACTAATTGAGTTAAGGTTGTTGCTGTTTGTTGACAATAATAACTTTTACTCTTACATGAACATCACGCCAAAAACAGTGGAAAGAACAAAAACAATCATTTTGCCGGTCATTGATTGAGAGAAAATGAAAAAAAAACGCCAACAATACCAATAAACATGTAACAAAGTGATTTAATTATCAAACTACATGAATGTTGAATGGTAATAATAATATAAATAAGACACATTCACAGAATAATTCATGCATACCCAAACAAAAAAATTCTTTACAGAATAAGAGAATTGAAAGAAAGAATATCATGCTATTTGGCTGGCATTCCATTTACAATCAATGAAAAATCATCTCATGTTGAATAATTTGTCATCAAAAAATTTTTTTTATTTATGCTACAAACAATTTATTGTGATGATGATGATGATCGGTGGAATTTCAAATACAAAAAAACACAATAAACAATGAGAGATGCGTCAGGTGCGAGTGCGTGTGCGTGTGTGTAAAACAAAAATTCATCTCATACTTTATTTATTTATTTATATTTATATTGTCGTTGAAACAAAAGAGTGAATGGAAAAAATGATTGATTCACACACACACACACACACACACAGAAACAAAAAAAAAGGATTCGAACAATTTTCAACACATTTTCATTTTCACTCCATTTATACCATATTGAATGTATGATACATTTAAAGTTTTTTTTTTTGTTTTTGGATTAAATATTGTTTTTCGGTTGATGATGATGGTCTGTGTTTCTATTATATTCACATCTTTTTTTGCTATTTCTTGTTGCTGAATTATCAAGGAATTGACAAATGAGCAAGTTGAACATCATGTTATAATAACATAACATTCAGTTAAGTGTGTTGTTGTTGTTGTTTTGTTTTTGTCGAAAAAATGTGTATTTGGTTCGCTTCTATGTTTGGTTTTGTTGTTTTGTTGTTGTTGTTTGAAACATTTAGACAACAACAACAACAACAACGTTATACATCAACCACCAGCACCACCACCACCGACAACAACAACAATAATAATAATAATAGTAATAACGACAACAACCAAAACGATAACGGATTGCGAAAAAAAAAGAAAAAAAAAGGATAGAGATCCATTAGTCGGCAATAAAAATAAATCAAAGTTTTCTTTCATACACACAAACACACACACACACAAAGAAGATTCTCCATTTTTTTTCTGGCACCAATTCTGTATGTTTCACAAAAGTTGTAATGTTTTTTGTTTTTGTTTTGTTTCTTGGCCATTGTTTTATTATTTTGTTTTTCAATTCAAAGATTCTTCATTCTTTGATCATTTTTAATTTAGTTTTTTTCAGTGGAAAAAACAAAAACAACAACAACAACAACGACAACAAAAATCTTATTCAAGTAGTTGCCAAAAGTTATTAGCCCAACAAGAATAATGTTTTAAAATTGAAATATCTATGGGCTAATTCTACCATTTTAAATTGATTTTTGAGAAAAAAAAACAAAGAATAAAAAAAATAGTGAATATTCTGGCCAGCAAATGATTAGTCTGTGTTTGGAAACCATTTTGGATGGAGAAAAACAAAGTAGAATTAATTACGAACCCAAATGACCAATTGGTATGAATGGCAAAAAAACACTGTGATTTTAATGCAAATCTTGAGAATGAAGAAAAAAAAACGGAATCTAAAAATCTGGAACGAAAATTTATCAACAAAATTAATTGATCAAAATGGCCATCATCATTCGACTTGAAAAACAAGAGAAGAGAAGAGAAGAAAGAAAAAATTAAAGTGATTGCCATACGTATCAATGGATCGTGACAGGCAAGAATTTTGGATTTTTTTTTCTTGTTGGATCACATGGAACACAATGGTAAAAAAAAACATTTATATGTCAATTTCAATGATGAAAAAAAAGTAAACAACAACAACAACAGCCTTCATGTCTATCCGATGATGATGATGATGAGCATTTAACTTGGAAACCATACGTGAGTTGAACAAAAAAATAAAAAAAAAATTCGACCATTACATGATGATGAGATAATCAAAGATGAACAACGAAAAAAAAAAATTTTTTTTCAATCCGAAATAATTGCTTTCGCTAAATATAATTGGTTTTTTTTTGTTTCAGTTTGAAAATCAAAATCCGAATAACTGGATTTATAGTGGCCAAAAAAAAAAACTATTACCACATTAGGTAGTAAGAACACCGATTGATTGACTACCAATAATGAATTCAAATATTCATCAATCAATTAATTTCAATTGATTGATGAATATTGTCATTTCAACAGAAAACACAAATTATTATTGGTTGACAAACGAAAAAAAAATGTGAGCATTATTATTAGCTATTATTCATTTACAGCCATTTTCAGTGTTTATTTTTAATGAATTGATAAATTTTTTTGGATACGTTTTTTTTTTGTTCTTCTTTTCATTCATTCGGTCATTACATTAAATTGTCGAGAGACATGTACGCAAAGAATTTTTAATGCATTTGGCTTTCATTTCGTGTGTTTTTTTTTCCTTATATCTGAAATGAATCTGGCTCCACCACCATTATTATTATTATTATTATACAGGAATGAAGAATCCAAATACAAACTAGAATCTAATGAAGCTAGACAGCTATAGGAAGCAACCATTTTATTCTGTGAATAGAGAGAGAGAATGTCTTTACATATAATCGACATACACACACACACACACTCTCAGTTAGTAAAAATGACTATTCGGGCCGTGTGCTATTTGGTCGGGTATTTGTTATAAAAGTACAATTCATCTAGAGAATCAGTCGTTAGTAGACTGTTCAACAGACAGGACGTCATATTCTTGATTCATTCACCACCAATACCATCATCATTCAATTGCTGAATGAAAGTAGAAAAAAAAACTTTTTCCCATTCAAGTTTATGTTTGTTTCGTTTAGTTTTTTTTTAGAAAAAAATAAACTTTATGCAGCAAAAAAAAAATTCATTCTCAATGCGTGCGTGTTTGCATTTGATGATATATATTCATACATACACAAACAAAATTACAATGTGTAATTTTATTTGTTTTTCCAATGAATAACAACAACAACAACAACAACAAAAACAACATTTACATTTGTTGAAAAAAAATCAAGTCAACATACAGTATATTTCAGTGGTGAAAAGTTTAGTTTGTGTAAAAAAAAAAATCCACCAACCAACCAACCAACCGATAGCCTGATGATGATAATGATGATGATAAGATAAATTCAACAGTTCTACTACAGAGCAATGAATATTTATTTGACAAACCAAAAAAAACAAAAAAAAAACATGGGTGTTCATTGTGAAATGATGGTGTACTTGTGTGATGGATCTGATAGTTGATTGTTATAAATGGATAATTAACCCACTTTTATTCACTAATAATGATGGTCAACATCATCTGGATCAGTAAATAATAGAATGTGTGTATTTATTGGACCACCAAATGACAACAACGACAACGACAACAAACTATTCTTTGCATTCAAACAATTATCAAATGACAAATGTTATGTCATACGGAATTTTCATCGAGAAACGAAAAAAAAAACTTTTCACTCTCTCAAGTTTATTTTCTATTGAATTCATCAAACTGTAACCAAATGGTCATCATTATTTTTTATCGATTATATATAGTAATGATGATGATCTTATTATTTATTCGTTAGTTTGTGTTCGTGTATATATATGTGTATGTGTGGGTGTTTTGAACTATATGTTTTTTTTTTGTTGTTGTACGGGTCATCGATTATCATCATCAATAATAATGCAATTTTTCTACATAAACATCATTGTTTTGAGAATCATGAAATCTTGGCTCAACATTACCGGTTTAGTTTGGTGATGATGATGATGATAGTTGAATAGAATGTGAATGCAATCCAATTGTTATTAAATGATTTATATATCAACGATTACAGATCAATCATCATGTTGATTATCAATAGAAGAAAATTACAACAGCAACAGCAACAACAGCAACCTAATCAACAAACATCAATGTTCATCAATGAAAACATTGATCCAGTCCATTATATCGACAATATGAATATGAATAATCATAGGCTAGAATCAGATGATTGGAAACAATGTCCAAATGAATTATATCAATTACCATTATGTGATATTGTTTATAGTAAACGATCATATCATCATCATCATTCATGGATTCATGATAAATTTTTTTTATTACAAATGTCATTGCTACTAATATTAATATTATTATTATCATCATTCACGAATATAACCTGTAAGTAAAGCAATAATAATAATAATAATAACAAAATTTGAAATTTTAACAAAGTTTTTTTGTTTGGTGAAATATCATTATCATTAATTTTATTATAAATGAATGAAATGAAATGAAATGAATTATTCAGAATTACAACTGGTTATATTGGTGTTGAGAGAGAGAAAAAAAAGAATGTGAATGTGAATACACAATACACACGTGAGTAAGTAAGTAAGTAAGTAAAGGCGAAAAAAAACGAGAAAGAAAGAGAGAGAGTGAAAGAGGAAATGAGAAAATTAAATAAACACCTAATTTGAATGGAAGAATTAGTATACTGAAATATACAAATGACATACACAGCAACAGCAATAGTAGTAGACAACGAAATTACTACTACTAGATCACTATTCTCTTCATGTATAGTACGATTATTAAGTGTAATGATGATGATGATGATCATGAAAATTTGGAATAGAATCCGTATGTATAATAATAAATGAATAATTAAACAAATAGCAGCAACATGGATCATCATCATTTCTATATTAAAGTGAAAGTACATTCTTTGTAGAATACCTTGTTTGAAAATCATTTCTTTTTTTTGATATGAAATAAGATCAAGAATAATAACCAAAACGATTTTCGATTTCCATTTTCCCCCTCCCACCCGACACACACACAACACATCATCAATATTTAATGTGTTATTTAGATTTGTTTGTCCGTGTCGGTTATAATTCATTCATTTTTTTTCTGTACATTTCTTTCAGAAACACATAACATGGGTGTTTGTTTCATTGATAATTCGATTTAGTATGTGAATCTTCGCGTATAATGTGTATGCATGTGTGTAGGGTATTTTTTTTCATGAGAATCGTTTTGTTGTCGTAGTTGTGATGGTTTATGGTTCGTAATTGAATATAAAATCAATCTAATCACAGAACATTTTTTTTTACAGTGAAAAAAAAAATTTTTGAAAGATTCAAAATACATACACACACAAGCTAGCACGATTTGATTTTGAAACGAATAAAAAAAAATATATGACAGATAACATTTACAGTGGAAAAATATTATTACATTGGACATTTGAGTCACATCCGTATGAAAAAAAAATCTCGAATCATTAGTAAACACACACACAAAGTATTAATTTCCGTTTTTTTTTTGCCCGACAATCTATGAATCTAAATACATACACATATGAATTCAATTGAAAAAAAAGCAGTGAGTAGAGCAGTATAACCGAATGTAAACCATCAAGGCTTAAAAGAAACTGAAAATGAAAATAATAATCGTTTGAAATATGATGATGATGATGATTAATAATTCTGTTGAATTGAAAAATTCTTTTCCGGATCTGCATAAAAAAAAATAATTGTGATGATGAACAAACTATAAATGCAAATTTACCGCTAAAATTCCTGTTGATGACACTCATTGTTGACACACACACACACACCCATACACACACATGGATTGTTTGTTTGATGCTGTGGAATTAATTATTATGTAAACATCAGTTAACATGGTGTATTTGCCATAGAGAGAGAGATACACATTTTTTTCCTAGAAAGAAAAAAAATAGATTGATTAGAAAACTAATTATTATTCGTTGAAAAAATAGAATTAAAAATATGTTTACTTTGAATATTTGGAATGTCAATTACAACTACAATGATATTTTTGATCAAAAAGAAACTTTGACATTCAACAATGATGATGATGACGATCAATGATCATTGGAATCGATCACGACAATAAAAACAAAATAATAATGATTATTATCGATTCAAATCGATTCTGTTGTTGTTGTCGTAATTCGACTGGGATAATGGCCACCATCTAACCTGGTCATAAAACCACAAACCAAACAATAAAATGTAAAAGATTCGCAATCATAAAACATTACCAATTTTTTCATGACCAATGATTTTCGTTAAAAGAAATTGTCACCCAATGATGTTTGATGAGAGAAAAAAAAACCCGTAACCAAAACCAAAACCAAAAAAAAATTCGGTCAATCCATTTTCAAACCACTGAAATGGAATATGAATCCACAGCCATCCAGTGAAACCAGGAAGGGCAATTAATTAAATCTCGAATAGCATTAGTGATTTACAACAACAACCAGCGGAAAAAAAACTCGAAACAAGATATATATTCTTTCGATTCTGTTTGATTCTGTTTTTTTGTTGTTGTTGGTTGATTTGTTTTTTTTCAGTTTACAAAGAAATGGATAGAAAAAATTAATTAATTATAAAGAATTTTAATACCAACTAGACCATGAAATGATATGACAATGTTTGTGAATTTACACACAGACACAGAGAGAGAGAGAGAGAGAGAGAGAGAGAGAGAGAGAGAAACATTCAAAAGCCAGAATAAAAAAAAACAAAGATAAACCAGAAAAAAACTACAGGCAGGAAAAAAATGAAGAATTTTTTTTCTGTATTTCTGCCTCCAGAATCGAATACGAATATGAAAACAAACGACAAAAACATGTCCACGAATTTTTATTTTTACCCATTTATATAGATTGGTTTCTTTTGTTTGTTTGTTTGTTTGTCCCAAAAGAGCGACATATTTGAAAACAAAAAACAAATCAAGTCTTTAGAATGAACGAAGTAATTTCGAATTCAATTTTTTTTTGTTTTTGCCATCAATTCATGATTTACTTGTGACCACCACCACCACCACCACCACCACCAGTAATAATCATAAATAAATACACAATCAATGAAATGAACCGATGATATTAATTTCTAATTGACAATTCCAAACACACAGACTAACTACAAAAACAGACAACGAAAAAAAAAACAATAACTTTCAGAGAAATAATTTATTTCCAATTCATTTTCTGTGGTTTCATTTTTTTTCGTGGCCATATAAAATATTAATTCAAACATTTCAAACTGTCACCCAATAATAATATGAGCACTGGAGAAAATTTTTTTTTAGGGGCCGAATGATTGTCATTTGATGATCTTGATATTCGTTCAAATCAAATTCATTGCATACGAATGTTGTTTATAATAAATAAATGCCGATTATGAAAGAAGAAAAAATATAAATCTCGAATGAAGAAAAAAGGGGCAGTGGCAAAGTTTTGTTCGTGTGGACCATTTGTATTACCAATTCAAATTTTGTCGATAAAATAAGAAAAAAATTTGAAAACTTCTGGCTGATTGATTGAAAGAAAAACCACAATGGTGGAAGATTTTTTTTTTTGCCTTATTCACCGATTAGATCCATGAATGAATTGTGGACGGAAAAAAAATTTGTAGAAATCCAAGGTTTTTTTTGGGGATTAACCAATCAATCAGTCATTATAGATCAAAGGCAAATTCATTAAAGAAATGAATAAAAATGAATGTTTCAACGTGAAATAACAAAGATATGAATTGAAAAAACGGCAACATAATGCATTTGAATTTATTTTTTGTGTGTGTGTTTTCAAACCAAACACCAAAAAAAAAAACATCCTTAGAATCAACATTATTTCAGGCTGACATAAACACACACACGCACACAGAGAAAGAAATGGTCGGCAAAATGCATTTAGTGTACACATTCAACGACAGAATTTTTTTTTATAAATTATGAATTGAAATCAAAAAAAAAACAGAAAAACAAAACAACAAAATTTGAAAAGTAAAACGTTCAAAAGCCGAATGAAAGTTTTTTCATGCATCAAAAAGCAATATTTTCATTTGATTTCAAATGACGATGATGGTGATGCATATGTATGTTTGTGGCAAATCAATGATTTGTTTCGTTGAAACTTTTTTTTTTTTGCTTCGACTATGGCTTTTTGAAAAATCTAAAAAAATTAATTTAACATTAACCAATGTCAACAAACGTTAAATTCAACATTAAGGAATATTCAAAAAAAAATTCTGAAAGAAAAAGAAAATTCATTTGTGTGCATGCGCGTGTGGTTAATCAAGCCGGAAACGGTACAATAACAACAACAGCAACACATCTTTCTTATATTTTTTTTTGTTCTGTCATTTAAAAACGATGAAATTGATAAAAATGTTATCAAAAGAAAAAAAACATTGTCCGTGTATATGGATGATCCCCTGCCATCATCATTATCATTATTAGGATTTTCTTTTGTAACAAAACAAAACAATACCATAGGGCTAGTATAGAAGCCATTTTCATCATCATCATCATCATCAAACAAATGTGATGTCTCATTTGGTATGGATGGTAACAAAAAAAAAAAAATGAATTCCTTCTAGGTCTTTTAATTCTGGTTGCATGTAACGGCAGCCATCATCATCATCATCATCATCATCATTTTAAGATAATGAATATATGAAAATTTACAACATTTATGAATTTTTTTTTTTTTTTAGTTAGTAGAAAAGCAACAGAATATGGAAAGTAGTTTTTCCCGTTTTTTACCGTTTTTTTCATTTTTATTTACCAACAACAACAACAAAAAATAACAATAACAAATGAATAAGAAAAAAAACCTTATGATAACAAAAAAAAAAACACAGGACACCAGTAGAGAGTGAGATGGAGAATGAAGAAAAATATAAATAATAATCATAACAGCAGCAGCAGTCTACTATTTCTACTATTACTAGCACAGAATTTGATTCTGATTCGGCCTTTTGTGTATGGTAAGAATTTTTTTTTCTTTCTTTTCAATTTCATTTCATTCAAACGGCCAAAAAAAATTTTTGGATAATAGAAATAACCCTGAAGTGAAAAAAAAGGAAAATATAACCTTTAAATGTAGAAAATAGGACGACGAGAGAGAGAGAGAGAGAGAAAAAATGTAATATTTTCTTCGGCCATCTTAGTATACATTCATTCATTCATTCATTCATGCATATATGCATCAGAATCATTCCATATACACAAGAGAATGTGATGATATGTAGAATGGTTAGTAAAAAAAAAAGAAAAAGAAAAACCGACATATACATTGATAAGAGAATATTCTTTTGTCAAATTTTTTAATGTTTTTATTTTTTTTGGTCAAACACCCTAATACTATGAGCTTTCTCTCTGTGTGTGTGTGTGTGTGTGTGTATTTTATAATCACATTGTCATCAGCATCATCATCAGTATCATAAACCTTCCCAAACAATGTACATATAACATTTATTTTTATTTTCTTTATAATATAAAATGTAATATAATGTGGTTAAAACCGCACACACAAACACACGCCCATAAGCGAAAATCCGTTCTTTTTTTTCTGGTTATATTGTTTGTTTGAACTTTCTTTTTTCATTCATTTTCTGCTTTGTTGTTGTTGTTGTTGTTTATTATTATTGTTACAACCGAAAAAAATTTTCATTGATAGATAGTGTTGGTGTTGGAAGAAATTTTTTTTTTTATATATTAAGACCAAGCGAGAATTGAATTGTTCCATTAATCCTTTTTCTTTTCATTGTTATTACTTACATAGGATGATGATTCTTTAATGAATTTTTTTTTTGTTTCGATGACCGCATTTGACCACCAAACGATATTGATTAATTGGAAATTAATCAAGAAAAAAAATTATATCAATCGTTGATCAATTAATTGATGATGATAATGCAAATGATTTTTTTTTTCGTCTAATAAAAAGATTTCCAATATGGAATAGAACCACAATATTATCATTTTATAACTGAAAGTAGCCATAGTGCTCAAAGATTCATTATGGAATCAGTCGCCTCATATTCAAAATATGATTATGAAATATGGAAAAAAAAGTGAAATAGAGAGAGAGAGAAAAAAATAAGAATATTAGAAAAAACCAATCATCTCTATACAGAATTTATAATTTTTCTTTATTCCATAATAATAATATATAAAAAAGGGGCTAATAGCTTCATCATCATCATCATCATCATACATGTATAATGGGAATATAAATTTATTCTGGATATTCTCTCTCTCTCTCTTTTTCTACTTGTAATAAGCATTTTCATATAATTTGCATAATTGTCATTATGTTCTAATTCATATATGAAATGTGTTTGTATGTATGCATAGTATATCATATATCGTTACACCGGTTGTTGTTGTTGTTGTGTATTGGTGTGCGATACACCATCACGGACGGATGGATGGTTGATATAGTCAATCCTATCATATTCATACGACATTATGATCGATAGTCAAATTGGGACAGATTCAAGAAAGAGAAAAAAAAAGTAATAAGAAAAAAACTAGTAATATACAATCAGTTCATTTTTTTGATGAAGTAAAAAATGATGATGATCCAAAACAGAAAAAAAGATAATCAAACCTAATCAATCGATCCATCAATCAATCAATCAGTCGATTGAAAATACATTCTTAGAGGCAAAACATCAATTTTTCTAGAATCTTTAAACTATGAATAACGAAGAATAAAATGAAAATGCTTCTGGTGTGTGTGTGTGTGTGCAACCAATGAAACAAATGAAAAAAATTTTTTAGACTTCCAAAAAGAAAAAAAAAATGAAGAGCGAAAAATGAATACATTCCAATCCAACTACTGTATTAAATAACTGGAAAAAAAAACATACATACATGATGAACATTTAACGCCCCTAGGATTCTGGTCACGTGCAATCATTATGAGGGCGGTAAAAAAAAACTATACTATCATCATAATAATAAAAGAGTAATGATGATGATGATGATACCCCTTTTGGTAAAGAATTTCATCATCATCATACAGTATATTGTATACACGGATCATATCAACATCATTGCTGAATATTATTCTGTTTTGTTTTGTTTTTTGTTCTATATCATCATAATGTTTTATATTATGGCTGATGCTTGCCTGCCTGGAATGAATGAATGAATGTCTGATTAAGATTCATTAGAATTTAGAACACACACACACACACACACACACACACACACACACATACATACCGAAAGAAAACAAATTCGACAAGAAATAAAACGAAAACGAATAGAATATATTTGTGGTTTTGTAATGTTTATGATGGAATTACTTATGGTACAAATGTGAATGTGGATATATATAGATTATTATTATTTGTACACGTTTTAAATGGTTATATTTCTGGTTATTCAAAGTAACAGAAACACATAAACACACATACACACAGAGAGAGAGAGAGAATCTTTTAGGTCAAACATTGGTATCATCCAATGGGTCTTGAATTTTACTCATTTCTGTAATGAATACGATTCTGGTGCCGGAAACGCAATTATTTAATAAGGAATAGTGAGAAAAAAAATTTCAAATTCTGAACAGAATTTTTAAAGAAATAAAACAACAACAACAAAAAATCAATCCAACCAACCAAACCAACTTTTCAGTGGTAGAATGTATGAAAAAAAAATTTATTGTACTTGTTGTTGTGTTCAATATAATAATGATGATGATGATGGTGAAAAAAAACCACTTTCCACTTTCCAACCGAAACGAATAACGAGATAATTAATCATTTCAGATGATTATTATCATCATCATCATCATCATCATCAGAATCGTGTACATATATGATAGACTGGAATAATGTAAGAAAAAAAAATTATTAATTATGAAATGTAGTCCACTACATACGTATACGTACGGAATGAATGAATTTCGATCATAATCATCATCATCATCATTATTATGGAATCAATGAAATGGGAGAAAAAAAAATTAATAACAAATACAGGAAGAGAAGAAAGTATTTTTTTTAAAAAAAAGAATTGATCAACTTAGATAATAAAAAGTTTTTCGTTTTTTTTTCGTCATTTTTGTTGTTGTTGTTGTTGAAAACAAAACGCCTCCCGAAACGCCTATTTTTACGACAGAGAGGATACCAGAAACCAGATAATAGTGGAAAGTTTAATGGAAAATAAAAAGAGAGACAGACAGAGAGAAATATACTTGAAACTCTCAAAGTACGAAGATGAGAGAAAGAGAAACAAAAAAATATATATGTTATTATTACTTTTTTTTCACTTTTTGTATATCATCATTATCGATGGGCACCTTTTTTGGAAAACTATGGTGAATTATATCGAATATAATACCGATATATATCGATACTTGGTAATCAAGAAAATTGCCCATCAATACAATGATGATGATGGTGGTGATGATGGTGGTGGCAACTAACTATTTAAACGTGTTTTTCAAGTGACTCTTATAAATAGAGGAAAAAAAAAGTTCAAACCCGAAAAAAAGTAGACCTAGAATGGCGTTTTGTTTTCAGGAATAGGAAAAGATGTAACAACAACAACAAAAATAATTAAAAATAAATTGACAGGCAATACGATGATAATAATGAAGCTAAGAAGAAAATTGATTGCCAACGAACAAAAACAAAAAAAAACTAAAGATAAGATAATGTCGAACACATTGATATGGATGATGATGGAAATTGAATTGCATCAAACATCAGTGTAACGATATTTATGATTTACATATTTTATATCCCCCTTTTTCCATCATTTTTTTCATGTTTCTTGTTCGCCAAAAAAAAAATTTGATTAATCAACAAAAAAGGTGAATCAAAAAATTGGATTGGTAGCCGAGTTTTTTTTTCTGGACGATGATGATCAAAATAAATACCTACCAACGTCCATAGATTTTCGTTGTTGTTGTTGTTGTCATTTCCAATGAAAAAATCTCGTGTGTGTGTGTGTGTCGTATTTACGGTACATGGATTTATGATAATTATACATAATGGTCATGAATGAATTTGTTCATCATAAACACACACACATTGAGCAATTGACTATCAACCATCAAAAAAAAAAAAAAAATGAAATGATATTAACAATAAATAAAAAAACAGAGTTTTACGGAATCCATAGGTTGAATTTGTTTTTTTTTTATTTAATTTTTTCCATAACCTAACCCCTTGGGGGAAAAAGAAGAGGACAGTGAAGTTATGTCACAGAATGAAATTTTTTTTTTGTGTATGTGTGTGTGTTGTAATAAATGGATCTTCCATCGGGTATTCTAAATGTAGTTTTTTTTCTGTTCTCTCTGGTCATCATCATGACAGTATATTTATTGTTATTTAGGTGGAAGAAAATTATTGAATTGAGAGGTTCAAGAGTTTTTTTTTAATTGCTCTACTCATCACACACACACACACAAAAAAAAAAATTTATTCATTCATTACATAATCGTACGCATGCGAAATATTTGGTATTGTCCAGCAAATATAATGTGGACCTCAAATTCATTGAAATTTTCAAAGAAAAAAACAGAACCAAAACCAAACCAAAACAAATGAAATATGATAATGTGCATAGTTGGGATAGTTGATGATTTTCAAATTTTTGCAGTTTTGTTTTTGTTTTTGTTTTTATATTTTTGGAAAATGAACTGGAAATAAAAATTTGGATTCTTGAAAATCAAAACAAAAACAGAAAAAAAAACATTAATGCCAGCTGCCGCTTGAAAAATATGGAAAAAAAACAGAAATGAAAACAAGACCACAACTACTTATGATAACAAAACAAAACAAAAAAAAAATGCAAATGGCCAAAACTATTATTATTTCCAGTTATAAAGTTCAACAAGAATTTTTTGTGTTTTTTTTTCATCATTTTTTTCAACATTGAATAATGATGATGATGATGATGATG
The DNA here is from genome assembly GCF_024713945.1 of Dermatophagoides farinae. NCBI lineage: Eukaryota > Metazoa > Arthropoda > Arachnida > Sarcoptiformes > Pyroglyphidae > Dermatophagoides > Dermatophagoides farinae. The sequence continues at coordinate 3,862,443 of NC_134684.1, read as the reverse complement.
ATCAAAACCAATTGAATATTCATCATGTAAGAATCATCTCATTTCTCATTTAAGATTCCATTCGTTGATCTGTTTGTTATGTAAACACACGTTGAGTTTTTCATATTTGTCACAACATCAAAACTAATTGAATCAATCACATTGGTACATTAGTTTTCACAATTGCATCCATTTTGTTTTTTTTTTTTTTTGCCATTCAAATTGAATCAATTCATCCATTCATTCATTCATTTGTTGGTTCAATGTCAATTGATTTTCTTTTGAACAACAACAACAACAACAACAGTCACCACATACATACATACCATATATATACAAACAAATACATGAACTGGACAATAGGATGATGAAATCCATTAAATCTTTCTTTCTTTGTGTATATATTCGATTCAATCATCATCATCATCATCATAGCATATTATTCACCATTTATAATATACATCGATTTAGTGTAGGATAAAACTTTCAAACACACACAAACCAACACACACACAAAGCAAATACGAATTATGTTTGAATCGATATAATCGATGAAAAATTCTTATCAAAAATAATATTCGATACGTGTGTGTGTGTGTGTTGAGTGAATTGAGATAAATTTTTTCTTCCATTTCTTTTGCTTGCTTTTCAACCATATAGATAGATAAATCAAAACAAACTAATACTACCTAATAATACAATTACTTGTAAAATCGTCATCATAATAATAGTGGTGAAAACTGTGTATATGTGTGTGCCCAATGGAACGGAATCCGGAATATTCCGTATCACATCTCAAATCGGGGATTGTGATTGTAGTGATGATGATGGTGCAAGAGATTTTTTTTCTTTTATTTCCTTGTTGTTGTTGTTGTTGTTGTCGTTGTTGTCGTTGTTGTTCACAATCATTGTTGATTCAGTATCGAGTTGGATTCGAACAACCGTTTTTGGCAATAAAATTCTGATATCAATTGTCAATTGACTCTATTCAACAACAACAACGACAACGACAACAACAGCGGAGAATCATGTTGTTGAATGTTTCGTCATTAAGAATGTATCAGATGTGATTTGAGATAAAGCAATCAGTCCATATATAGCGGCCAAAAAAAAATTTTTTGATTCTTATTATCGATGAATAAGATGCTTATATATGGATCTATGGCCGATCTTGATCTTTTCATTTGAACCATTGAAACTTCGTTTATTAACTTATTAGATGAATATCTTTTACACTCTTTCCTATGGGATATTATATTTTTAAATGCTACAATGAACATTTATAATAACAACAACAACAATGAAATGAATGAAAGACGACAAACAACTTACAATGAAGAACGACATGGTGACAATTGAACATTGGTTGTCATATATACATATATGAATCCATATATATGGATGGCTATTATTGCCAAGTCACTGAATTTCCATGTTGGTTATTTGTTCCAATTCATTCCGTTTTGTTGTTGTTGTTGTTGTTGTGAATGTCTCAATTTGGCGTTCCAGCATGAACAAAAGGTTAGTGTATAGTTTGTTATTAACGCTACATAAACATTATATTGCTCATCATCATCATCATCATCATCGCTATTAATACTGATGATGATGATGGTGATGATAATGGTAATGATGACGGGTATAAAAATGACATTTTTTTCCCTTGATTGTAGTTTTTTTTCATATTTGTACGTTTCCCATATCTTGTTATGAAACAAAAATTTTTTTTTTTTTTTTGTTTCAAATAAGAAATGAATATCGTAATGATTGGCAATGAAAGAAATAAAATGTGCAAGACTTTACACTGGTTTTTCTGGCCAAAGGCTAAATGTAAATTTCTTCTTTTTTTTTTGGTTTTGGTTTTTTTTTCATTTCTAAATGAAAAAAAAAATTACATTATCATCATCATCATTATCGCTGTGTTCTGTGCACGGAATTACGGAATTGAAACGATTTGAATGAATTTCTTTCGCACAGAAAAATTTTCATCGCCATTTTCTAATTTTTTTTTCACTTTAATTAGCCTTTTTTCATTCTTCGACAATCAAACAAACGGAAAATTTTCCACCAAACTGGAAAAATTTGCACAATGTACAATGTTAAATTGAAGAAATTTTAAATGTGAATAAAAATTCAGAAAACAAAAACATTAAAAATTTCCAGATCGATATTGTCATTCGTGTGTGTGTGTGTGGCAAGATAATAATAAAAAAAAATCGTTCCAAAAATTAGATTAACCAAAAAAAAATGATGATACTTTTTTTTTCTATTCGTTTCGTTGACCCGAAAAACGACCAGAAAGATTCTTCTTTTTTTTATGACAAAAAAAACACGTAATTAAGCCATTTTGTTTCTTGAAACTTTTTTTCCATTGTCTTCTTCTTCTTTTGGACATTTTCGGCTCATCAAATTTGGAAAATGGCTCATTGATGAAGAACAAAAATCTATTTATATTGGAAATCAATACCTTCAATACAATCAATTGACGACCAATTTTTTTTGATTTTCTCTCTTTCTCTCTCTCTCTCTTTAGCTAACTGAATTACAGTAAAGGTCAAAATGTGAAAATTTTTTTTTTAAAAACAGAAAAAAAACATTTAAAATTACTACTTTATTTTTAAAATTCGAGAAACAATTTAAACACATTAAATGGAATGCAATAACAACACAATGCACAAACACATAAATGGATCTGTCCTGTTTTTGTTTTGTTTTTTCATTCGATAACCGGGAATTGATTCTCAAACAGAAACAGAAACAGAACATCCATAGATTCTATTCAATGCAAAGTAAACACACAGATAGCTAGAGAGAGAGAGAGAGAGAAAGAAATGAATTTTTTTTTTAAACTTTGGATGTGAAGAAAAGATACTTTACACTTTAACCAAGTTATTGTTGTCGCTGTTGTTGTTGTTGTTGTCGTTTGAAAGAATAAATTGGGTACTTTCGATTTTTTTTTCTTCGCACTCGTATTTTTTTTCCTATTTGGTGATGATGAAGAAATCAATGTGATGAATAGTGACTGTGTGCGTAGCAAGAAAAAAAAGACATTTGAAAAAAAAACTAAATCAATTTAACACAACACAACACAACAAACGACAAAGATGGTTTACTTTTTTCTTTTCGTTTGGTATTTTTGGATATATATATATATATTGTGGACAAATGAAATATTTGTATGCATTTCCACATTTACTATATGCCAAGTGTAGAAATTCTAGCCATTCTATTAGAATCAAGTCAAGTCCAGTTAGATGTCCATTGAACCGATTCGCTGCAATTGTGTTTTTTTGTTGTTGTTGTTGTTGTTGTGTGATTCTCGTGTTGATGGATATTTTTTTTCCTGGCTAAAATAAATAAATATTGGATTCAATTTTTTTTGTTTTGTTTTGTTTGTTTGAAAATCCGATCAAAGTGGCTTGAAACATTCGAGTTCATATGAGTTTAACACTTGCATTGACATGATCGATTCGATTCATGGTGTTTTGTACTATTTCAAACGAAAAAAAAATGAATTCAAAATCATCACATGATGTGTAAACGATGTACATGATTCTTTTTGCTACAGAATTTAATTGTCAAAAGGAAAAAAAATTTCAACTGAACGAATGAATGAAAATGATGAATTTTTTTAAATAATTTATTTCTCATTTAGTTTGTTCATTTTCTACATTCGCTGGAATTCATTTTTTCATGAAAAGAAAAATTGCAAATCAAATTTAATGATGACGGTACACACAAAAATTCGTATGAAAAATAAAAGTGTATAAAGTGTGAAGTGTGAGTGAGTTAGACATTAAAAATCACTTTGTTTTAATATCCCCAGTTGGATGGCTGAATAGATCTGACTATGAATAAACAAAAAAATTAATGGACACCGGATTTAGATCATCTGTTATATAACAAACGATTCATCGATATTGTGTTCGTAGTTGTCATCAGAATTTTTTTCTCCTGATAGAAATATTTTTATCTCTTTATCTCTCGCTGTAAATCATCATAACTTATTCATTAAGTAAAACATAGATACCGGATTCTTACATCATCATCATCATCATCATCGTAGTTATTATTAACAGCTTAGAAATAAATGTATGCGAAGGGGCAAGAATTTGCGGATGTTTGCGTGTGTGTGTGTGTGTGCGTTTATGTGTGCTAGAAAGAAGCGAAAAAACAAAATCGGCGGATCAATTTAAGCCGTTCAAAGAAAAGATATATGTGATTCAAGTGATAAATCTCTAAAGAGAAAGAGAAAAAAAAATGTGAACACAACAACAACAACAACTCAGGCAAACCAAACTTTTACTTTCAACATTTTTTTTGTGTTCATTTAGTTACTTACTGATGATAATCAAAATGGATTTATTTTTTTTTTGTCGGTTGTCGGTTGTTTTTGTTGTTTTTCTCATTCGCAAAAAAAAAAAATTCTCGGACAGCTCTGCATTTATCCAAAGAATCGGGCTGATTCGTTTTTTTTTTTTTTGTTTCTCGGTTCTTGGAAATCAATCGTAATCTTTTTCTTTCGTCACATTATCGGTTACCCGAGAACAAAATAACAACAACAACAACAACAACAAAAAATTGAAACAAACATGGAAAAAAAGGATGCTAGTTTAGAATGGAAAAATGGGCAAAATTAATTCAAAAACTTGGTGTATGTGTGTGTGTGTGTGTGTAAATCTTAGAAACACAAAGCAATGATAATAGAATCCAGTAGTCAAGTTTTTTAGTTTAGATTGATGAAACTAATGATATAATCAAACTTTACCATGTTATAAACAAAAAAAAAATTTTTTTTTAAAGAAAATTTTTTCACTGAATGAATAACTCTACTATTTTACACTAACTTGATACTGCTGAATCCCAGTTTATTTTTTTGTTTTTTTTTTTTTTTGTTCCAAAATCCAACTTTTTTGCACATTTTTCATGTTCACACACATACACAGACACACGTACATTGGTAGTCAGGAAAAAAAAACAGAATTGTAACCATATTGCTGTATTGTGTGTTGTATGATGATGATATGTATAATTGCATCATTCCTTTGGAATCTTTTTTTTTGTTGTTGTTAGCTACTAACTAAACAAAACAGAAACTATGTAGGTACGAAAGAAAGAACGAAAAAACAACAACAAATGAAAAAAATTCTTGTATGGGTAAACATTATTATCTCTTTGGAGAATTCCTGAAAAAAAAAGAATTATGAATCAAATGTGTGTGTGTGTGTGTGTGTGTGTGTGTGTGTATGTAGATATATAGTGGATGTATATGGATACACACGCACACACACACACATGGAATAAAGAAAGAATTGGAAAAGAAACAAAAAAGAATGTACATACATAGTTTTTTTTTGGGGTAATCATCATCATAATAAATTGATGGCTATTAATATCGTTTGTGTTCGTCGCTATCTACTATCATCATCATCATCATCATCATCGCTATATTCATTCATTGCCTTTACATCATCATGGTGGTGGTACTAATGCTAATCTAGTCCACACATCGAATGGATAATGAGAAATGAGAATATAAAAAAAAAGTGAATGAATATATATACTATGTGTATAAATGGTGAAAATTGTAACAAAAAAAGAAAAAAAAACATTTAAAGTGAATAATATATATATAGCCTGTGCTGTGTTAAGAAACAAATGATTCGGACAAAAGTTATCAATTTATCATTTATTTGAATTTGTGTATACACAGTATGGAGAAAGTATGTGGAATTTTTGAAAATTTTTTTTTGTTTGTTTGTTTGTTTCAACCATCACGGAACATTGAATAAATAATCAACAAATTGATAGCATTCAAAGATTTTTTTTAACGATCATCGGTTGATTGATATTTCAATGAGAGAAAGAGAGAGAGAGAAAAAAAAATTCTCAATTATCACTATAAATTCTACATTACACAACAATGAAATGTTGTGGCCATAATAGATAAATTATTGACATACAAACATACATATGCACACAGACAAAAGTTTTCCATACCATATGATTCTGTACTAAATCATTTGCATTCAAAACTGTCAAACATTGGACAAAACAAAAATCATAATGATAATGATAATAAAGACACTGACCCATGATCATGGTCAATAGAATTATTATCATATTCGTTTGTCGAATGGAAATGATGATAACAATTCTGTTCATTATCTGAACATTTGATATATATATTTAAATTACAAAGAATGAAAGAATAAATAACAAAAATTCCACAAAAAAAACTCATAAAAAAAACACTCAATAATTATATATATGGAATTTAATTCTCGATTTGAGAAATAGAATGCAATTCATATATATGATGATGAATTTGCATAAAAATGCCGTTTGAATTTTTTTCCTGTTCATCACAATGGTTTGGTAGTAGTTGATGGATGGGCGTATACTGCTGCAGCTGCTGCTGTTGATTTTCATTCATCATAATCATTGTTGTTTTTGAAATTAATAACCCAAAGGGCATATTTTGAAAATTTTTTTTGTCTTGCCACCCAGAAACAAAAAACAAAAACAAACACCCAAAACATAACTTTGTTCCATTTTTTTTGATTATCAACACCAGTGTAATAATGAAAACATTCAAATAATCATTGGAATTTCTCAACAAACAAACAAACAGGCAAACACAATGAATACATTTTCATAACGAATATTCGGAGCTGGTATTCGTTGAAAAGAAATTGTGAATTTAATAGTTTTTTTTTTACTTTGTCTTATCATATCAAAATCGTGGCCAAAAAAACTTTTTAATCAATGATAATGATAGCTGTCATCATCATCATGATTTATTTTTGATTCAAGAATCTAATTGACAATAAAAGAATCATGAATCATCTAAATATCAATATAGAGAGAGAGAGAAAGAGATTCTTGTGAATTGATTCACCCAATTATTATCATTGTCGTTGAATCCAATTTTTCATCAACAATCAATGAAATTCAAACACCACCACCACCACCACCACATTACTTACTTGTCCATTTTGATTCAGTTGAAATAACAGTTTTATTTTTGGCACAATATAACCTCTTCAACCTGGGCCAAAAAAAAAAAAACAATTCAATCCATTATTATGGGCTTGTGAAATAAGCCACATGTTTTTTTTTTCTTTCAAAATAACAAAAAAAACAAGTGTGTGTGTCTGCGATGATTATTAACCACTTTTCATTCACCTTTTATTGTTGTTGTTATCATCATCATCAATTGTTCCAAACAAAAAAAAAAAGTTTTTGGACCATTTTGTACCCCTCCATCCATTGATGATGATGATGATGATGAAAGTTTTCATTTCTTTCTTTTCTATTTCTCATATGTTTCCTCTTAATACCTCGATTTATAACTTGTGTATGGTTCTAACCAGAAAACAAAAATTGATATTATAGATGGATTGAATCGAACAAAAAAAAAATATAGGTGTTATAAAGGAAAAAAAAAATTTTTTTTTTGTGATTTGTAATCTTTAGTTGTACACTATAATGTGTGGTGTTATTATAGTCTAGATGTTTTTTCAATAATAGCAATACTGTCGAATTACAGCAGCCAACAACAACAACAACAACAACAAAGAAAAAAATAAATAGAAAATTTCAATACTTGAATGAAATAAGAAAGTAGATCGAAAGTAAAAAAAATCTAATAACATCAATCTACCTGCCCTCTACCAACCCCCATACAAATACATTGATAATATGTGTATGTGGTAACTATCATTCATCCATTTCGATACGAATGATGAAATGAACAAAAAAAAAATAGTCTAGCTAGCGGCCGACAACAATATCCGAAAAAAAAGTGTGAAAAAAAAATCATAAAATAAACGAAAATAAAAATGAAAATGAAAATTTTCGCGCCGTTTTCATCAATTCCCATTTGGCCATTGCACACATTGTATGTGTATGTGTGCGTGCGATATGGATATGGAAACACAGGAAAAAATAACATTTTTTTTTTGGCGAAAAGAATATACATTGAACTACTGAAACTAGGTTAAAATTGAAGTGAAAAAAGTTTAAATTTTTTTTTTTATATTTCATAAATTTCTAAACAACAACAACAACCACAACAGAACCAAATTTCTGGATTTTTTTTCAAGCCATAATTCTTTTCTTTACTTCTTGGGCCCATTGGTCATCATCATCATCATTTTTCTATGGCCATCGAATTCTATCTATGTGAATGTTCCATCCATTCATTCAGTTTGTTTTTTTTTCACTGGCCGCAAAGATTCATAGCCTTAAATAAATAATAATCCCACCATGTCTCAGTGTGTGTGTGTGTGTATGATGTGTGTGATGTGATGTAATATAATAAAATAATAATCTAAATTTTATTTCAGTTTTTTTTCACATTTCTCAAAAAAAAAAAAAATTTTTTTCTCATCTTATTTCTTGGCTCCTAATAATATCAAACACGATATGAAATGCATTTTGTACGGAAAAACGTTGGGTTTTTAGATTGTAAAAAAAAACGATGATGATGATGATGATATTACCAGCGGGCTTGAATTTTTTATTTTTTATTTAGTTTAGTTTTGTTCATCATCATCCTAATCATCATCATTGCTTCATGTCATGTTAAATTTTGGCCAGTTGAAAAACCATCAATTTGTACGGTTATGAAACAAGCAATTGTAAAAATCATAATATAGTTGAGTGATTGGCCTGGTTGGTTATCAGTAAAAATTTCATTTTAATGAGAAATTTTCAATTTTCAATTCTGTTTGTTTGCTTCCCTTTTTTTTGTCTGTAATTTGAACATAAACGAATTACCGATTGAATATCTATACCATATATATCATCAATATATAATGGTTATGTTTCGGTACAAATCAAAAATTGTTGTTGTCTGTCGATTGTTTTATTTTGTTGTTGTTGTTGTTTTTTTTTACCATTTTATGACCCTAATGTTGTGTTTGGATAGAATCACATGATGATTATCCATATGTCATTTATTTTACAAAAAATCATTTTCCATCAACACCATATATTTCTGGAAACGAAATGGAAAATTCTAGATTCATTCCATTCATTTTTATTTTCGTTGTACCATAAATGAATCATTTACATGATGTGGGAGCATGATAATTTTTTTTTATTATTTGAAAATGTAAAAAATTTATTCAATTGACAAAATTTTGAAATTCTGCTACTACAACGACGACGACGACTTTATCATCACTCAGCAATTGTCTAAACAATATATTGTTTGATGCAATAATCATTCATGTGTGTGTGTGTGTGCATGTTTTTTTTTATTTGTTTGTTTGTTTTGATGATTTGAAACAAAAAAAAAACATATGAAACATATAATCATCATCAACATCATCATGACTCTGTTTATCTTTTTGTTATGTCGTCGAATAATCGTTTAAATAATCGGCATCACAGAATCCATCGAATACATTTAGATTCTGGAATGAAAAACCGGAATGTATGAACTTACGTATATGATCCAAATATTAGGACAACTATAATTATTTGGACCACCACAGTGGCCAGTAGTTTGGCAATGAAGAAATGAAAAAAAAACTTATTCTAGCTTTTGTTCAAAGATGAAAAGATGCCCCCAAAAAAACAATATGCAGTAACCTTATTATTTAGTTTTTGAGACCAAAAAAAAAGAGAAAAAAAAACAAAATAAAAAGTTTCAAATGAAAAATAACAAAACGTTGAAGTATTTGAAATACATAATAATGATGGTGGTGGCGGTGGTCATTTTGTTGTTGTTGTTGTTGGCCGAGTCAATTCTTTGGATTCTCTTTAGTTTTTCAGACTTTTAAGTTTTTTTTCTGCTTCGACTGTGTGTGTGTGTGTATGTATTTTGTAGGAAAAATTTTTTTGTTGATGAAAAAAAAACATACATATAAAAATGTGCAATGTTGCCATTGAAGTGAAATGAAATTAAATAATCAAAAAATGCTTTCCATGGAACAATATTGGAATGAAAAACAAAACAAAATGAAAAAAAAAAATTCAAACCGGTCCATACACACACACACACAAAATTTTCATAAGAAAGTCCATTTTTCCTGAATAATAATAATAATCCAGTACTATGTTCTAGAAACACTATGTGTGTGTGTGTGTGTCAAAATAAATTGTATGCCTTGTTTGTTTTGCTTTTTGTATTTATCCGAGCAACAACAACAACAACAACAAAAATTCATATTTGAACAAACGACTAATGATGGTGATGATGATGAATACCGTTTTGTTCACTTTTTGTTTACAATCGAAAAACAATTTCTAGTTTTGTCATTTTTATTCTGTTTTTGTTAGTTAACATTAACACAGTACAGCACAGCACAACCAAAAACAACATTGATCGATGGTGCCAACGGATGATTCGATAATTAGAGTAGAAATAGTATGGTCATTTCGAACAAATTATCATCATCATCATCATCATCATCTGACTATTCACAACATCATAGTTTTGTTGTTTAACCATAATGATCTTGTCGATCCATAAGTGTGTGTGTGTGTGTCTGTTATCCCTAGTTAAATGGAATCAAGATTTCATATAATTTCGAATTCAACAATGGAATGAATGAATAAATGGTACACTTGTTTCACCAGTGAATTAGAAAAAAACATAGTTGCTATACAAAGATTATATCAGTTCTTGTTCCAAAATGGTGCCGATTCGATTCCATTTATTTCTGGATCTTTCATTTTGGTTCGGAACACACATAGTAACAATAAAATAAAAGTCTAATGACAATGATGATTCTATCTTGATTTTTTTTCTTCTTTTTTTCATTCCCGGGTGATGAGTTTTTTTTTTGCAAACCAGTCTATAATGTTTACAGTTTGTTCCTTTGCTTGTTGTTGTATGATTATTTGTAAATTTGAACGATTGATGTGACCTATTCAAATGTATGAATGTTTTGTTTTACCGTGTTTTTTTTTCTTTGTCGCCTTTTTCTATCAATTAACTTCCTATTTTTGTTTTGTTTTGGTTGGTTGGTTGGTTGGTTGTCCATGTACAAATACACGCCCATTGTTTTTGATCGTTATTTGTATGTGTGTACAAATGATGATTTGTGGAAAAAAACTATTTGTTTGTCGACGACATGTAATTCATGTGTCTGTGTGGATTATTCATCATTATTATTCGTAAAAAAAGAAAAAGACAAAAATATTCATGATTCTTTTTCTTTTTTTTTTCTTATTATTAACGATATAATGTCTTTGTTACATAACATAATAATAATGCATAGATAATCCATCTTTAATTAAAAATAAACATTATCATTCCAATAAGTAAATCATCGTCAATGTTTATCCTTATTATCATATAAATAAAAGAAAATGAATGACAAAATTGCAACACACATATTTGATTGATGAAATTTGAATGAATGTTTATCGATGAAAACGCAAACACATCGAACGACCTTTTGATGAATTTTTTTTTCTCTTTTTTTTTGCAAAACAACGAATAATTATAATTTAGTCGTTGTTGTGCACAAAATGGATCAAAACAAATACACACACACACACACACGACCAAATTTATTCAAATGTTGGATAGAATCATGATCTTTCTGGTGTATATGTCATTTGTGATGAATTTATTACTAGTTTTTCATTCAGTTACCAACCAAAAACAACCAATGGTTACAAGTAACAGTGTGTGTCTGTTGTAGCTCATTCAAAACATAATTATCATCATCGTGTTTCAGTGGAAAAAAATAATATAAAAGAGAAGAAAAACATATAATTAATATCAAATTAGAGATCAAAAATGGAAAAAAAAACAAAAGAACTCTAGCCAGCAGTCTAAAAATGAACCTGAAGAATCATCATCATGGCGACATGTATGATGATGATGAAACCAACACACCCGTTATTCAAATTGAAACAACAACAACAACCATTGAGTAGCCGCCCGGTTATAATCATTGAATCCGATATTAATTTTTTTTTCTACCAATTTTACTTATAATAATAATGATTATGATGATGATGATGATAATAATAATATTCATTCATTCATTCATTTTTTGAAAACAGCAAAGAAAAAAAAACAAGAATTGGATATTAAAATGTTGAAAACGATCTATATCTATACCTATACCTACATATTATTATTATTATTATTCTCTTTGGATTCTGTGCATTTTTACAAATGGATAATCATTATCATCATCATCATAGTTATTATGAGAAAAAAAAACGAAATGAAAAACCCATTTTTATGTATATTTGGCTTAAATTGCTTTAAAATTTTCTTTTTTTTCCCGTTTACGAATTCACGCGATTCAATTGATTAGTGTTATTGATTAGAACGAAAGAAAATAACTGGCATTTGTTTTTACAGACATATCAATATCAATAATTTGTTTTTTTTTCCTTTTTTGTTCAGATTGCCATTTTGTCGACAACAATAATGTGATGTACGAAATTTCAAATCATCAACATCAACATCATCCTCATCATCATCATCATCATCGTGATTACCGAAATCATCGAATAAGATCTTTAACAAATTATTTTGCATCCAATCTTATTTCATCAACATTGTACAATAATAATAATAATAATAAGAAATATTCTGCCTCTTTTCCATCATCATCATCATCATCGTCCATAATAACGGCATCAACATCAACATCATCAACAACGACAACAACAAAAACGATTGACGATAATGTTGGCGGTGGTGGTGTTGGTGGTAAAGATGCACCAGAATTCATAAGCCAAATATCAAATCAAACAATCGCACTTGGTCGTGATGTTGTATTTGAATGTACAGTCAATCATTTAGGCTCATACAAGGTTTGTATACAAACAAAAAAAAAACGAAAACCAATCATGATGAAATTTCCATAAAATTTCTGTTTATTTTCAAGTAAAAACAAAAAACAAAAAACAAAAACAAAAATTTCCGTCAAATTTTTTTTTCTTCAATTCAATTATATTGCATGAAATTTTGTTTTTGAATTTCATTTTCATTTTGAAAATTTTACATTTTAACAAAACACCATCATTATATATAATGTATGTATATATGGATCTTAATTTTTAAAAGTTTTTTTTGTTTTTGGCTGAACCATTTTCTCATTCACACTAACTAATTGACGTTGGACGTTTATTTTTTTTTCTCACTTTTGCCATCTTGAATAACAAATTGCCACTACTGTAGTTGGAAGGAAAAATTAATGAATCACGAATATTCATTCATAGAAACATATTATTCATTAAAAGTGACATTTCTCTGCATTTTTTTTTCTACACTTGGAAATTCTGCATAAACATTCACACTGTGTTCATTTATCCTTCGTCAAAATTTTTCCATTGAGTAAAGAAAAAAAATTTCAATAATTTTTCAAACGAAAAAGAAAAAGTTATTAATTCATTTATATCTCAGACACACACACGCACATCATTTTTTCCCCTTTGTCGGATGTTCATGTATTCAATGAGATAATCTTGTTTTCATTCATGTTTTTGTATGGCGCATTTTTTTCCACACACATTCATTGCACACACACACACACAATCGGATGAACTGGATTCCGTATTCCAAGCACACACACATTACATTCAGTACGCAATCACAACAAGTCCAAAGAAAAAATCCTCATAAGACTCTTTTTTTTGTCATTCTTTCTTTCTTATGCGACAAGGACAATTTTTATTAAAAACAAAAAAAAAACAGAAAAAAAATTCAATATTGATAGATTGATACATTGACTATATATATATATGGAAGGAATAATTCAGAATTTTTTTAGTCAATCGTCTTGAATTTATGTGAATATATCACAGATGATGCAAACAAAAACCTCAAACACACAACCCGTTGTTGTTGTTGTTGTTGTTTTAATTGAAACATAAAGAAACCAAAATGATAGATATCCATATCCATATTTGAATGGATTCAATTTGGAATTGATGTATGAATGATAAATAGAAAAAAAAATTATCAAAATTGATGAATACATTACGAAATTGAATGATTTTGGTTATTTTTTTTATTGGATCCAAGTTATATCGATCACAATCGACAGATGATTGAATATATATATATATAACACTGTTGTGATAATCTGTTTAAGTAAAGTATGATAAAAAATCCCTTTTACCGTTTTCTTGTATTTATTTATTTCCGTTTGACCAAAATATTATCCTTTTCGATGATAAATTTATTCCCATGAATGGGATCAATTTCAAGATGAATGATATCACATTCATGGCTGTTTACATTTACATAATATTTATTTATTTCTTTTTTTTCAGCATAAAATGCGAAAGAAAGAAAAAAATCGAAACCCAGAATTCTCTATCTATGTGAGAGATTAGATTAGGTTAGATTTTGTCAACCGATATAGTTTGTGTTTGTTTGTTTGTGGAGATGAATTTTTCTTTTTTTTTCACATCATTTTTTAGTTGATTCCATTCGTTGTTGTGTGGATGAAATGTCCTTTTTTTCTCTCTCTCTCTCTCTCAATTTGAATCAAAATTCAATTCGAAACATTTCTAAAATGAGTTTTTTTTTGTCTGTAGTGTGTACATTTGGTTCATTAATTTCATTTGATTCCAAACTTTTTCTTCATACTACCAATGTTTTTAGATTAATTGAGTTCACCGTTTACGTTGTTGTTGGTTGGTTGGTTGGTTGGTTGGTTGGTCGGCCAACACCGTCCATTGATAATTTAATTTTCAATCATGACAAAATGACCGGAAAACTACTGTTAACCCTTTTTTTTCATTCAATCTGATTTCACTAATGTTTGAAATGGAAAAAAAATTACATTGAATTCTTTTTTTCTCTTTTGTTTTTCTAGATTGCCTGGCTAAAAATCGAAACACTCGATAATACTGATGATGATAATAATGGTGATGGTGGTAGTAATGGTGATGGTGGTGGCAAAAATTTTCCTACAATTGAACCGGAATTAATTTCCATACAAACACAATTGATAACAAAAGATCAACGTTTTCGTGTTGCAAATAATAATCAAAAACAATGGTTCCTTTATATTAAACAGGTGAAATCAATTGATAAAGGTAAATGATGATGATCTAGGATTTCTTTATGTAAAATAAGAAATTATCGTTTTTACTTTTAAAAAATCATCAGGATGGTACATGTGTCAGATAAATACCGAGCCACTTATAAGTCAAGCTGCCTTTCTCGATATACTTGGTAAGTACTCTATTCTCTTGTATTATTAGATATTTGTGATATTGATTGTTTGATTTTATAGTTGCCCCAACAATCGATTATAATGCAACCAGTTCAGATGTTAGTGTTGATGAAAGACATCGCCTGTCCATACATTGTCGTGCAAATGGCCATCCAACACCAAATATTGTTTGGCGTCGTGAAGATAATAAAGATATCAATCTTGGCCTTTATGGTGGTAAACGATATTCAGGTAATAATGATGAACATTCATTTACATATTCAAAAAAAAAAATCAATTAACTGTCCATCTTTTCTTTCTATGAATTTAAAAATATCATCATCATCATCATCGATGAACAGCAAAAAAAGTTGAAGGAGAATTTCTTAACATTACTCAAGTAACCAGAGGTTTGTACAAATTGAATGACCATTGGAGAAATTATTTAATTAACGAATCTTTATTTTACTTTGTTTTTTGTTTTATTAAACAGATGATATGGGCGCATATCTTTGTATAGCATCCAATTCAGTGCCTCCAAGTGTAAGCAAAAGGATTATTGTACATGTCAATTGTAAGTGATTGCAATATATCGGAATTGAAGATTTTTCTGTTCTACTGTGTGGTGGTAGGGGGGGGTAAAACCTGCCTCCGCAAGAGTATGTTGTTGTTGTTGTTTTTTTTTGCTTCTTGGATTGTTCAACAAATTACATTCCAGAACATTCGAATGATGATGATGATTATAGTGATAATGGAGGATTTTCTTGACGATCCGAAAAACGTAGTAGTGATAATTAACAAAATTCAAACATTAACAAATCTATATTCTGCCGATTCAGGCATTTTTTTACTTTTTACTTTGGAAGACATTCTTTTTCAACTAATTTGAATATATGATAAAGATCATGATTATATCATGAGAATATTTTCTGTTCTATATAATAACAAATTCTTGAATTCTAAAACAGAATAAAAAAAAGACTATTCTAAGCAAAGTCAAACAAAAAATTCCATTCGAAAGAAATGTTTTATAATGATGATGAACATCGCGATTAATATATATCGATGTAATCGACATTCGTTTCACGGTGCAAATGTCGATTGGTTTTTAGTGCGAATGTATTTTGATTTCATTAAAAAAAAATGCCAGAGACCTTTCTTTGTTTCAAGTTTAAAAAAAAAAATGTCGACGATAGTTTGGAGAAAAACATTAAATTTAATCAACAATTCTGTTTTTCATTTCTACTAGCTAATGATTATGATGATGTTATCATGTTTCATCATTTTTAGCTCGAAATAAAGATCGATCGATGGATCGATTGATTTCCTGGCAGGATGTCGAATTTTTTTGTGGACAACAAAATATTACTGCACTGTTCTTTCAAGTACAATATTATTAATACTCATAGCATATACATCGTGCTTGAAATGGAAAATTTTACAATTGAATTTTGATATGACAATCTGAGAATTTTAAAAATTTGTGTTGTTGTTGTTTTTTTTCCATTCTATTTTGTTTTAGTTCGACCAAAAATCAAAGTATCCAATCAATTGGTCGGATCAACCATTGGCAGTGATGTACAATTGGAATGTCGTTGTGAAGCATCACCACGGCCAATAACATCATGGATTCGTTATGATGGCCAAACGATACCGAAATCATTAACGACCAAATATAAAATGAATGAAGAACATGAATCATATCGTACAAAAATGAAATTACGAATATTCAATTTGGATGAAAAAGATTTCGGTAGCTATAAATGTGTTGCCAAAAATGTATTGGGTGAAAAAGAAGGTCTAGTTCGTTTATATGGTGAGCATATTCAAATTTTTCAATGTTTTCATTTTCAAAACTAAATTTTTTCGTTTTCGTTAAAAAAAAAAAAAAATAGAAATTGCACCACCATCTACACCATACATGTTATCATCATGGCCAACATATATCTATACATATCAAGGCCGGCAACAGAATCAACAATTGCAAAATTTTCATCAATCAAATAATAATTTGACCAATAATAATAATAACAACAATCTGATGGGAGATAAGAACTATGATTACAATGATTATCAACATCAAGCATCGTCATCATCATCATCATCATCATCATCTTCGGCAACAACGGCAACAAAAACAACGATGATTATGGTGGAAAAACCAATAATTACAATCTTGTGTTTTGTTTACATGATGAAATCATTCATTGTTTAATTGGACACCACACACACACTTTGATGATTTTTTTTAATTGTAAATAACAGAAAAATTCAATTTAGCAAACACTAAAGTGATTCATATTTTTTTTTCTAGACCAGAATTCATTCAGTCATTAATTAATTAATGATTAATCAATTTTCATTTGGAAGAGTACAAATTTTTTTTTTTGTTTATTTATCTATACATTGTCTAATCAATCAATCAATAAATGTCGAAATGTTATGAATTAGTTATTGATTTGTCATTGAAATTTTTTGTTTTGTTTTGTTTCTAGTCACCACACCAGTTTAGTTGGATCGTTTAATTTTTCTTGTTGAATAATATTGATCGACAAATTTTTCGTTCAATGCAAAACGTTCGAAACATTTTTCCAATCGTTCAAGATTGTCCGGCATATGTGACTTATCTTTTTTACCATTCAATGATACGGGTAGATTTTCTTCGTCCATATAATCCAATAATTGTTGCCGTTTAATGTATACTAAT
Source organism: Dermatophagoides farinae (assembly GCF_024713945.1). Taxonomy (NCBI): domain Eukaryota; kingdom Metazoa; phylum Arthropoda; class Arachnida; order Sarcoptiformes; family Pyroglyphidae; genus Dermatophagoides; species Dermatophagoides farinae. The sequence goes on along the minus strand of NC_134684.1, from coordinate 3,844,605 downwards.
TTTTCACGTATTTTGGCAGCCATAAAACCTACAATTATTTTCATAATTGGATTCAATAACCATGGTAGATCGATGACAAAAAATTGTTGCAAACTTCCTGGATATAATTCAATGACATTTAATTTAAATTTAGTCAAATCTAGATTGATATTGGAAACACCAGCACCATTAGTGTCCATCAATAGTATGAAACCTTGTTCACCGGCCATACGATCAATACGTTCAAGATTATGGACAACATATTGGCGATAAAGAAGTGTTAATTCTTTAAAATGAATTTGATTACGAAATATTTCAAGCTGAACATAACGTCCTTGTTTATCACGGCCAAGAAATTCAGTTGAATCATAAAATTCTAATGGAAAATATTGATCAGTACGATCATGTATGCCGAATTCTTTTTTCCATTGTAATGCTTTTTTCATCAATTCAAATGCTTGTTCTTCGTTATTATTAAATTCTTGTAGATAACGTTTAACTTGCCATTCTTCTTTCTGTACACGTTCTACATCAATTGGATGATATAGTGATGGATTTTCATCCACTTCTTTATTGAAACGTACACGTAATGATTCAATTTCTGACATGTTTTCGATGTTCGATGTTATTAATGTTGGACAATGATTTAACAAAACAAAAAAAAACACACACTAAAAAACAGTTCGAAATTTGATTATGTGGACAATGTTGTTCGAAATGAAATAAAAATAAAATTTTTTTTTTGAACAAATGACTGACGGTTTTTATAAATGAAAAAATGCACAGCAGCAACTTGTCGTTTAAGTTTTGATTTTTTTTTTTTTTTTTTTTGATAATTGATGACTTGAACGACAGCAATGATGATGATGATGATGATGATGACAACTAATGAAAGTTATTATCTTGTTTTTTTTCACTATTCGTTCTCACAGTGGTATGCATTTGTACTATTTCGTGGCCATTTCTGTTTTTTTTTTCATTACCATATTTTTTTTCTTCTTCTTTTAGTTAATGATTTCATGATCAAACGATAATCATCATCATCATCATTTTTTGATCGTCATTAATGTATCAAGGAGAGAGTGAAAAAAAAAGAGAAAATTTCGATTAAAACGCATTATCATCATCATCGTCATCATCATCATTATTATTGGTTGAATTTGATGATTAAAAATTTCAATTTTCTTTTTTGTCTCTCAATTTTTCTTCTATTTTGCTAATCGATCGTGATCAACCCATGAAAGTGGCTAATTGATTATTATATTGACAGTTTTTTTTTCTTCAGTTTTCTTCTTTCAATTTACGATTTTTTTCCCCGATAATAAACTTGTTGATGATGTTTGATGTGGTGGTGGTGATGGTGATGATGGCCATTTATTAAATGTAAAATTGATCGATTCACACCTTTATTTATTTTTTTTCATATTTTATGGAAAAAAAAATTTGTTTGCAAAAAAAAAAAAATTTTTATTTTCATTCGACTAGAAATATGGCCAGAATCTAAAGACAAATTTTTTAAAAAAAACAACAACCAATAAAATTGAAATTGAAATTGAAATCCAAAATAACGATGAATGAATGAATAAGGGAATTTGATTAAAAACAAAATATTGTAATATTTTGATCATTTTTTTTTCATTATTCTGGCCAATCCGTATTCTATTGAACATGTTTGTTAGGCAATTTATATGATGATGATGATGATGAATTGAATACCCGTTGGTCAGAAACGATTCCTGAATGCATAAGCAGATGCCATAAATAGTATGGCTGCAATGAGATCTAATAATGCCGATACATTATAATGATTATTACGTTTCTTATATATTGACTGTAATGTTTGTTCAAATTCTTCTCTTTTTACGGTCATATTATCGAATAATAGTTGATTATTACGTTCATAATAACGGCCAACTTTACATTCATGATTCCATGTTTGATATGCTTGATATGATAATAATGTGGCCAGTGCTAATAATGCAATGACAATCTATTTTTTCATCAAGAAAAAAAAATGTGTGAAAAAACAGAAATTGACAACAACAAAAAAAAATTTCCATCGATGATTCAACGGAATTTTTCCACTTACCAGATAAAAACTAAATTTTGAATGATACAAACGGCTAGCGATATTGCAGAAGCTTAATAAAAATATTATCAAACCCAACGCAAATGCAACAGCCAGACTGATTTGTATTTCCATTGTTGCCACTTGTTTACAACCACTTGTGAATAATGAAAAATATGATGCCAACAACAGAAGCTATTTTTTTCGTGATGAACAAAACCATAATATTGCAAACAAACAAACAAAAAAAACAAGCAATTAATGTCAATTCATGATAAAAATTCTAATATTTACCGATGCCCAAAGGGAAAACACTCCATAATAGTTGACAGTTTTTTTACGATCATCATAGGTAGGCATTGTTGATCCAAGAATTGTTGATTAATAGGAATTTGAAAACAAAGAATATGTGTGTGTGTGTGTGTGTGTGTGTGTGTGTGTGTGTACGATTTGGATGAATAAATAATCAGCACAAGAATTTTTTCACAAACAGAAATAATTTATTATTATTCGTAATCAATCGATACTGAATAATTGGTGAATGAACTTCAAACATATGACGTATTATCGATATGATGTTTGATTTACGAATGTGTCGGATATGAATAACAATCCAAAATCAAAATCAAAAACGTCTTGAATGCTGCATCGTTGAATAACAAAAAAAAATCATCACCACTGCCACTGCCGCTACTACTACTACTAAATGAAAGGAAAAATTAGAAATCAGGTATTTTTAGTAACTTCAGTAACAAAGAAAAAAAATGGCTAAATAAAGGAAATTTGAAAAAAAAACTTGAAAATCAAATAAACAAACAGTGGCGGCAGTGGCCGCGGCCATAGAAATGAGATAAATATTCACATTGACATTAATGTAATACGACGATAATAATGAACATTGTGCTGTGATGTTGTGTATGTGTGTGTGTGAATGAGGGATTGAAGCACAAAAAAATGTATCGTTGTTGATCGATAGGAAGAAAATCAAAAAAAAAAGTAAAAGTGGTCAGGTGAGTTTTAAATGATTTTTTTTTTGAAGAGAAATATGAAAAAAAATGATGAGTAATAACAACCAACATCAACATAATTGATGCAATGTTGTTTGGCCAAAGATTTTCATCATCATTGCTTCAAAGTCCACGAACAAGGTTTTTCCATTCGTTCAAACAATGATTGTGAACAATAATATGGAAAGGAAATACGTGTGCTACGGAATGGTAAAAAAAAAAGAAAAACATTGGCCATCAATACAAATATGTACAACAGTGATATCATTGTCAATTTTTTTTGTTTTGTTTAATGATTTTGACCTTGTCAATTTTGTCTTTTTGTTGTTGTTGTTGTTGTTATTTGTCATCGTCGTGGTCGTCGTTTGAATCCATGTTACATTGAATTCAATTCATTGCAATTTGGAACAACGAAAAAGAAAAGACCATGAATGACAATGAAGGCTATTCAATTGAATTGATTTTGAATATTATGTCGGAAGAAATCGAATGGTGGAAAAAGAATTTGACATTGTAATTTTCAAGGTTCGAATGTTTCTTTCTCACTCTCAATCTCATTGTTGAGTTTATTCAATCGTGTCGATTATATTCAATCCAAATTGGATGTCAATGTTGATCATATTCACATTGAAACGATAAATTTTCTTTTCGTCATGGATTTGAGAAAATCAAAAAAAAAACTAGGATTTTGAACTTTAAAATGACAATGATGATGGTTATTTTTAGATGGTCATATGATTCCAACTAGTTCTAATTATACTAATCAGATTCATAATTATGAAACACAAAACAACAAGATTGACATTGAGAATGGAAAGAAAAAACAAAAATAAATTCATTCATTCATTTGTTTCTCTCCATACAAACGTTTTTTGTTTTTTGTTTCGAGAAAAATAAAAATCTCGTAATAATTGTAGACATAATGATCATCATAATTATCATCATTATCCATAGAATGAATAATGGAATGGAATTTTTTCAAGTCTTGAATCATGAAAAATTCGAATTCAAAATAACAAAAAAAAAAATTGTCGACAACGCCATCCAATGATTGGAATTGAAATGAACTATCGATATATGATAATAATTTAAGGTGTAAAAAACAATCGATTGTTTTTTTCTGTATTTTGTTTGCGGCATCCATAAAATCTATACCGTGTGTGTGTGTGTGTGTGTTTGTTGGTGTGTGTGCATGGATTTCATTTTTTTTTTTACTATTTTACTTCTATTTGTGTGCATGAGTGGCAGATTTTTTTTTCCCATCGCCCTGCATGCCAAGTGAGCATATTGTTGTTTTCTGGCCATTTTTTTCTCATTCTCTCTTCCTAAAAAAAAAAAAAAATATACGCATCACATAATAATATCATTATATTATCATCATCATCATCATCGTAGATTTTTTTTTCCAAGAAAAATTTATTCATTTTTTTTGTATATCAATTTATCGATTATCGATTTATATATTTTTTAATTAGATTGCCAAAATTTTCCTCCTCTTTTAATTGTTCTTCCAAAATTATAACGACAAAAGAACAAAACCGATTGATAAATCATCAATAAACAAACAAACAAAAAAAATGGATATGTATTCGAATTTTTATCCACAACCAGCACCTATTCATCATATGAATGCTGTACCGACACATATACAAGCTGGTTATCCTGCTACAAATGGTTACGGAGTTCCAACACGTGTACCGCCACCACCTAATTCCAATCAACGGCGTATGGATAATCGACAAAATTTTCAATCTGATCAAAATTCATCCAAAACACTATGGATGGGAAATGTATGTTTTTTTTTGCTAATCAAAATCAATGAAATCAATGAGTAAATTTGTTTTATTTTTCAGATTGATGTTTCAATGGATGAAAATTTGATTCAAGAAGCCTTCAATTTGCTTGGCATCAATGTACACAATATCAAAATTATTCGAAACAAAGATAATGGGTATGTGTAGAAATCGAAATCAGTTTTTTTTAGTTTTGTAAATTTCTAATTTGTATCATCATCAGATTACCGCTTGGTTATGGTTTTGTTTCATTTGATGATCGTAGTACTGCCCAAGAAGTACTTCGAGAGCTGAACGGAAAGAAAATGCCAAATGTTGAAGAAGTAAAGATAATTTTTTTTTCATTTATTATTAATCTTATCCATCCAATCGATCTGAACACGTGGAAAAAATAGATTTCAAATTTTTTTCCATGTTCTTGAACGTGAGGTGTGATTAGAGCCACCATGATTTCGATTTGATATCATCATTTTACCTATTTCTAATTCTCTATTCTTTTCTCGTTTTATTTATTTGTAGGACAAACGATTCTTTTTGAAACGAGCTAATCGCAGTGGACGTTATTCCGTATTCGTTGGCAATCTACCACCACAAATTGATAATGATGTATTGTTGAACGCATTCTTGGCTTTTTATCCATCTGTTTCATCGGCGAAAGGTATGTTTTTTTTATTCTTTATGATAAAAATCATTTTTAATTTTCTTTTGTTTTTTTTGTCTGATTAGTTATCATGAATGATGGCATTAGTAAAGGATTTGGTTTTGTTTCATTTGATGATGAAAATGAATATTTTCAGGCATTGAGCCAACAATCAATGATGCTTGGTGCACAACCGATTTCGGTTAGCAAAGCTAGACATAACAATAATCAAGGTGGTGGTGGTGGTGGTATAGGCGGTGGTGTTGGAAATCGTAATCGTTTTGCGCCACCACAACAACGAGATCAATCATTCATGTCAAGTAACAATCGTAATGATTCACAATTTCGTCAACATTATTGATTATTGATTATGAAAAAAAATGAAATGAAATGATAATGACAATTGAACAATAGGAGAAAAAAAATCGAAATCTTTTTGACACCAATTAAAACATTCATTCATTCATCTTATAATAAACCAATGTAACGAACATGATCATCTTAAGAAAAAAAAGAAGATAAATAAAAAAATTCTTAAATCTACTAAAAAAAACCAACCATCATCCGTTTCATTGATCTCAATTCAGTGATCTGATCTGATGGAGAAACCTGTAATTGGTAATAACACAAAATTTAAAACATTTATACACACCCACCCACCCAAACACACCCATGAGAAACGAAGATGGACGCACACACCAAATAAATAATGATGATGATGATGAAGAATAAATTCTGGACACACACTCCCACATCATCAAACAATGAATAATAATCTATATATCTTTATATCTTTAATGTATAAGTTAACAATATATATCAGCCATACACCCCCAACCACCACCACCACAACACCCACACACACACACCCATTATCTTCATAATATTCATTTTTGCAAATATAAAATTTTGTTCAATTTCTCACAAGATATAAATTTTCTTTTTTTATTATTATTATTACACACACATACACATTTATAATATTGATTGATTGATTGATTAATTTTTTTTTTCTTCATAATATTTTTCATTTTTAATCTTTTTTTTCTCTTGTATTCAGATACTTTTTTTTCTCTCTCTCTTTATTTCTTCCACAATGATGATGATGATGATAATTCATATATAAGAATTGCATTAACAATTAGAATAAATGAAAAAATAATGTTCGTTTTTTTAAATATTTAACTATCTTCTGGAAACTTTCTTTGTAGGTCAACCTTGATTTTTTTTTCGTTTGTTTGTTTGTTTCTGGAACAGAATTCATTGTTTATTCTAATCAAGAGATATAGTGAAAAAGAGATTGTTTGTGGTGGTGGGTGGAAGGAAAATTTTCATGGTTCATCATCACCAAGGAGAAATGTTTGATGATTTTTTTTCTATGTCTGTGTTGATTAATTTTCAAAACATTTTGTTTGGCAATGTGGTGAATAATAATGGAAATGGATTAACCATGTTCACATTTGGATGGTTGAATAATAATAATAATCATCATCATCATTCTGTTGAAAAAACATACAAGAATGCAACAAATTAATATTTAAAAAAACATTGAATCGTCTTGTTTTGTTTTTCCTATTTTTTTTTGTAATTATTATTTTCACTATAGTTATCAATTCGGTGCATGATTATGATTATTAACATTTAGTCATCTGTTTCGTTTTGTTTTTGTTTAGTTTATTGAAGTTTTCAAATCAATCGAAATAATGGCTCCACATATCATTAGCCATTCATGGTCATTTTGCATAGTATTTTGGTTGTTTATTGTTTATTATAAACAGAAAGTATATATATATTTAAATGGGTAATATTCTTGACCATTTTATGATGATGATGATAATAATAATAATGTTGACAATTTGTATGTTGATTACTTGCTTGTGATCTGATCCAACCTAAAATTTTTTTTTGTTACTGGACAAAATATAAACGAATGTCCATTCGAAACATTCATTTGAATTTCATCGCCAATACGTATTGGTCGTTTGTAAAATTTTAAATTTTCCGTTTTGCTGGCATTTTCTTGGTTTTTTTTTTCGTTGTTGTTCATCAATCAATCAATCAATCAACCATGAATTCATTTTTACTATTTATCAATTCGAATATTCTTTTGATTCTGTTGTTTGTATTCATGTTCAATGTGAACATTGAAGCAATAATAACAAATCTTAGCCAACAACAATTGAGTAAATTGGAAAAATGTTCCAATGAAACATATGTTTGTGTAAAAGATTCAATGGATGAACAAGAAATTTATTGCTGCTGTAATCAAAAATGGTCAAATTGTCGTCAAACATTATCATGCGAAGATGCATCATCGTTATCATCATTATCATCATCATCATCAACATCACCATCTCGTCATCAGGATGATTGCCGTTTTCTTTCCACATATGAACGATATTTTAAACGACCAAAAAATAAAAATTGTACATCATTACCGGATTTACAATGTAATGGTAGCCAACAATTAATGATGGGCAATGGAAATCTAATGCAATCGTTATTGTTCACAATGATTATCACCATCATTATCGGTTACCATCATCATCATTATTATTAATTTAATCAATTTTTGTAATCCAAATAGCTTGAAATAAGATGAATGTAGATTTACATATTTGTTTTCGTTTGTTTTCGGTTGTTGTTGTTGTTTTTTGTTTTAGTGCACTAATAATCACACATATATGTAAATGATAAGATTAACAGAATTTCCTAGTGCAAATTCCAATTTAAATTTAAATTGAATGCATTCATGTCACTTAGATACTACTAAACATCACCATATTCAATGTCATAAAATCACTGGATGTGTGTGTGTGTGTTGAAAATTGAAAATGCGTTAAATAATTATGAAATCATACGATCTTATAACCATATATAATACTAAATAATGATTAAGGATGCGGCAATAAATAAAAATTTCTTTTGACATTTGAAAAATAAAAATTTATGACTGTGTTTTTTTTTTATTTTGATTCCTTTTCGTTATTCTTTATCTTTGGTTGGGTAAAAAATTGCCTTCATAATCCTCATTATATACGGGATTATCAAATGACTATCACGTGTGTGTATCAGTGTAATTTTTGTTTTTGTTATAACAATGGAAATGGCAATAGTTAACAAATTGGTAATAATAATAAAAGTATTATATATATTTGGAAAATAGGGTAAATCCTGAAGTTTCTGGATTTTTCATCCCTATACAAACATCATCGTTTTTTTTTGGTTTGTTTGTCATACAGACATTTTGGCGGCAATCACCAATTTTGGTGTTAATAACTAATAAATTTTTTTTTTTTTTTTGGGGCCGATAAAGTAATTAGTGCAAATATGATGTAGTTATTTCAATTTTCCATTTCCATATTAAAAGACGAGATTTTTTGTCCAAATAAACCATTGTGTTCTCATTTGATTCAAACCAAAATATATCTTATGTGAAATAATGATGATGAATTTTTCAAAACAAATTATTGTTTGTTTGATTTTTGTATTCATTCAAACTAGTAAGTGATTTTTTTTTGTTCTCTTATATTATGATTCCTATTTTTTTTTCTTTTTTTTTTGTTCACCATGATTATTATAGTCTCTGGTTGTAGTGACAACAACGATGAATGGTGTTGTCATAATAACAAATGTTACAAGTTGATCCATAATCATCAAGGTGCCTATTCTGATAGTGATCGATATTGTGGTCAAGCACGTGGACGTGCAGTGACTATCTATTCTGCAGATGAACAAAAATTTATTGAAAATTATCTACGTAAAATTGGTTACGGAAAAAATGTATGGATTGGTGGCCATAGACAGAATACTAAATTTGCATGGCGTAATGATGGAACTCTAATCGAAGGTAATGTTTACGCTAATTGGGCTTCAGATCATCCGACAATGAATTTCGCCAAAGCTTGTATGCAAATGAATGGTATGAATGCATCGGAACCGGGAAAATGGATTGAAAATTTCTGTTTTGCATCGAATGGCATTCTCTGTGAACGATTTGTAAAAGATAATGACAATGATAACAATAACGATAACGATGATGACGATGACTGTGATGATTGTGACAATAACGATAATAATAATCATGACAACAATAACAACAATGAATGGTCTTGTCGTAATAACAAATGTTACAAGTTGATCCGTAATCAAAATGGCGAATTTTCTGACAGTGATCGATATTGTGGTCAAGCACGTGGACGTGCTGTGACCATCTATTCAGCAGATGAACAAAAATTTCTTGAAAATTATCTGCGCAATATTGGTTATGGCAAAAGTGTATGGGTTGGTGGACATCGACAGAATACTAAATTTTCATGGCGTAATGATGGAATTCTAATCGAAGGTGATGTTTACGCTAATTGGGCTTCAAATCATCCAACAATGAATTTTGCAAAAGCTTGCATGCAAATGAATGGTATGGATGAATCGGAACCAGGAAAATGGATTGAAAATTATTGTTTTGCATCGAATGGTATTCTTTGTGAACGATTTGTAAAAGATCATGATAATGATAACGATAACGATGATGATGACGATGACGATGACGATGATTGTGATGATTGTGACAATAATGATAATAATAATAATAACAATAACAATAACAACCAATGCTGTCAACAAATCGAACGTAATATGGAACGAATGCGCAGAGATATGGAAAAACGATTTGATAACATGGACAGAAAAATGGACAAAATGAATAATCGTATTGATAAAATTGATGATCGAATAAATCAAGTTCGTGATGATATGAAACAATTTTCGGATAAAATCAAACAATTCGAACATTCAATGAAATCATTGAACGTACAGGAAATTGAACGTAATTTCACCGGTATTGCATCCGTACTACAATATTATTCCGAACAATTACATTCGATTCGTCATGAATTGGATAACCATCCATCAACAGATGTTGATTTGAATATTGTCAAACGTGAACTAATTGAATATTTCCAAGAAAAATTGGAACAAAAAAATCTAGATGAAGTGGTTAATGATATAAAATTATCATATGTTAATTTCCGTCGTGCATTGATGGTCAAAAAAATGGCCGATGGGCAACACTTGGCTATGTTTAAAATCTTTATTTGTGCCATTAAATGATGAAGAAAAATCATTAAAAATCTGGCCAAAATAAAATAAATAAATAAAATCATTCTAATCCTGAACAATAGATGTCGTTACGTTGTTGTTTTTTTTCCATCCGAATTCGAATGATGTAAAAATCTCTTTCGAAGAGGATTAATTTTTGTTTGTTTGTTTGTTTGTTCAGAATATGGAATTCAATTTTCGACATTTTTTTTTTTTTTGGTTTGTTTTTTTTTCTTCGAATTTTTTTTCTTTTTTTGCTGTATCGGTTTATTCTCTCACTTGGTTAAAATTTATTGGACAAATCTTATGGTTGAAAATGATTGTGCATCACCAATGGCTGAGTTTTTTTCCATTTTCTGCTGACTTAGGGATAAAAATGAAATCAAATCATTTCTTCATCGTGACCACCAATACCAAAAAAAAGAAACCATGGCCGCCAATTCGGTTTTTTTTCTATTTTGGTTTTTTTCGGCTGTGAGTATATATATTTATGTGAATGTTTAGGAGCCACAGAAAATCTTATTTATTTTTCTTATTTGCAACAACAGAAATGAATGGCAACGATTGAGTTGTTTTATATATGTGAAAAGTCAATGACTGAATGAATTGAATCAGCTTTTTTTTCGGTTCTAGCCGTTTTTTTTTGTGTTTTGATTATTCATTGTGAATTGCCGTTTTGGCAATTCTCTATTTCTAGAATCCATCTAACCATTCATCCATGATAATGATAATAATGATGCTTTTTGATGATAATTTTTCGATTAATGAATAATAATCGATTGTTGTCGAGATTTCATCATCAACTATCCGACAACAACAACAACAAACAAACTTGATATATGCAAATTTCTTCGTTCTTCGTTTTTTTTTTGGGCAATCGTTCATTCATAACAACCATCACTAATCAAAACAATTGCTCTGAAATCGTTCTGATGAAAAATCGAAAAAGACTAGAAGGATTCGGGAATCTATCAGTGAAGAAAAAAAAACCGAAACGATTGAAGAAAGACTCTGATGGAATAATTAATGAGAATGAATATTATTCCCATATATCGAATTATCGGCGATATAGGAAACCAAGAAAAAAAAACTATCAACCATAATAAACAGTGAAATGAAGACGATGGCAAAAAAAAACTTTAATATCGTTTGTCATAATTTCAAAAATATATTCGACACACATTCAATCAATAAATTCATTGATGTGATGTTGGATGCTGAACAGAGATCTACTATCGAGATGTTGTTACACTTGGACAGTGAAACAAAAATAGTAAGAACACCATTTGCCATAGACGAATTATTCAAGAATTTTTTTTTTGTTTTATTTTGAATTTAGATCAACAACAACAACAACAACATTAACAGCGACAACAACAGTGAAGACAAAAATAAAATTCAAACGATTGCCGGGCAATAACGTCGAGGATATTCAGAAATCTTTTCCATTCATTGAAAATAAATTGAAAAGTTTTGTAAGTGAAAAAGTAATAAAAAAGTTTATTCGAATTTTTTTTCCTTTTTCTTTTCTCTCTAGAATAAATTTCTATATATATGCAATGAGACTATATCTCTCTGATTGACAGCAGCTAGTAACAGGAAAACACACACACACACACACAATCATTCCTATTCTTAAATTATTGATAATTTCACCGATTTCATTTGATGTAGGAAACAAAAAATTCAATGTCAAAATTGTACAATTGATCGTGGCCATTTCAATGATTCAATAATCAATGAAATTCATTCATTCATTTATTGTCCATCATGTTCACATTTTGTCGCTATGTTTATATTTTGTCAATATGTCACCTTTGTGATTGGATATAATATTTACAGATAACAGATAGCATTAATGATTATTTTTCGTATCGATCCAATCGGATCGAATCTATCGTTCATACATCAGTTTGTTTGATAATCAATTGATTTGATCTTTTTTATTATTATTATTATAATACTGAACACAACCTATGGCGGGGTCAATTGGATTTTTTCTTTGCTCTCTCAAAACTTTTGGCCTTTCATTATGTGTTGTTCATAGCACAGAATCAAGTCCCACGAGTGATTTTCCTGTCGTCGTTTGTTTATGTTTCGTTTTTTTTTTGTTCGCGTTCACTGTTAATTGACAATTTGTTATCCGATATGAGAAAAAAAGTCGAATCGAGAAGACAATGTCCGATGGATGTAGAAAAAAATAGAGATTTTATTTTTAATTAAAATTGATCTTTTGATGTCCTAATCTCAACCTACACACACAGACATAATTTATCATCCATCCATTTTTTTTTCTCGCTATCGATTTGTGTTATATTGAAGAATTTTTGGATTTCTATTTTCATTTCGTGTACACATTCTATTTTTGTTGTTGTTGTTTTTTTTTATTGAATTGTCACAATTCACTTCTGTTGTCGATAATTGATTGCAAATGAAACAAAAACAAAAACAATTTCATCGATACCTTGACATTGTTGTTGTTGTTGTTGTTTTTATTTTGTGATGAAATTTTTTTTTTTCAAAACAAACAGAACAAACTTTATTCTCTTCTTCGATCAAGATTGATCTATTTCGATTTTCATTTCATCAATATATATCATCATGTTTAATTAATTCAATTTTAATCATCAAAATCAATTCAATGATGACGGAATCCATTGCATCAGACGTCTAGAAAAAAAATATTTAGTGATTGCTATTCAAAAAGAGAGAAAAACAAACTTTTTTTTTTGTTTCCATAAACACAACAAGATTATATATTATGATTATGATGATAAAATAATCGTATCGATTCTGGAACCGTCTCATCATGATTAACATCACTTTCAATGGATGGCAAGCGAGAATGTAAGAGCTGAAACGTTTTTCTCTTGCTAAGCAATCAATCATATTATCCAATTTTTTTTCTCTCTCTCTCCAGTTGAAACAAATGAGCGCAAAGAATAACCAGCAGACTATGAAATATGAAAGATACATATGAAGATTCAGGAAAGAATTTGTGAAAGAAAGAGAAAAAAAAATTCGTCCTTGTTCCGTTGATGTAATTCCGGGATTTTTTTTTTCGTTTTTGCTTTGGAATTTTTTTTTCTACTATTCCACCGATATGATATTTTTTTATTTTTTTTTTTTTTGCATATCATGAATGTGTGCCATGAATACAATATTTTTTTTGATGCTAGCTGCCTGAAAATGGATGTTTAAAAAAATTTTTTTTTTGTTTTGTTCCAACAGTAAAATCGAGTTGTTATCTCAATGGCAGAAAATTTTTTCTTTTCCATATTTGTCCAGCCATTCTGTTTCATTCGGGCAACAAGAACAATTGATAATTGGTCGATAAAAATGACCATGATCATAATGATAATAATTATAATGGACAAATGTATAAATTGTCGATAATGATGATGATGATGATGAACATTATGATAGGATCCGATCTGATCTGAATGAATGAATTTTTTTTTTTTTTTTTGCTTTTCAACAAGAGAAAATCAATCAAACGTGCCCGACATTGTTGTTGTTGTTGCTGTTGCTGCTACAATAATCTATCACAATTATTCAATTCATCCGTTATTATATTCAAAATAGTGTTCCATAACATACAAAGAGAGAGAGAGAGAGAAAAAAAAACCATCAAATAGTTTTCGTGTCCGTTTGTAGAAATGTTTAGTCGTCCTCATCGTCGTCGTCTTCGTCGTCCTAGTCGTTAGGCTTTCAATCAAATAACCGTGTCTATCTGTCGACACACACACACACACACACACACACACACGAATAGAACAGAATCGACATAGGAATCTTTCTCTCTTTTGCTCTATTTTATTAATATGCATGATGATTAATATTACCGCTTGACAATAACGAACTCACGTACCAAAACATTGATGATGATGATGAATATCCATCATCATCATATCATTTCTGGTTTTTTCTTTTTCATGAAACTAGTAAGAGTATATCACAATGAATAATAATAATAATCTACAACAAAAAAAAAAATTCCTATGAATGTGTGTATTCATATCCACTATCATTACCTTTATTTTACTGTTATTATTACAGAATCTCTTGATGATATGATACTATTTTCGTGTCGTGTACTTTCCACTTCCTAATACACACACACACATACAGTGGTGGTGGTGTTCAACAACTTTTTTCTTCTTCGATAATGGCAATTCGATTATGATGATGATGATGATGATGATGACGATCTATTTTTTTTTCTCCATATTTATAATGATAATAAAAGATCCATAGATCTTTTTGTATATATATATCGATCCATACAATAGATCAAATGTGTATAATGATGATGATAGAGATAAATGAATAATAATGATTTGGTAGTGTTTTTTTTGTGTGTGTGTGTATGTGTCAGATATCATTTACTATTTGGCTTTTTTTTGTGTACAAATGAAAATCAAAAAAAAAAACTTCTTGACGTGATGCATCAGTTCATAATGAATTTTTTTTTTTGGTTTTTTTTTGATTGAAAAAAATGACCATTTCGAAATACATAGTGATGGTAAAAACAAAAATTAGATTTTCAGGTAATAATAATGATAATTGAATTTTCAAGAACAATGGACACATCCACACACACACACACACAATATTCCGTGTGTTTATTGAAATCTAATATTGGAAATTCATATCGATGGTTTTATTATTATTTCATTTGATTTGATTTGATTTATACACACAGAACAAAGAGAAAAACGATTTCTGAAATGTTGATTGTTTTGCAAAAAAAAAAGTCATAAAGAAAATGTGTATGTGTGTGGTGGTGGTGGTGGGTTTTTTTTTCTATTTCAAAATTGATGATTGAACAGAATTTCTGTTCAGCATGGTGGAATGGTGGAATTCTTAATACAGAATAAATAAACGATATTTATGACGGTTGTGTGTATACGGTCAGAATGCAGATATATCAGAAAATTAAATTTTGTACAGTAAGCTGGCCGAGTGGGATAACCAAAAGTAACACGAAGGCAAGAATAACGAACAAAGATTTTTATCATCAAATATTTTATTAAACAAAATAATAATCAAAATCACATTGAACAAATACAATCACAAAGTAGTCTTTTCTCTAGTCTCTATTCGAGTATCAAATGCAATGCCTTTTTATACACGAAGCCAACTCGAATATGACTCACGAGTCACAACGTGGATGATCGTTCAAATATCACGTTACACCCCCCTCCTGAAGTTGAAACAGGGCGTCCACGTTGTGGCACTGGAATTAGATCATCTGATCCATCAAAGATTTTCATTTGATTAACATGACAGGACATTAATGGACCAGGATGTTTTCCTTTGACTTCATACGTTGTTCGACCAGTTTTTTTATGAACAACGAAGGGACCAATAAATGGTTGATTTCTTTTATTTTTCCGACGTACGAGAATTCGATCACCAACTTCAAACGACCGTGCTTCCTTGACTGGTTCACCAGCTTGGTTACGAAGCTTAATGGCTGCGGATGATTTTAATTGCTCCTTTGATTGATCGGACAATAGGTATAACCCAGGATCCAAAGGTACCAAGCCATCAGATGGTAGTTTCAAGACTTCACCATGGAAGAGAATACTTGGCGGAACTTTTGTAGAATCATGAGGAACACAATGATAAGCATTCAATATGATACCAAGTTTAGCATCCCAATCAGATGAATGATCTGCGGCTCGAATCATGTTTCGGAAAGTCCTGAAGAATCGTTCAATACAACCATTAGATTGATGTTGATATGCTATAGCATATTTCAATTCGACATTTCTTTCTTGACAGAAACTTTTAAATTCTTGAGATTCAAACACAGAAGCTCGATCACACAATAATGATTTCGGGTTTCCATTTTTCTTCCATGCAGTTTTAAGAAACTGAATGATCTTTTTAGTGGTGACGACTTTTGCAGGCGATGCGACTACAAATTTAGAGTGTACGTCAATCATTGCGACGAGATATTTATTACCTTTAGTGGTTGTACCAATATCAGCAATATCAATAGCCCAATGATCATTTATACCATACGTCGAATAATCTTTTTTCGGAAGCGAATCCTTTACGGATGTATCATAATCTTTATATCGTTGACATTTGTCGCACGAGTTGATTAATGATTTGAGTCGATCACGCATCGAAGGATGATAATAACGACGACGCATAATTTCCATCGTTTTACGTTGGCCAGCATGACACAATTCTTCATGAACATTCTTTATCACAATATTCAAAACTTCGGTTGGAATGCAAAGTGACAAAAGCCCATCAATGGATCTATAGAGGACATCCCCCTTTTCCACGAATTGATGCGGGTTTTTTATCACACATTCATTTAACAATTGATCTTTTTTCTGCTCAACAGACCAGTTAAATGATTCAATCAAACAAATTCTTGACAAAGCATCGGCCACGACATTAGCTTTACCATCAATATGTTTAATGTCGAAATCGTATTCTTGTAGCTTTAATGCCATACGACCCAATTTATTCGTAAGATTTTTTTTTGATTGTAACCAAACTAATGGTTTATGATCAGTTTCCAACACAAATTTTTTTCCAATCAAAAAATGATGCCACTGCTGAATCGACCACATAATACTTGTCGCTTCCTTTTCGATCGTACTGTATTTTTTCTGTGTATCAGAAAAAGCTTTTGACGCGTACTCAATGATTCGTTCATTATTATCATTAGGATCATCTTGTAAGAGTACGGCCCCCATGCCAACTTCACTGGCGTCACAGCGCACTATGAAAGTTTGACCTGGTATCGGTGGTTTTAACAAAGAAGTTGAAGAAATTCCAGCACGTAGCTGCTCAAATGCAGAATTACATTCGTCCGACCAGTTGAAACGTACAAATTTTCGTTTTAAATTTTCCAATGGGATAGCAATAGTACCAAAGTTCGGAATAAATTTTCGATAGTAACCAGCCAAACCCAAAAAACTTTGTAACTGTTTTTTATTTTCTGGTACAGGAAATTCCTTCAATTTGTCAATCTTGATGTTAGCAGGACGGATAGAATCTTCCGATAGCTGATATCCAAGATATGAAACTTCTTTACAGAAAAATTTTGATTTTTCACGATTAATCGTTAAACCACTTTTTTCAAGCAACATGAAGACAGAAATTAAATTATTCATGTGTTGTTTTGATGTTTCAGAAAAAACCAAAATATCATCAAAATACACTTTTACGAATGGAACTTGATGAAAAATTTTATCCATAGTACGTAAAAAAGTCTTCGGTGCTGTAGAAAGGCCAAATGGCATTCTTTTGAATTGCCACAATTTATTATGCCATTCAAATGCAGTAATATGTCGATCATCAGGGTGCATTTCGATTTGATAATAGCCTTTAGCTAAATCGATTTTTGAAAAATATTTAGCACCATGAATGTCTTTGATGATTTTATCAATCTGAGGAACGGGGAAAGAATCACTTTTAGTACGCTTGTTGACATTACGATAATCAACAGCTAATCGAATTGAACCATCAGGTTTACGAATTGGAACAATCGGTGATTTCCATTCAGATTCAGATTCTTCAATAATATCATCTTTAATCAATTCTTCAATCGTCGAATCAATATCTTTTTCAAACGCAATAGGTATACGATATTGATATGTCTGACACGGATGTGCATTTTCTTTCAGGTGGATTTTATGCTTGATGATGTCACATTTACCCAACCCAACGACGACTTTATTGAATCGATTGAATAATGAATCGGTACCATTTGATGAATCCTCATACGAAACATCGTACGGAATTGATAATTCTTCTGTAAGATCATCAGTAGCACAGATAGACAAAATTTTTGACGACATATTTTTAGTTGTTTCAAAACGAATTATTAATTCGTTCTTTAAAGTTGAAAAAATTTCGATTGATTTGCCAAAATCAAATGATAAACGTAAATTATTTTTAATGAAAAAATCACTACCAAGTATGATTTTCGACTCGTCCAAAACAATAAACTTGTGACGGAACACGTGGTTATTGATCGAAAAATCGATTGTTGATTCGCCCTTCACATTTAGTGGTTGGCCACCAACTCCACTAGGAAGCGTTGTAGCACTATATTTTTTTATTCGAGATTTTTCCACTAGGTGAGCTGGAAGAACAGAAACATCTGCCCCCGAGTCACACATTGCTTGGGACACAACATTATTGAACGAAATAGGAATGAAATGACATTTTGAAGTAGTAGATTTATTCAATGAATTTACTTCTTTTTCAGCTTCTTTTTTCTTTTTTTCTTTCTTCTCTGCGGATTTCTTTTTATAACATTTATCCACATTATGATTAGTTCTTTTGCAAAAAGTACAAAATTTACTATCTTTATCGCCAAGAGATTTAGATGTTGAAGCAATACCAATTTTATTTTTTTCAAATCGGAGATTAGAAATGCTTTTAGCCGCTTCTAAACCTTCAGCCGCATTGACTGCATCCTTAATAGATTTTGGAATATCTGGATTACACAATAATATTTGTATATCAAGCGGTAGGCAGTTCAAGAAGAAAAATATTTCGAGTTGCATTTTGTTTGAGGCTGCAAATTTGCCAAACACTCGATCAACTAGAATGTGTAAACGGGTCGCAAGCTTCGGGAGAGATTCATTTGATTTACGTTTGATATTGGCCAATTCTTGCATGTTTTTAAGGCGTTTGCCTTTATTATCATTTTCAATAGCCAATTTGATCTGCTCAAACGATGATCT
Source organism: Dermatophagoides farinae (assembly GCF_024713945.1). Lineage (NCBI taxonomy): Eukaryota > Metazoa > Arthropoda > Arachnida > Sarcoptiformes > Pyroglyphidae > Dermatophagoides > Dermatophagoides farinae. The sequence continues at coordinate 3,825,295 of NC_134684.1, read as the reverse complement.
TTCAGTAGCTGATAAATTCTTGATTGTCTCTATCCAGACACAGCTGGATTTCAATAGAGCAGGAAAGATTTTTGCTTTTTTCTGATCATTCCATGAATTAGCGTCAGCCACCCTCTCGAATTCTTCCATGAATGTTTCGATTGACTCGGATTCGTCATATCTATTTGGACGCACCAATAGTTCACTTTGGTGGTTATTCATTGAAAAAGTGTTCGTACCCGTTGAATTAGTAGACATACTTCTTGTATTCATACGTGTCGATGATTAACGATATTGAACAATAAAAATACTTTGTAGAAAGTTTCCGATACCACCATGTACAGTAAGCTGGCCGAGTGGGATAACCAAAAGTAACACGAAGGCAAGAATAACGAACAAAGATTTTTATCATCAAATATTTTATTAAACAAAATAATAATCAAAATCACATTGAACAAATACAATCACAAAGTAGTCTTTTCTCTAGTCTCTATTCGAGTATCAAATGCAATGCCTTTTTATACACGAAGCCAACTCGAATATGACTCACGAGTCACAACGTGGATGATCGTTCAAATATCACGTTACAATTTTAAATTTTTTTTCCAACTTTACAATCGAGATTTTTTTTTATTATTATTGTCGTAGTTGTATTGTCGTTATTATGTCAAATCATGAGAATTTGTAAGTAAAAAAAAATTTGATAAAGTCAAATTCATTGGAAACTGCTACTACTACCAGAATGATATCAAAAAAAAAAAAAAAAAAATCCAAATAAATAAACTAGAAACCAAGTAACGAACGAAAAAACATTCAAAATTTGAAAATATCAAAAACACACACACACACACGCACACTAACTCACTCTGAAATTGAACTGATTAAAATTAACATTTTTTAATTAAATTGTGTTTGTGACTATTAGAATCATTCAATTCAATTCAGTTGGTCGCTTGTCATCATCGTGGCCGCAATAGTAGTAGTAGTAGTCGACGACGACCATAATGGCAATGATGACACAATGGGCAAAATTGTTGTTGTTTTGTGGCCAAAATAAAAAGAAAAAAAAACAAGTAATCATTATTCAAACAAACAAACAAAAAAAATTTAAATTAAAATATTCAAATTCGTCGTCGTGAAAATTCAAATTTTTTTTTTTTATTCAAGTTTGTTTAAATTAACTCTCATCACTAATGACAATCAGCAGCGACAACAACAACAATAATAATAATCACGATCCAGTCAATTTTTCTTTCATTGATAAAATAATTAAATTGAGCAAAACGAAAAAAAAAATTTTCAATTATCTAAAAATGTCTATTTATACAGTGTACACAGAATCACACAGAATCCAGAATAATTCAATGTTGAACTCATTCTGCATTGAATTATGGATGATAATAATAAAATTGAATTCAAAATACGACATTTGATTTGACTTTTTACTCTCATTCTTATTCTTACTACAGGGTGATTCATTTAATACATGGTCACACACACACATACACACACATGTAGTACCTCAACAATCTTTCAATATTGAAAAAAAACGACAACAACAACAAAAAAAAATAGCGGGCGTAACGCTTGATCTGATCCGATTAAAGCCATCATTAGTCTTCTTCAAAAAAAAAAATTGAATGACAAAAGAAGAAGAAGAAGAAGATGGAAAAAAAATCAAAGTGTCATTATGCAATATTCTTGTGTTTATAGTTTTTTTTTGTTCCAAATGGATTCTTGTTACCAAGAATGAAAAAAAATAATAATAATAATAATAATCACTGACATGATGGGGTGGATACACACAACACACAATACATTGAACGAAATTGTCGAGAATGAAAATGGAAATCTCATTTTTTTCTTTTCTTTTTTCCTGGTGCCTGAATAATAACCAATCAATCGAAACATTAACATTTTAGACTTATTAAATTCTCGACATATGACAGGAACAGAATAGAAACAATTCACAACAACAAAAATCAAATGTGTCTTTGATGATGATGATGATGATTACCTTTGGCCAAATTGCAAAATTACAATTTTTTTTTGATCAATTCAAAACATATCATATATTCGGTTATTGTTATTTGTATTTACATAAAATATTAATAATAAATCGATCTGAATGAAGAAAAAAAAATTTATTGATTATTGATTGATCGAATATAATTCAAATGATGATAATATTTTTTTTTTTATATCCACCTACATCCAACAACATTTAAATTCTGTTTGACGAAATTTTTCAAGCACAACCTACTAGTCAAATGCACACACACACAATATGTAATTAAAGTTTTAAAAAACTTTTGGTTTTTTTTTCAAAATCAAAATTTTTGTTGCTACCTAATATGCTGTTGTTGAAGTATTTTTTTTTTTTTTGTATCTGAATGTTTGTTTGACGTACGACGATCCATGTGTTCATCATCATCATCATGAACTGGAATATTTTGTTTTCGGTTGTCTGCTTTTGGCAGGTTTGATTGTGATGTGTGGTGGTGGCGTTGGTGGTGGTTGCTATATGATGATGGTGTAATTCAATTCTTGATTCAACCAGGGTTAAATATTTTTAAATGTTGAAAAATTTTGATTAAAGCTCGATTATTTCTGTTGTTGTTGTTGTTGTTGTGTGTGTGTGTGAGAATTATTTACATTTTTTTCCCACCATACCATGATGGTTGATGTTTCGTTTGATTTTTGTTTTTGTTTTTTTCTTGTGCATTCAAAACAAAACGTACCACAAGAGAAAAAAAAGTTCAATTCTTGTTCCACGATTCTTGTTGTTCAAAGGAAAAAAAAGAAGAATTTTTCCTGTTGTCGTTGTTGTTGTTGTTGTTGTTGTTCCGTTTACATAGCCATGGAAAATTAATTGGAAAACAGGAAAAAAATACCAAACACCACGATTTGTTTTTTTTGTTTGTTTGTGTGTGTGATCTAATTTACAAATTTTTTTTTTTTGGGCGACAACCCGATAGACCAGATGAATAATTGAAAACAACAACAACAACAAAAATGTCATTCACTATGATGATCAGCGCCACCATTATGATCCGTACACAATTTACATGCACACAGAAATATATGGAATTCCATTTCGATAATTACTTGTTGTTGTTGTTGTTGTCGTTGTTTGTTCCATTCTGGAATAATGATAATTTGTATAAAAACTAAATGTCGGTTTTAGGTTGATCGTGTATTGTGTCGCTATATATATAGTAGCTTGTTATTTTCCTTTATATTTCCTTGAAGAAAATGTCTATCGTCGTCGTTGACATTTGTTTGATTGTTGTGTTTACTGATGTGTCAAACAATGGTTATGATTCTATTAGCAAATGAATCACACACACACATACACACAAGGTGCCTAATTTTATTTTTGTTCATTGGGTTCATGTGTGTGTGTGTGTGTGTGATGTGTTGTGGTTCACAAGTCTCTGCAATATGTTTGAAAAAAAAAAAATTTCTACATTCTGCCACCGTGGGTGGTGGTGGTGGTGATAGCCCCCACTATTTCATTAACCAAATGGACCGAAACACACATGGTATTATACCAATTCCATTGCATTGCATTCAAATCAATTCGGTGAAAAGAAACCAAATGGAAAATTTTCTTTTGTTGGATAAAAAATGAAATTATCCAACGATGATTATGGCGACAGCAAAAAAAAAAACAAATCAATGATTATGATGATTAAATGAATTAATGAATGAATGAATGATATTACCAGATTTTTACCAAATCCTGGATGGAATTTTTATTTGTTTTTTTTGTCAGCCGTAACTATTAACTAAGTTGTACGAATCGTTCAATTCAATTCAATATACAATGTTGTTCCAATTCTTGGGATTTTGATAATTGAACATTTTCATTTTCATTGAAGCCAATTTAGAAAATTCGTATTTTTTTTTACCCGTAATGTTGTGATTTTTTTTTGGCTCTCTTCCACCCCTCTGTTAATTTTGTCTGTATTTCCGTGTATTTTATAAACACACACACACAAACACAGAGAAGAACATTGAATAAGTGGATTAAATTTAATTACAGTTAAATTAGATTATAATGATCATCGACCAAGCGAAAAGAGTGCATATGTTTTTCAGTGTGTGTGTGTGACGATGTGCTGGAGAAAAATCATCAAATCCCAGTCCAAGTTATTAGTCTCTCTCTCTTTCTCTCTCTTGAGAATGTGAATGAAAAATAACTTTAGGTAGAAAAATCTTTTTGATCATTAAATCCTCTTGTTTTTTTTCAAAATAATACACACCTATATATAGAGTCATGGATAGCGTTCTCGGTTATTATTGTGTATGCCTCTTTCTCTCTCTCATTTTTGCATCGTTTAATAATAGATCCAAACACTATGAACATAACAAAACAAAAAAAATAAACCTGATTAGAATTGAATAAAAAAAAAATATGAATGATCATAAGATGATGTCAATAAATAATGATAAATCATTATGATTTCATTCATTCACTTAATATATTGGTCATAAATAACCAATTTATCAATGGTAATAATAAATGAATGAATGAATGAATAGTCAAACCGATTAGATGTTCAAAGGCATAAATTCTAATATTTATTGATTGAATTCAGCCACAGCTAAATAAATGAATGGATATATATGGAAATTATTCATCTTCAGACATATATTTCATTTGGAATTCATTACGAGAACTATGTGTGTGTGTGTGTGTTTTAATACTCTCAACATAGTCGTCATTATTATTTTTTGACTCCTTTTTTTTCGATATGATAGGATCACCGTCATTCATTCATTCATTCATTATCTTCTATTCATTTGAAATTTTTCGATGGTATTTTTCTGACATTTTTTCTCGCATACACACACACACACACACACACACACAAATGTCAATGACATAACTTTGAAAATGAGACAGAAATCAAATAATCAGACGATGGATTCCAACAAGCGGGAGGGGGTGGCTGGAAAAAAAATATGGATGAAAACAAAAGACGATTCGTGATTATTGCATTTGTTACAAAGAAAATCCAAAGACAGATGTTTCAGCGTATGTGTGTGTGTGTGCATGTGGAACACAAAACAGAATTTTTTTTCTTTATTAATTGTGATGATCAGTGGTGGTGGTGGTGGTGGTGAAAAAAGATTCGATTCCATATAATAATGTCTCAGAATTTCTTATTGTGTGTGTGTATTTGATATGTCACGTTTCACAATGGACAATGTTTTGTTGTTGTTGTTGTTTGATTGTTTGACTTTTTCTTATTTTGATCTTTATATTTATATTTTTTTTTTTGTTTACATCATTGATCTTTGTGTTTTGACCATCATCTTGATGGTCAATGATAATAAGCAATGGAATTTTTTTTTCTAGATAATCGATATATTAGAATGTAATGAAATAACCATCCAATATGGCAAAACTGATCACTATAGATGACAAGAATAATTAGTTCAAATAGTAACAACATTTCTGATTCGCTTATAGCTGATTGGCAAATTTTTGTCCGATAAATTTTTCCATTTTTTATTCTTGTTTGAAACATGGAATTGATCAAAAAAAAGCATGGAATTTTTTATTTTTCCAATCAATCGATTTTTTCTTTCAGAATGAAAACAAAAAAAATGATTTAAGGTCATCGTATTATTGAATCCAAATATATAATCGAACACATCGTATCGTGTAATGATAATAATTTCGGAAACAGCAGCAGCAGAAAAAAAACTAGAAGGAATTAAATTGTAGCCACATGAATCATTTGTAACAGAGGGAGAGAGAGAGAGAGAAAATCTAATCAGGAATCTTTTTTTTTTTTTTTTGGTAAATTTTATTCTTGATAAATTTCTCAACATTTCCAAACGCAGGAAATGTTCAGATTTTTTTTTTTAATATACAACCATTAACATAGACGATTGAAAAATTTCGTTTTAAAATTTTTGAATCAATTTTGGTTTGTTGAAAATAAAAGTCCATTTTTTTCAATTCATTCAATAAATGTTCCTTATTGTGTTGTTGTTGTTGTTGTTGTTGTTGTTTTTTTTATTCTTTGGCCAAGAAAAAAAAATTATTCTCTGTCGTTTGCAGATAACTCCATTGTCATTGTAATCATTGTTGATGATTAACACCATCAATGCCATCAATGCCACACACACACACACGCACACAATAGGCAATATTTCAGATATAATATCTTCAACACACACACACACACACAGAGAGAAACATTGGACATGCAATGCAGCTTGTCCATGTGTATATATGGAACCCAACGTCGATTACATTTTTTTTTTTTTTTTTTTTTTTGGTGTTTCAGAAACAGAATTGCTATCAAGTCAAAATTTTTATAATATATAATAATACCACTGCCCAATAAATCATCAGTATATGTATGATTATCAGATGACTAGAAGCAATTATCTTTATCAATACACACAAAACATATACAGCATACACATACGCACACACACGAGGATTTTGAAACTAATATACACAGTATACAGGCCATTCTGTTTCATTTGCAGATTTTTTTTTCTCATTCTTTACTCATATGGTATGATGGGGTTAACAATGATGATGGTGTTTGGATCCATTCTCCTCCTCTTTTTATTTGGTGCTGATCAATTTCAATTTTTTTTCTCATTCATTAGACCAGCATTAATTATATGGTGAGCCAAAAAAAAAATTTGGATAACCCTTGTATTGAAAATGATGGTAATCAGTAATATATTAAGAAATAGTCACATTCGAAAAGTATTGGATACGCGCTTGTTCAATTCAGAACTCTTTCGGAATTGCTAGGATCCATCAGCGGATTATTAATTCTGTTTCTGGATTGTTTTGGATCATGATGCGCGGCATTCAAACACACACACACACACACATGCCACGCACAAAAGCACAAAACCAGACGCCGAACGTAGAATAAACTGGAATAGAAAACAGAAGAATTATCCTGAAAAACAATATGAATTCAACCAACAGAATTCATCAACATAGAAAAATCAAACACAAGATATGGTTCTGTGCATGTCATGTTTTTTTTTCTCCACTGTCTCTAGTATAGAGATCCAGAAAAAAAAGCCAAACGTAAAGAAAGTAAGACCAAAAAAAAAAACTACACCATTAGAAGTAGTGAAATAAAAATGAAAAAAAAGAAAAAAAACTGCAACCGGAATGCCAATCGCGCAGTTTAGTATATTTCTTTGTTGCTATATTCTTCTGTTTTTTTTTTGGTTCAGTTTGGTTGTATGTTTCTGGATCGTCTATGTGTTACATACACACAAACAGAATCATGTAGAGATATGAATGTATTCTGTTTTAGTAGTTTTTCAGTACATTTGGTGGTGGTGGTGGTCGTCCAGGGTACTCGAACATTCGGCACCGGATTTTCGTCGTAGTTTTTTTTTTGTTTCTTCAGTCTTGATTCTTTATTCAACATCTGACAACACAGTACACGCGTGACATATACATATATATACAATACATAAAGCCAAACGAAATAAACAACAAAACAACAAAAATAACTATAGCATACATAACATGGTTGATCTACAAAACAAAACAAAATAAAATAAAACAAAGCAAAAAGAAAAAGGAAATGAACCAAGCAACACACAGAATCTCGTCTGAATCAAAATCAAGTAAGAATATAATGTATAATTCACAAGTGTTCGATTTATGATTGTCATATATGAATAAAATATTTCTGCAACAAATTATTACTTCATCATATATGCGTTCTGTCTGTGTGTATTTTGTTGTTGTAAATGAATGAATTTTGAAATCAATTTGTGTGGGCGTGTGTGATTTGTGTTTTCCACACAACAACAACAATATTGATTCTTGATCGATTTGAATATTGTCATTTTTTTTCGTCTTGAATCAATTTGAATTTTTCAATTGTCAAATACAAAATTTTGAATTTAATTGGTTCACGCAGTTGACTAACCGATAAAGTGTATCTGTGTATGAGTGTGTGTATTTTCATTCGAGAAAATCAAATTATAAAATGAAAACAAAAAAAAAATTTTTTTTTTTCACCACTTTTAAATGTCAATTTAAATCGCCAATCAACAATGACAATTTTTCATTATTTGATGCCATCATTTGAACGGTTGATTTGATTCGATGATTGAATAGTGAATTAAGTTTTCAAAAATGTGTGGTCAATCACATCATCATCATCATCATTTTCAATTCAATAAACTTTTTTTCCACACTAAATCGATTGATTGATTGATGTGTTGCACATTTTATTTAATAAACATAAATACCAACCTTAATTGAACAGATTGAAATCGACACAACAACAACAGCATTATACAATCACAAGTGTAAGTATTATACAAATATTTGTGAACTAGTGAACAATTTATGTGATGATCATTTTCAATTTTTCTTAAACAAACGGTGAAATATATAGAGAAATAGAAAAAAAAATTTCAAATTTCCTAATCCTTTTTTTTCCCCAATGTACAGCCACTATATATCATCGAAAATGAAATGAAAATGAAAATTGAACAAAAAAAAAATTCAATTGAAAATTTTTTTTTCGTTGTCCGTATTTTCATTACCAATTCTGAAATGAAAACTCATCGCAGCTTGAAAATTGAAAAATAAAATTACAAACAAAACGATCAAAGCAAATATTATTTTGGCCCATACACACACACACACACACACACACACACAGACCCGAATTGTTATTGTGTTTGTCGTTATAACTTGAAAATAATAAAAGTCGTCCACCACCACCACAACAACAGCCATAAGAAAATAGTCACATCATCATCATTGGTTGATGATTTTTTTTTCAATTTTACTTTTTTTTTCAACAAGCACCACCACCACCACGAGTAACGATATTGTTTCAGTGTTCAACAATATTTTTGGCTGGCTTTTGTTTTCGTTTTCGATTTTTGCACTTTCTATACTGTTTAATGTCATTGTCACAGTGTGTTTTTTTTTCTGTCATTGTATTGTTTGTTTTGAGTTGTGGAAATTATTTAATAATTACGTGTTCTGAAGTCTCAATTGTTTTTCATTTCGTTTGTTGTTGTTATTATTATTATTATTAATGTTTGATTTTCAAATTCCATCATCATCATCATCATCATCGGCGTCGTCATCATCATGTATCCAAATTCTTTTCAGTATTTCCTTTCTCTTTTTTTTCCTGATTCTTCATAGCCAGATACAATTCTTGAAACAAGTAAGCGCATAACACCAATCGACAGAATCAAGTTAGTCATATATGTGAAAGATACATGGATGGATGGATGGATATAAATGAATAGATGTGACTAGAATTTTCACAATTTTTTTTGTTGTTGAAAAATCTTCGTTGCTGTGTGTGTGTGTGTAAATAATTCTTGAAACATTTTTTTTTTTTTTTGATTATTGATATAGAAAGTCAAATTCAATTTTACAATCTTTGTTGATGGTGATGATTCTCTTTTCTCTTTTCTTTTTTTTTTTTTTTTTTGCTTTCTTTACGCAAACATATCCAAGTGGCCGTCGTCAACGACAATATTTTCACACTTTTTCTTTTCCTTGTTGTTGTTGTTGAAGAATGTCATCAAAGGAATGATTTTTTTTTGTTGTTGTTGTCGTCGCATTCGGTTAACATGTTACCCGGTTACCTTTTTATGATTATCATCACCATCATCATGATGGAAAAAAGTGGTGAATAATAAAAAAAAAACATTGGGTGGTTGTCACGCCATAATGATGACAATTTGAAATCTGTATTCTTTGATTTTCTTTTGAAAAACAAGGAAAAAAGATCATGTCTTTGTGTGTGTATGTGCGCGCTTGTATATTTGATTATGATAATGAAAACTTAATGTTTTCATTACATGAAAAAAACTTGTCTAATTATATTTTTGGCCATCTTTCTGTTTTCTTCGGTTTGGTTTGGTTTGTTTTCATGCTTTGTCTCTCTCTCTCTCTGTGTGTGCGTGTTTGTGTTGAATTATAAAACATGCACATGTCTGCATATATGCATGTAATGACATGTAATTTATACCGACCATTACCATGTTGAATTTTTTTTTTTTTTTGGTCTCATGAATTTCAAAAAAAAACGTACATCTATCACCATCGTAGAATACTTGACGAAGTAGAATCCGTCTATAAATCGATTCAATTTGACTATTTTGTTTCTCTCATTTACCAATTATTGTAAAGATTTCCTATAGATCCAATGCTGATATCAGCGTTGTCAATATATATATACGATAAGCTTAACACTAAGCTGCTGTTTGTAGCTGAATAAGATGACGAAGAGAAGACGAAGATGAGAAGATGAGAAAATGAAATTCGTATATAAATTATTAATAAAATTGCTTTTTCCTCACTTTTACGTGAATTTATTTAAATTCATTAGATTTTGAATTTACAATGGATGGAAATTTTTTTTTTTTTTTTGGTCTCTTGAAAATGAATATATTTTCATGGTTGTTTTTGCATTTTTGGGTTGCCAAAAATGCCATCCATGATCTTGACAATGATGTGCTGTGCTGTGCTGTCTGTGTGTGTGTTTGAGAGTGTGGAATTAATTCATTCACATGTATGTTTGCCTCAGCTGCCGTTTTTTTTTTTTTTGCAAATACAATTCCAAATGCAAATGTCAAGATAAATTAATTTTTTTTTCTGTTCTTTCTTTAATTCGAAAAATTTTCGAAAAGATTGACATTTATATTTAATTTCCATTTTTTTTTCTTTCTGTGGTGTGAATTGAATTTTTTTTTTTTGGGCTTTTCCATTTGGGCCCATTATCAATAAATAATCAATGAACAGGAATGAATGTCGAAGTTTTTTTTTTACTTCTTTCTGTCTGTCACTCGTTGTTTTTTTTTTTTTTTTTTTTGCTAAACACCACTTGATAAAGATCAATTTTTTTTGTTGTTGTTGTAGTTGTGGTTGTTGTTGTTGTTGTTGTTGTTGGCAGAATTGCCACTTGATTTAAATATTTGAATCATTTATATTAGGGCCAATCAAAATGCATTGAAATATAAAAAAAGGCCAAACGATCATCATCATCATCATCATCATTTTTATGTTTTTTTATGGAAATCGTTTTCATTTTTTTTGGCCGATTATAGAAGAAAAATGAAATTTTTTTTTTATTTCAAACCAATGATATCACCATCATTATTATTATTTGCAATTGCAATATATAACTTTGTGGTTGGAACCTATTTAAACCAGTTTCACAGTAGGATCATTCCAAAACAAACGATGTACTCTTGACCATTTTATTTTTCTCTCAAAATTCATTTTCTTTTAGGCTATTATTATGATAAACTTTTATTGCATTGCACCATTTTTTTTTTTTTTTTAAGAAACCAACAATGATGACTGGATTCTAAACACTAACTAACAACACAATGCCATCAGCATCATTTATTATTATTATTATTATTATGGTGATTCTTTGTATCATTTTTTTCTCTCACATATAAGAGGTGTGTGTGTGTGTGTGTATGGAAATATGGATCGGACAATTTTTTTCCTTTGAAATTCTATCCCAAAATATTTCTTTTTTTTCCATGGAATTCTTTGTGTGTGTGTTATTTTTATTTAGATTTTACACTATCTCGATTGCCCCGATAACTATGAAAGTATATCCAAGTATCCAATAACAATTGATGACCAATCATTATTATTATTATTATTATTACTAAACTTGGACACTATCCATTCATTTTTTTTTCTGAAAATAGTAAAAGTATAGATGGATGGGCTAAACCTAACGTAACCGATATGGTATAATGTTGTTTTTTTAATATTCTTTCGCCTTACTATTACTTTTTCATCATATATACAGCAGAATGTGATCATATATGATGAGATTATTAGTTTTTTGTTTTGTTTTGTTTTTTGTCTTACTCACGATTCAATTGGATTGTCAATGAAAATTGTCATCGATATGAGATGTTAATCAATGTTATGTTATGATTTTTCATTACTATTAGTAATAACTGACTACAGACAATCGATGCATATTATCAGATCAAATTTTTCATTTTGAACATCAAGGGTCATCATCATCATCATCATATGGCCATCAAAAGCAGCTGTTACTACTATTATTTTGTTCATTTGGAATTTATTACATTTCATAACTCGTCAGATATATCTGATGAGAGAGAATCCGGAACCGGAAAAAATTTCCAACAAATTACAGTTACCGCAAACATGAGATTGTTTATTTTTTTTCAAATGAATTTTTTTTTTCCAAACATTTCTCCACGTTTACGAATGATTGTTTTTTTGTTTTTTATTTTGTTGAAATGAATTGTTTGTTCTCATTATGACAGTGACGGCACAAACGTTATTGTTTTTCACAGAATCTTTTTTTTTTCGCAACAAACAATTTTCACTAAAAACCATTATCATTAATTTTTTTTCTTTCGTTTTTGTTGTTTTTTGTTGTTGAAAATTCTTAAATTTAGACCCTTCTCAACAGCTGTATATCATCATTATTCTGTTGTTGTTGTTGTTGTTGCTGCTGTTCTTTGAGTGAGTAAATCAAGGCCATTAGTTTTCAATTTATCGTTGGTTGATTCGGTTTTGCTCCATTTAATGTGTTGTGCAGCAGCAGCAGCACTTTGTCTTTTCAATCGACAATGTTAATCGTCATTGTTTTTTGTTTAAAAAAAAAAGACTGAATGTTTGTTGATTGTGTGCACATAGTAGATAGATATTCTTTAAGATTTTCTTTCCATGTTTCAAATGGAACATCAAAACCAAACAGAACAAAAAAAAAATTCTGCATCCAGAATTCAAGTATGTGCACATATGACTCAGTAGTTTATTTGTCTTTTTATGTATACTCGGTTATTTCTCATTTCCATATGTTTATGTAATCGAAGATGTTTGTTTTTTCAGAAAACCGGACCAGGATGTCCAAGTTGTTTACTTTCAATCAACAACGTTCATCATCATCATCATCATTAATTAAAAAATCAAAAAAAGAGAGAAAAAAAAACTAACAGTTACAATTAGTCAAAGTGATTTGTTTGTTTCTGAAAAATCATTACAAGATGAAAAAATTGAAAGAAAACAAAACTACTAAAATGTGTACAGACATTTAACTTAATGGACAGCCATTCAATATAAAGATTTCTTTCTTTTTTTTCGGTGAAAAATTCTTTGCTTTGAATTGTTTGAATGATTCAATCATTTGTTCATTGATGTTTTCCATTTCTTGTTGGCTCGCTCTTTTTTACATTTTGTCCATTGAATGAATGAATGTGAATGTGAATGTGAATGGTCAATATATATATAAACAGCCAAATGATAAAAACATTATAGAACACATAGAATATATCCATCTATCTATACGAATGAAAAATTTAGCCATAAAGGTTCCATTTAAAATTACATTACTACATACAACAATTCTTGGAATACAAAAATGAAACTAAAACTTGAATGTAGAGCAATGCAGAAACGGATAGATTTTTTTTTTCATTTTACTCAACGTAAAACGAAAATTCAATAATTTCAATGGATCACATCACATCTATATATGCATTTATTTATCAATTTTATGTTTGACAAAAAAAAAAAAATACTACTCAGCCTTTGAGTTATTAAAACTGAATCATCATCATCATCATCATCATCATGTTGTCCATTGTGAACAAACATTTTTTTTTTCATAGCGGTCCACAATCATTTTCCATCTGTGGTGGAAAAAAAATAAAAAATAAGGATGCCAAACTTTGATGTAGAAAAAAAAAAAATTCCATACATTTGACAATGACGGTGATCCATTTACATTTTTATTTTTTTTTTATTTTATTTCCATTTTTTTTCTAGTTTTTTTTTTTGGTCCAACACACACACACATAAAAAATGACCAGAATTTTATGTTTGTCAATGTCGTGCGCATGATTTGTGTGTTTGTACACACACATCATATATGATTTGAATCAACAAAAGCAATAAAAAAAAAATAAAAAATAAACCAATGGAATGATTTAGCCGCCATCGGGTCCATTTGTTTTTTTTTGTTTTTTTCTTTCTTTTGATTGACATTTTGACTTTTTTTTTTCTTCTTCGTTTGTTTGTCATATTGAACTGTATTGTCGTTTTCATTTTTTTTTTTTTTTTTTTTTTTTTTTGAAGTCGGCAGATTCATTATTATTTTTTTTCGATCCTGTCAAACACACACACACACCCACACACATATCGTCATTGTCGTCGTCATCATTGAATATATGATTTTGATGAATGTTGACCAAATGTTGTATACAAACAGAAAATTCATGAAATTCTTTCGTTTTTCTTTTGGAATCAAAATGGAATGAGTGTGAAGAAAAAAATTTTTTTTTCTTATTGTTGATGAAATTTTTTTTGTTCGGTGACAAGATGTCTGATGTTTGATGATTTGCATGTTTAGAATTTTTTTTTATTATTAATTTCAGCATCATTTTTGTGAAATTCATAAATTCAAAAAAAAAATTTCCCTAAGAATTTTCATTGAATTTCAATCGATTTGAACAAAGAATAAAATTCAACAAAAAAAAAATTCCACAAATTCTCGGGCAATTTTCGTTGTATTTCTCATGTCAAATTCGTTGATTTTTTTTCCTCTTCGACTTTTTAATCACAAATAGTATGGGTATGATATGATGATCTAGTTTAAAAGTTTACAACAACAATAATCAAATGATGATGACAAACAGTTAATCTTATTTCAACGATGTGAATTAGTGATAGGTCAAAAAAAAGTGGAAAAAAAAAACTTTGAAATTTCAATACTAGGCCACTGGAGACTGGAAACACCACTCAATGAATAATCCCATCATGTTTTCGATTTTTATCACAGAGACAAAAAATTTGCTTCGATAAAAAATCTATGTCATTTCAATTCGATACCTCAGCCAATTTTGTTTGATTTTGATGAACTTTTTTTTTGTCCTGTTGTTGTTGTTTTCCTGTTTTAACTTTGTTGTTGTTGATACAATTGATACAATTTTAATTATTGTGAATTCGTATATAAAAAAACAAAACAAAACAAACAATTCCATTACCGTTTCTGATTTCTGATTCCAAAATGGTCAACTATCTGCTCTGCGCTCTCTCGTGGGCATATATATATATTAATAATTTAACCCGGAATATATGTAGTAATTTCATTTCAAATCTGTGTATATAACCTAACCTGTGTATACACAATTTGATTGAAATCAATTATTCATATATTACAAATTTAAAATTAATTTACTTTTCATTTCATTTCTTGTTTTTTGTTTTGCTGAAATTGCTGTTGATGTTTTTTTTTCGTTGTTGTTGTTCTTGTTGCCAGTGCTAAATATTTTTGGACAAATTTTCGTTGCCTTGTTATAAATAATTTATGTATATTCACAACACTGATTGAAAATACAAGTTTGATTTGGTGGCAGAAAAAAAACAAACAAACAAACAAAACAGACAAAGATCATGATGATCTTTTGTGATTAATTTAAAACAATTTTGTTGTTGTTGTTGTTGATCTGATGTAATAAATATTAATTTCAAATTTTTTTTTTTTTGGTGAAATTTGCTTGATTCAATGAATTTTTGAAATGTTTTTTTTGTTGTTGAGTTGACAACAACAACAACAACATAGAGACCGTATTCGTATTCATTTCGCATGAACATTGTTGTTGTTGTTGTGATACAATTCTCATAAATTATGACAAATCATTCCATGGTTCCATTGTTGTTTGTGAGCATCCCTATTCTGTCATTTTTTTTTGTTATTCATTTGTCGTCGTCGTTGTTGTTGTTGTTGTTGAATGGTAAAAAAAACCACACAATAGAAATTGCAAACAAAACAAAATTTGTTTGTTTGTTCAAAATGTTTCGTTATTTCATTGACATTAGATGATGATGATGATGATGATGGCAAAAAGGATGAAAACTTTTAGTTGAAACCAACACACAATTCATTCAAATGTCATTGTGATGATGAAATTAAAAGGGTAGAATTTTTTTTTCTACTACTGAATTTTTTTTTATAATACCATCACCACACAGTGTTAAATAAACAAACTTTTAAGCTTTGAATTTTGTCGATCTTTTTTTTGACTTTTATCTCGTTGATGATTGAAAATGTTTCATTTCGTTTTTTTCAGTAATATTTACCGATTTTTTTTTCAATTTTTTGTTTTGTTTTGGTTCGTTTCAATCTTTTATGATGATCCAGGATCTTTTTTCATCCGATAAAGTCTTCTGTTTTT
The DNA here is from genome assembly GCF_024713945.1 of Dermatophagoides farinae. Taxonomy (NCBI): domain Eukaryota; kingdom Metazoa; phylum Arthropoda; class Arachnida; order Sarcoptiformes; family Pyroglyphidae; genus Dermatophagoides; species Dermatophagoides farinae. The sequence continues at coordinate 3,809,083 of NC_134684.1, read as the reverse complement.
TTTTGTTCATCGTTGCATCATCGGATGACATACATACATACAAATATGAACTTTTTGATATTCGAGATTTTGAGATTCGTATAGAAAATAATGACAAAAAACTTTTTGAGTGATGTTTGGTCGATGATTGTTTTTTCTCTTTTCGTTTTTTTTGATAATCTAATGATGTTTTTCTTTTTTCTTTATTTTTTCTCCCATAGATAACTAACATATATAGAAAATCAATCAGAACTGAATGAATCCATCATGTTTTCCCATTCAAATTGATTAATTTTAAATGGCCACTGCAGAAAAAAAAAATTTTTTGATTCATCTTTCATAGTTTCAAGTGTCTTCAAATAATTATTACGAGTGCTGGTTTTATCGACCAAGTTATATACTATATACTTGACATTTTGATTACTTCTTAACCACCAAACATACACACACACACACGTGCATCTCATCTCTTGATTGTTATTTCAAGACATCATCATCTAATCATTATCACAAGTATCATTGAAGAATATTGTATCTAATAACAATATCCATCCAGCCAAATATCAAAAAAAAAACTGCTCAAATCAAAAAAAAAAGAATAAAAATAAACGTTAAGAAGTAAAAAAAAATGGCCATGGAAAAACATGTAATGGTTAATCAGCTCAAGATGGCTGCTACTACTACTACTGCTACTAATAATAACAACAAGACAACAGTAGCTAATGAAAATTGTTATGTAACACAAACACCGGGCACAATACTTGAATCATTGCCTTATTATTATGGATGTATAACACGTGAAGATGCTGAATGGATATTATATGATGAATGTTGTCCAGATGGAATGTATTTACTTAGAGAATCTGGAAATGATTTTGTTTTATCACTTTGTCATCATAATAGGTATGTTGATCCAATGCGATAATCTTATTGTTTTCTGAACAAACAAACAAACAAAAAAAATAGTGGCACGTGTTTTAGTCAATTACTATCAACTAAATATTAGCTAGTTAGTTTTTTTTCTTTCATTCCGTGTTGAATATTTGAAATTTATTCAGATGCCTAACGGCAATTTTAGTTTTAACACTACGTAGTATAGTTGAATGGGAGAAAAAAAAATGTAAAATTAAATTAAGTCTTTTATCATTGAAATGAAAATTGAATGATGAATATCGCTACAATAACAACGAAAAAAAAAAATACCGATTGATTCTTTTTTTTTTACTGTATCCAATTATTAATGAAAGTGAAGAAGAAGAAGAAGAAGAAAAAAAAAAATTTCCATTGTTGATGATTTGCTTCAACAAAATATGGTTAGTTGGTTGGTTGATTCGTTTGTTCGTTGATTAGTTCATAGTAGTAGGACACTTATAATTTGATAATTCATTGTTGTTGTTGTTGTTGATGTTAAACTTGTGCCATAAAGTCGATACTTCAGGCGATATATATCTTGTTGTTACTCAACATGTGATGTGTGTGTGTGTGCATAGTAAAGTTTTTTTTCCTTTCAATTAATCAAATTACGAATTGAATTTTCTTTTCATTTTCTTCAATGAATTCTTGCCGCAGGTGAAACATTTTTATATACAGTTTTATTTATTACTTACAGACTGACATTTGGTTTATTGAATTCTGATGATTTTAATTTTTTTTTCTTGTTTTATATCCACTTTTTTTTCATTTTCGATAGCGTTCTACATTATAGAATCAACAAATTATCCAACGGTAATGTTGTACTACAAGGACTACCAAATCAAACATTTCAATCGCCAATGGAATTGATTGAAACAGTAGATGGTTTAGCTTGTAAACCGACAAGACCATTACGGGCACCATTTGGTAAATGTTTACCACCAATACATTGGAAAATGAATGTAGAAACAATACGTGAACAATTATTACAACGTGCACCAAATTGGGGCCTGACCATCGATGAAATGCGTGAAAACATTGACTGTGATCTACATTTTTCACCAACATTTTCACCATTAATACGATCGTTGATTATTAAATCAATGCATGAATTACAGCCATGGTATCATTTTCGTTTATCACGTTTAGAAGCGGAAAAACGTATAGAATCTAGTGGCCATTTGGATGGAAAATTTCTGTAAGTTTTATTTGCATTTTTAAAAAGTTGTATTCATTCTCAAATACTTTCTGTTCAATGACCACCGTGTGTGTGTGTGTGTGTGTGTTTAGCCAATTATTTATATGATGATGGCCATTATCATTATCATCATGAACTCGATGTATTAAAATGGTTTTTTTCCCGTGAAAAAAAAATGATTCACAAATGAGGATAATGATGATGTTCAACAAACACACATACATCGAGTCATAAACGATGACAATAATGACGATGTTGTTGAATGGCTGGCTTCGGGCCATTCACATATCGGATAATAATCATTGAATGTTAACATTGTCATCATCATTAAACGCCATTCTTTTTTTTTATTATTCTTTATTGATACATTTTTTTTATTGAAAATTTGAATCATCTGAATGTGGTTTTTTTACTGGAAAAAAACCCTTCAAAATTACTACTACTACTACTACTGCTAATGTGAGGTGTGGTAGTAATCAACTATAATTATCTGGTATGGATGATGTGATGGGTTTTTTTTTCGGAGGTTATTTTTTTTCTGAACAAAAACATTAATAATTATAATTGGTACTGATGATGATTTGACCGACCGAAACTCTAACGGTGTGTTGTGTGTGTGTATATGTATGACCATAGATTATATTCTAACTGTGTGTGTGCACAATTGACCACACGATAACAAAACGATCGGACAAAATAGGCCAAGTTTTTTTTTTGTTGTTGCTTGAAAATTGTTTTATGATGATGATGATGATGATAATAATAATTATTATATAAAATTAATGTATTAGGCTATTTAATTATCATTTATTTGTCCATCACGTCCATTTGGTTTTTTTTTCAGTAGAAAATGGTGGTCAAATATTACCGAATATATATCGGTTTTTTTCTTTTGGCTTCAACTCTTCAACAAACCCATTTTTATTCGTTATTTTTTTTTATTTTTTGTGTTGGTCACTTCAATGGTCAAAAAATTTTTTTATTATTAACCGAAACAATAATGATAACGAAGAAAAATTTCTGTTTTTTTTTTCGTTGTCTGCCCTTGATAGCGCCATCAACCCACACGCACACACACACACACACACACCACTCATACTCATGTCCATATAATTTATTATAGCTCATAAATTATATGAATGAATATATACATGTACAGCACACTGCCTATATTTGTTGTTGATGATGATGATGATGATGAATCCTTAAAATAGATTCTCTAATTCTGTTTCGTTTTTTTTTTATTCTGGCCATTCTGGTGATAATAATTATCATCATTATCATAATCATAATAATAAACATGATTTGTGAACTCTCATTGAGTATTCGTGGTAGTGGTGGTTAAATTTTTTTTGAGAATGGCAAATCGACGGGTAAATATACCTCTAATCATTTAATGAACCAAGGATTCACAAAAAAAAACAGAAAACAAAAATCCCGAATAATTTTCAACTCTGGTTCAATTCAATTCGTATGAACAGTGGTTTCTTTTCCGCATACAAACAAACAAGAATGATGAACAAACAATCCGGCTAATAATAATACACAATTATCTAATTAGTCTGATCTGTCTGTTTTTTTTTTCTTGCATCACAATTTCAAATGAAATGAAAACGCAATTTAAATTGATCGTGATGATGATATTATCGCATTGATTACAGAATCAAATCAAATCGTATGATGAAAAAAAAAAAATCACACATTGAGATTAATGTGGAACAGAAAAAAAACAACGACAACATCAATTTAGATTAGAATCTTGTTATTGTGTGTGTGTGTTAATTTCTTTATTTTGTTCTGTTCATTTCATTAAGGAAATGAACAAAATAAATTCAACGTCTCAGTTTCATTTATTCTATGATGGTGGTGGTGGTGATGAAATGAATGAGAAAACAAAAACGAAAACAAAATGACGATATCTTGTCAATTTTTTCGATAATCATCTATCTGACTTGTTTTTTGCTTGTTTCCTTTCGTTTTTTGATTTGATTCGGGTTGATGATAACTAGTCGTCGTCGTCGTAGTAATTTTCACACACACACACACACACATATGTTGCCTAAACTTTTCATCGTTAAATTACTTTTTTTGTTTGTTTGTTTGTTTTGATTACTTTTTTTTCTTCTTTATTTTTTATTGTTTTCGATCGTGTTTTCATCTGATATAAATAAATCTAATCTCTACACACACACAGACAGACTAATCAACTGAAACGGTCAATTTTCTATTTTAACTGATGTTGTTATACATGTTGTCAGACCATCATTACATTGATGGCTGTATGTACATTGTTTCATGTAATGATTTGATTTCATCGAATTTCTCTGTTTTTTTTTGTCTGTTCAGATTGACGATAATGATAATGTGGATGATGATAATTTCTTGGAAAATGAATGAATGAATCAAGACCCATGTTTTTTTGGGTAGATGAGAGAAAGAAATCTGAATATCTGGCAAAAAAAAATTGCCTCCAAAATTTTCAACGATATAATTGATGAGATTTTTTTTGTTTTTTTTTTTACTTTTCTCGTCTACGAATCACCGACATGCAACGACATGCTAACAAGCTAAATTAATATTAGATTAACTTGATTGTCTTATCATTAATTATCATCATCATCAAATATGATATACTTGCTTGTATCGGTAAAGATTTCATTCATTCATTCATTCATCTTATTTTTTTTCTCTTTTGAGCTAATGAATTCTAGAGAATTATGGTGATGGTGATGAAAAAATATGAAAATCAACGACCAACGATTGATAAAACTTTGATCATGATGATGATGACAAACTAGAAATTTTTGAATTGATTCTAATTGAAAAAATTCATTCGTGCGGTAATAATTTATTATAGTGTATGATAGAAGAGTGCAAGTGCGACTTGGAGCAGATTTTTTTTTATTCCATTTGAGGCAAACATTGAAAAAGATGAAGAAAATGAAGAAAATTAAGCTCTTAAATTACGTGAAAATAAAAATAAAAAAATTTCAATTAAAGAAAAAAAGCTGTGCTTGCAGAAAAAAAAGAGAAACACAGACACTCGGTGTGTATTCCTGGAATCGTTTACCACTGAAATGGTAAAAAATTTCAATGTAAACGCCGATTTATTTTATTGAAGAAAAAATGAAAAAAAATAACAACACAAACAACAACCAAGTAAATGAAAATTGTTAATACTTCCATCACTATGTGTTTCTTTTTTTTCATACAATTTTTATGTAATCGGATAGAAAAAAAAACATTTGGTCCATTTTGGGAGAAACAGGTCCAAGTGCTGGATCCGTACACACACGAACATTGTCGTCTCATAACATGTTTTCAATGTGTATTGTGTTTTCTTATCGTATGTTCACAAATTTTTTCAAAAAAAAAACTAGAAGAAAATAAAAGAATTATTTTCTTACATTTTTTTTCCTTCTTCCTTATAATAATAATGTTATTTATATATGTTGGATAGATAGTGAATTTCAATTTGTACCATTTGTTTTTTTTTCGTATATGTGTGTTTTGTGTTTTGTGTTTTGGAAAACAAAACTGCCACCACTGCATTTGTGGTGCATTGATAGAAATTGAATTGAATTTTTTTTTTATAAAAAAAAAATTCAATTTCACATACACCACTAACAAAGACCACTATTACTTTTTCAGTGTTTAATCTCTTTTCTTATGTGTTTGGATGTGATGGCAAAAAAAAAAAAAATAAAAATAAAAAATACTGTGCAAACAATATTTGTACCACTCCAATATGCAAAAATTTGCATTCGTATGTCTGTGACGGGTGAAACGTACATTCTGATGATAAGAAATATGGAAAAAAAACATAAGGTCAATAATTAATTGTGTGTTGTGTGTGTGCGTTGTGTGTGTAGTAAAAGTTAGCTTCCCAGCAATCAATTATATATATCAATGGCAAAACTTAAAAGTTTGTTTCTCTGCATTGCATTTTTTTTCTGTTTGTTATCTGATGCAATTGAAATGAATTTTTTTTTGTTTTTTTTTGTTCATTCAAATTTGCTGGTTGTGTGTGTAATCATTTTTTTTCATTGCAAAATTTATGGTATAGGATGGTATAGAGAAACAGAGAAAAAAAAATTGAATTTATGCAAATGATGGGAATTTATATTTATATTTTTTTCATGAAAAAACGAATGAATGAATGAATTCAAACCGATTGCTTGCCGTTTTTTTATTTAATTCATTCATTTATTCATTTGGTAATTGTTATCATCATCATCATCATCATCATCATTAAGCTTTTTTAAGTTTGCACATTTCATTGTTGTGTTTCTGTGTGTGTGTGGCGAAAAAAAAACTACAACAACAACAACAACAACAAAAATCTTAGAGATTTCATCAATTGGCCAACACACACACATAATCATCATTATTATCATACGTTTATCATGGATGCAATCTGTTTCTTTTTTTTCTCTATTTTCTCATCATCATTTTCATGCCATTTGGTTATTATTACGATTTCTATATTGTTGTTGTTGTTGTTGTTGTTGTTAATAATCGTCAACCATGATAACAAATAACGGAAATGAAAGCCAAAAAACGCTTAGCTCATAAATTGTCCATTAACGCATACACACACACACACCTACCCACCATACGCTTACATATACAGTAAAATCCACTTATGTTGAATGATGAGTATTATTATTTTGTCAAGTGTGTGTGTGTATGTCACTGATGTAATTATCTTCTATCTCTCTGTATATATTCTCGAGAAAACACACAAAAATAGATCTTTTTTTTTCGTTGTCTTATTAATATTTTTGTTTTCCTGGATCATATTTTGTGTTTTACAATAAGAAAGATATGTGTGTGTGTGTGTGTGTGTGTGTGTGTGTGCGTTGTACAAGTCCATCACTGGAACCAACCAAAAGCAATCACCTCTTTTTTTCCATTGTATCAAATAACCGATTACTATTGAAAATGATGATCGTTTTTTTTGTTCGTTATAGAATTATGTATCCGATTTCTGATTTTTTTTCCGTTGTTGTTGTCCAGATTCACAGATCTTTTTTTCCACATACGTCATCACAAATTAATACCATGTGTGTAATTTTTGACTGAATTTCTATTCTGTGTTCTGTTCGGAAGACAAAAAAAAAATTTTTCCTTTTCCGTTTTTTTTCTTGCTCTGATCACTATTTTTCCTTGTTTTCAATGATAATAAAGTGGTCAACTTATGATTTTATTTGCCATAGTCAGATGATCTTTTTCATCATTCTATTCTATTCTATTCTATTCTTTGTGGGTGTAAATTTAGGTTATTTTCTTTTTCCCATTGGCAATTTATAAACGATAAAAAATTTTCAAATAATTTTTTTTTGTTGCCATTTGAAATTCATTGCCAGTCGATTTTTTTTTTGGCGGCAATAAAAATTTTTTTTATCTATTTCAAAATAAATGAGGTGATCAAAATGAATTGGTTATTTTGTTGTTGTTGTTGTTGTTCAAAGATGAGTTTTCAAACTCACACAAATCGAATAAAAATCGTCGTATTTTATTTGACAACAAAACAGCATTGATATCTTTACAATTGCGAAATTTTGATATGTTTCCAGTTTCAGGCCTGTTCATGTTGGTTTTCATTGACGAGAACGATTATTTTGGATGCACGAATTTTGCATTTTTTTTTTTTTTGCTTATCACTGTGTCTGTGTGTATGCGTTTTTTTTCTATTCACTTCTTCTGTGTTCCATGGTCCATGAAGTCAATGGAATGAATGAAATGAAAGGAAAACAAAGCAAAATAAAACAGAAAAAAAAGAAAAAAAATGCACATCCACTATGGTGGTGAATGTGATGAAAATCAGAAACCAGATGAATGAAAAAACCTACTACTACTCACCATCACTTGGCGTATCAATTCCATTGGATTTTTTTTTTTGTTGTTGTTGTTGTTCATTCTCTTGTTGTTTTCATTCTCAATGATAATAATAATGATGATGTGAGTTTGTTGTTGTTGTTGTTTTTTGCCACAAAGTGAATCATTGCTTCTTATTTTCTATTCAGTAGTGGTTAATTTGCATGGTAAAATTCGTTTTTTGTTTTTTTTTTGTTTGGTGCAACCAAAACCAGAAAAGAAAAAGCAGCAACAACAACAACAACAACAACAACAAAAAACGACCAATATGATAACACAGCCACACAATATATGTATACTGAGAAAAGAAAATCATGAATTGAACTCAAAAGATTTTTGTTGTTGTTGTTGTTGTTGCAAACAGAAAAAACCAAAATAAGGAAATAAGAAAATGCAAATTGCAATCGTATAAATAGTGGCAATTTTGTGATGATGATGATGATAATGATGGTGACAGCAATGAAAATGAACAAAAAAAAAAAGATCCAGATATTTATTGAAAAGTGCAAACATGAATACAAATTACTGATGATGATATGTATTATATAAACTGGATGATGGATACATTAGAAATTCTACCGTCATCATCATCATCTTTATCATCGGAATGTGATCGGAACAAACCTAGAATAAATTCTTGGCTTTTTTTACGGTATGAGACAAACAAAATTTGTCACAGAATTTGTTCGTTTTTTGTTTTTGTTTTTGATGGCTTTTCAATAGCAACCAAAATTCTGTTCAATGTTCAGTATAGTAGAGCATTAGAGAATTATAAATTTCCCCAATGAATTCACCTCTTTTTTTTCTAATAGTGAATTTGGATGTAAAATGTCAAAATTTATGAATTTGACAAACTTTTTTTTTTTTGGTTGCCAAAAGAATTGACTCATTCATGCAACTGTTCATGTTTGTTATCGAACCATCAATGGAGACATCACCATCATCATCATTAAGATAATGATGATCAATTTCCATTGAAACATCGTTTTTAATTCATATTCAATCAATAAAATGAACACATACACACGCACACAATGAAACAAAATTCACACGCATAAAAAAATATATACTTGACTTTGAATGATTTTTTTTTGTTGTTATCTTCAGTTCACTTCACGAAACAACAACAACAACAACAATGAGCTGCTACTAAAGAGCAGTCTTTCGTTTTCGATTCACATACTAACAAGATAACTGGATTTTTTTTTTTTTTGAAATTTTTTTTTCTTTTCTTGGGTTCGTTGTTGAACATTAATTAATTATATCCTATTATCAGTGTGTTTATCATCACTATTTTTTTTTTCTTTTGCTTCTTGAATTCTAATTCGTTTTTTTTCTCTTTTTTTCTCTCTCCCTTTTTTTTTCTTCACACTTTTTTTTCATCACTTTTAAATTCTTCGATTATTTCTCTCTCGGTGTGTGTGTGTGTGTGTATGTCAACTTTGGTCAATGAACTCTTCCATCATCATCATCATCAATTTATTATGGCCTCGTAAAATCGATTTTCATTCATTGTGTTGGTAATAAAACGACAACGACGACGACGACGACGACGACGATGATGATGATGATAATGATGACAACAACTAAATAAACAACCACGATGATTAATAACCGTATAATCATCATCATCATCATCAATTTTTTATTGTTGTGATCAATGATTGAAAAAAAAATTGAAAACAAAAATCAAAATCAAATCCAACTCACTAATCACATACACACACACATATTTGACTGATATTGGTTTTTTTTTGGTCACCACACAATTTAAATTGAATGAAACAAACATTTCAAAATGGATAATCTTGGATCATGTTTGTTTTTTCTTCATCTCTATCATCATCATCTTCATAAACATCATTTATGTGGCCGGAATGAAATTGTATCCAATAAATAAACATCAACATCACCATCATAATGATTATTATTCATCGATTTTTATTCAATTTTCATTTTTTCCAATATTTATTGGTTGACCTACTTGATCGTCCGGTCTGTCCATGTGTGTGTGTGTGTGTGTGTGTCTTTGTGTGTCTGTGTGTGTATGGTAATGAATATTCAGTGTACGCGAACGAGACGAATCATCATATGCAATATGTCTTTCACATGATTCAAGAGTCAAACATTATCGTATCGATATATTACCATCGGGAAATTTTGCCATACAAGATGGACCAAAATTTGAAAGTCTTATAGCGGTGAGTGATTTTTTTTCTTTCCATTTTTCTTTGGTGAATTTTGAATTGAAAATTAAATTCAAAATTTAAATAATTTTAAATTTGAAACAATTTTCTTTTATAGTGAATTGTAATTCCATTTGTGTTTCGTGATTCTGTTTTCTCTCACGTGACTATTTTTATTATTATTATTATGAACACATTGTGGAGCACGAAAATGAACAAAAAAAAAAAAAAAAAAAAAATTCTTTCACACAGATCACGCAATCTAAACGAAAAATGAAAATTGGAAAAATTCTTATTTCATTATTAATAATTATGATGATGAAGATGATGATGCCAATGATAATGATTTTGTGAACCGACATGATGTATGTTCATTGGATCGGATTTTTTTTCCTTTTGATCTATCTATCGATCTATCGATCGATCGATCGAATCGATTGGATTGGATTGGATTGTATTAGATTTGATTCGAATATGGTGTTTTTTTTTTGTTTGTTTGTTTGTGTATATATACATTTTTATAGGTCGGCCAAAATGATTATTATGATTATATTGATGGCGATGAGTTTATAATTCATCTCATGGGATTGTTTTTATCTATCTATCTAAATTAAACACACACACATCTCTTTTGCCCTGTACGATTTTTGTTGACGATGATGATGATGATGATGATGAATTCAGAAGCTAAGCTGTAGCAATTTTGATGTTACCCTCATCATCATCGTCATTTTCATTTTCAAATACGATCGTCTTAAGCGACCTATAAGACTAAGACTATGTTTGTTTGTCAGTTTGCCAGTTTGCGTGTTTTCATTTTTTTTTCTGTTTTGTTTTGTTTTCCGATCAATTCGTGTCTATATTTTTGTGGTAAGTGTGTGTGTGTTGTGAGTGTTTGTGTTCAATTTATGATTAGTGTCGGTGATGGTGTTGATGGTAATATCATTGGATGAGTGAATGTGTGGCTTGGGATTTCAAATGCACATTTTTTTCTGTTGTTGTTGTTTGTTGATATTTAGCAAGAGCAATAATGATAATTATTATTATCATTATTGACGGCTATATTCAATGCTATATATATAGATATAGTTGGGTTTTTTGTTTTAATTTTCGATCATTTCGAGGCTAAATTCATTTATATTCTTGTCCTATATATGAATGCATTTGCGATGATGATGATCATGATCATGATGATCAACCTGATCATATTTTTAATTATTATTATTGAACAACTAAAAGCTAAATTAGTGGTTTTTTTCTAATGTGGAAGAAAAACGTGTACACTATACACACACACAGTCATCAAGAAGAAGAAAAAAGTCTCTAGATTCACAGTGTGTAGTTTATTTTCCATGTTTTCCAAGATCCATTTTGAAACTAATGAATAAAATGAACAGACAGTGGCACTGGCAATGGTGATCTATTTGAATCAAATGAGAGAGAGAGAGAGAAGATTCTAATTATCTTTTGTTGTTGTTGTTGTTGTTTCATTACTCAATGGCTGGCTTTTCTCATTTGTTTTTTTTCCTTCTTTTTTTTCTTTCTTTCTCGCTATACTTTTATCTGGTGTTTTTTTTTGTTCCACTGGTATAAAAACTAGGGCAATCATGATGATCTGGTTTTGTTTCTCATTCTCTCTCTGTGTGTGATATTCTCGATTCTATATTCTTTGTTGTTGTTGTTGTTTTCGTTGCCTGGATTGCCTAATCCACACACACACGACTATTTGAACCATGAAATTGAACGAAACTTTTTTTCCCAACATTTCTGAGTTACTGCACTGAGTTATTGTCTATTCGTTCATTGTTTATTGGTGGAGGCAAAATGAATTCTCTCTGGATAAAAAGAATTTTTATCCAATAATGAAGCGTTCAATTTTTCTCCGGAAAAAAAACTGAATATTCATAAACGCTCAAATATTCGATTATGATGATGATGATGATCAACTTTTTCTCTACATTTGATGATGAAAATTTTGTTTATTAATCCGCAAAACGAAACTTGAAAATAAAAATAAATTTGCTGTTGAAACGAAAATTTGAATCATGGAACAAAACAAAACAGGAAAAAAACAGGGTTTTTTCTCTTAAATCTGGATAGAAACACAAAATTCGAGACAAACGCCTATCATCCGCATCATTTTAGATGAGATTCGTTCACTCTTTTCGTCTATTAATCATATAATGAATGATTTGGCTGTCAATTTTAGACAATGAAATAAATTATATGCGCAGAATATTTAGGGAATGAACCAAAAAAAAAAGAAAAAGAAATTCAACAGAATAAAAAGTGATGGGCCATAAGATACTTTCCACTACCCACCACCACCACCACCACCACCATCACAAATATACGATACATACATGGCGTTTGTAAAAATATATTCAGTTTCGTAATAACTGGATTTTCATTCTCATTTTATTGAATGTTTGTTTTCAACAAATTTAACTTTTTGGCCATTTTTTTTTTTTTTTTTTTTTTGGTTGATGGATTCTTGAACAAAATTGACCAATGAATGGTTGTTGTGGATAAGATTATTTTTTTTCACCCTCTCTCTCTCTCTCCATGACATTTTGTCCATGCTGGTGATTTATTTTCGATACATATTCACGGGAAAAAAACCGAAGAAAAATTCCCATTTCTACCGTGCATTTTTCTTGGCTGTTTATAACTTTGGATTTTTTTTTCCTTTTCTTCGAAAAATATACACGTTTTCCCTCCACCAAAAAAAAAAAAAAAAAAAAACGAATCCGTTTGCCTTCAAATACTGTTGATTGATTTGACTAATGTGTTGTCAATAAACAAATGATGCAGACAAAAATGTTTACGTTTATACGGATAAAATTTGTTTTTTACTCGCATTATTAACACTGGAATTTGTTGTGTTACAAACATCAAATTTTTGTTTTCTCTTCATTTGAAAAATGAATACATTTCCCTGGATATTATCACATTATTGCACTGCAGCTCCATTAAATGTTAACCTTTCTGAACCAGTAATACCAGAATTTGGTCGTCGTTGTTCAACTGGCAGGAATAATTCACATACACACACACACACAGGTTCAGGTATTGTGTGATTAACTCAAAATGGCGAAAAAAATAATTTATTTTTTTTTTGCTTTTAAAAATCACAAGTGGATCAATTTCAGTTTGCACATCTGGAACACATTCATTTCAAAATACATACATCTGGCGAGAAAATTATTTTGTAAATTGAGTGTGTACACTTACACACACACCTTATACACAGTTATTTATTTAGCCAGAATTTGTCCGTTCATTTATCCATCCAATATTGTCCATGATACTGTTTATCATCACGATCACACAGACACACACAGGTTAGTGGAATTTACTCCTTTCTGTCTCTCGCTCTCTCTCTCTCTCTCAATCATCATTTTGAACAAACATAGGAATAGTTCTGTAAATTCTTATTGTCGAGGAAAATTTTTCATTTTTTTCATTATTATGAAAAATATGTTGAAATAATTGGATTTTTTTATCATTTTTTTCCGCTGTTGTTATTCTGGAAATTCCATTCTTGGATTCTATTCATCATTTTCATTGTAAAATTTGAAAAAAAGGTTTGATGTGTATGTGTGTGTGTGTAGAAAAAAAGAAAAAGAATTCAAATAAGATGAATGACAAAAAAAAAGAATACACAAAGAATGAATTTGGCGTCAGATGTTTGATTCTGTTGGTTTTATATTCTGCCATTTTTTTTCCTAATAACAGCCAATGACTTGATGTCAATTTTTAATTAAGCCAATGTCAAGTTTTACTATTTCTGCGTGTGTGTTTTTTTCAATCATTCATATTGAATCTTGGATTCAAATGAATATATATGCTACAAGGGAGAAAAGAAAAACTTAATGTATATTGTTTGACATGGACAAATATTTGGTGAAAATGGAAAAAAAAGAGAAAAAGAGAAAAATTGTTGCTGGCATACTATTTGCCTTGAAGTGATAATGATAAATCTTACATATATCTGGGCAAGAAAAATTTAAGAAAGAATCTTTTTTCTGTTTATTCATTGTTCTTGATTTTATCCCTGTGTGTTTTTTTTTCACTCGCCTTTGGGATCCAGAAAAAAACACACACACATCACAAACAGAAAAGTTTTCACTATAGAAACTGGTAATGTGCAGCAAATGTCAGCCACACACACGAAACGTAAATAACATCAACGTGATGACATGAAGACAAGGCAAAAATATAACAACAACGACGTTAACAACTAATTAAGTTTGAACCCATTGGATACAACCCTTATTATTAGCTGATATATATAGTGCCAGAGAGATATCGATTATATCAATGATGATTAGCGGGAAAAAATAAAAAATAACCAGATTTTCATCATCATCTGATCTTAATTTGATCGACTTGACAATTTTCTATTTTACTACACGATTTCTCGGTAAAAAAACAACAACAATGAAATTGCAAAAAAAACTCCACATTGATGATGATGATGATATACAGTTGAAAAGTTTTTGTGTTTAATCCGTTATATTTTCATTTTCCAAAATATTAAGTTTCGCTTTCTTTTTTTTTGCTTTTGCTTAAATCTTTGTTTGTTCATTCATTCATGTGCTGGTTTTTTTTTCGTTTTTTGTTTTCACTGGAAACGATAAATGAATGAATCAAATGAACAATTTATCTCAAGAATATGTTTTTGTTGTTGTCGTTGTTGTTGTTGCTGATGGAATAAAGTTTTTTTTCCGTTTTTTTTTAGATTTGAAACTTTCTTTTGTTGCTGGTTGTTAGATGATATACATTCAGTCTAATAATATTAATGTCTGTGTGTGTGTGTGTGTGTGTGTGTGCAACTATATATCAGTTGTGTTTGACATTAAGCACTTTTCAGCATGATTTTGCTTGTTTGTTTGTCAACTTGATGGTATTTTTTTTCCCAAGTTTTGTTTCTTGGCTTATCTTTTTTTTTTGTTTTCTTTTCTTGTTTTGGTTTGGTCTATTCAGATTAACGAGGTCGAGGTATATATACGTACATTTAAAGATGAAACTTTTTTTTCTCTTTTTATGGCTCCAAAAAAAAAACTCTTCAAAGCTAATTCACTCAAGTGTATTAAATGTTTGTGGCTTTTTTTTTCTCTGTTAATAATCTTGCAAAGATTATTGCTGATTCTCATATGCTGAAATTAAGTTTTTTTTGTGTGTGTGTGTTCACCATCCACCACCATCATCATCATCATCATCATCATTATGGATCTTTGATTTTTTGCTCGGCAAAAACGAAGAAAAAAATGCTGGTAACCCGGGCAACATGTTTCATTCACATTACGCGTGTTCGCACACACACACACATTCAAACAAACATCTAAACTTTTTTCTTTTCTTAACCATTTGACTATTTGCTTAAGAATTTTTTTTTTCATTTCGGTTTGGTTTGGTTTGGTTTTTTTTTCACTATTTTTATTCTTAAATAATTTATGTACTCCGTTTTGTTTGTCGTCGTCCTCGTCATCATCATCATTATTTGATTCTTTCACATTATAATGTGTACACTATGTGAATGGAGTAACCCCTAACCAAGAATCAAAAGAAAATTGACTTTACCTGATGATGTTGATGATGATGGTTTCTAGAAAAAAAAATTATTCCGTGTTTTTGTGTGGCCATTGGTGCCCATTAGTACCTCTGTGAATATCATTGTGTGTGTGTGCGTTTTTTTTTCTCTTTTCTTTGTGCAAACAATCTCCACCACCACTGTGTGTTTTTATTATTATTCCAACTGTACACACCAACCAACCAACCACCACCATCAACCACTATATTTTTTTTTTTCGTTATACATTGATAAATTGAAAATGAATGAAACCAACACGCCAACCAATCTCTCTTGGCCAGGTCATAAAACAAACAACACATACATGTATACACACGCGTGTGGACAGAAACAAAAAATAATAAGCGTCATTGATGACGCCCGATGTTGTTTGTTTGTTTTTTTTTTTCTTCACACCTACACTATATTCATATTTAGAAATATGACATTTGAAGCCAGGTTTTTTCAACTATGAACGAAAAGAAAAAGAGAAAAAGAAAATTTAATAAACAAAAATAAATATTACAAGTTCAATTTATCGACGACCAACCAATCGACAACAACAACAACATCAATCAATTGGATCAAGATCTAATATCATGATGGCAAACATGAGATATTTATATAATGAAACTTTTTGCGCAGAGATTATAATGATGATGATGATGATATAATAAAAACAATGATCTGAAAGGAAAATGTTATCATTTTACATGTATCGAATTACCATCATCATCATCATCAAAGACAAGGATTTCAGACCAGGATTTTTTTTCTTGTAAAATTGGACAAAATGGAACAACAAAAAAAATCACACAGATCATTTTTTTTTTGGTGAGAAAAAAAAAGAAAAAATCTACACTACACTATACTTGAAATGGCCAAATCTTGGAATTTTTTTTCTCTATTTATTCTTGATATGTGTGAGGTTCACACCCTGACAAATGTCAAGCACTAGTTTTTTGTTTTTATATTTATTGTTTGACATACTTAACAATTTTTTTTGTTTTGGTTGTATTCTCTTGGTCTATCCGTGATCGCATATAACTAATATATATGTGTTTATTCTTTAGCCTATCTTACAAAGGTTCTTTTCAAGAATATATTCTTCACACACACACACAGAATTCATGAATGTTATAGATGGATAGTGTGTTGGTTTCTGTTCTTTATTCGCTTTTTTGTTTGTTTGTTTGTTTTTTTTTTGTTTTTGCATCATTTATCTAAATTTACACCATTGACTTTTGGTTTAGATTGTTGTCGTTGTTGTTGTTGTTTATTTGTTCTGTTGTTGTTGTTTTTTGAATTTTTTTTTATTCGCACACATAAAAAGTTTGTCTGTGTTGATGGAACAGGGTCACAAAAATACTCGACATTTTTTTTTTTGGCCGATTTCATCGATTCATTGCACACACACACACACATTCATATTTTGAATGTGTAATGTCCAGGCAGACACTGTTTGTTTGGTGAAAAATGTTTATTTTTTGTTGTTTTTTTTTAAATTCTGGAATTCAAACGTGTTTGTTGTTTGTCTCATTATCAAATGTCAATTTTATGACCGGATTCTGTACTCTGTTTTGATTATGATGATCATCATCATCAACATTATAAATGGCCATAATATTTTATCGCCATTCTGGTGATTGTAATTATTTGGTTCTTGTTTCATTTGTCTGATTTTTTTTTTATTTTTCGAAACATGAAAAAAAATTATTGCCAAAAATTTCCCGGTTTCCTATTTTCAATCATTTTCAGTCAGCCACTGCTGACTAAATTAATGATTATTTGATTCGAATCGCTCCATTTTTTTCAGTTTGTTTTCTTTGTTTGTTTGTTTTTGACAAAAATCCCATGTAAACTTCTTTTTTTTCTTTACTTATTGGTTGAAAATTTTCATTGTTCCAGGAACAAATTTGTTATATTTTCAAATTTGGTTCCTTTGTTTTGGGCTATTTTTTTGATGTATATTTCAAAAACAGTTGCCATCATCATCATCTATTTTGTGTGTTGTTGTTATTTGGTCAAATGGTTATATTTTGGATCCAGAATTCTAGAATCCAGAGATTTCGGAACTCTATTTGTCTGTTCATGTGTGTGTGTGTGTATTTTACATTTTCTTTTATTATGATTGCATCGTATTTTTCATTTTCATTTTCATTTTGTTTATTTCTCTGTCTTTGAATTTTTTTTTTTGGCTGTGTACCGACCTTTTTCATGTTTTTGTTTTTTTGCTTCCAAAAAAAATTTGGGGTCTAGTCATCATCATCATCAACGACAACGAATTCTTCATAAATCACTAATTAATGATTCTGTTTTGGGTCCAGTTTGCTATTTTTTTCTGTTGCAATTTTGTTGTTTGATTGTTTTTCTCGAATTTCTTTTCACATTATTGCAATCAATTTAATGTTTGTTTGTTTATCGTTGATGGGGCAGTGGTGATGATAATTGTCTATTGATTTGTGATCTTTCCAGAACAGACACACATGGAATTTGAGACAGACAGAGCTACATTTTTTGTTTCAATGGCAGCAACATTGAGAATGATGATTATTTTTTTTCTACAAATTTTTCCATCAATCCAAACAAAATCAAAACAAGATGATGATGATGATATTGTCCATTATTGTTGCTGAAACAAAAACATTTAAAGTTTTTACATTATAAATACTGGCCGATGTTATCAAAAATATCTGGCGTCTGAGTGTTATGAAGTATCAAGAAAATGATGACTTGAATTATCTCTCTGTCTCTGCTATTATAATTTTACAATTTCAAGTTTTTTTTTTAAAAAAAAGAAGATAATTCCATCCCATTATCATTATCATGAAATGAAAATGGTAAAAAACAAAACAAAAAACAAATTCGATCGAATTGTTGTCGGATTTTTGACCATAGAAAATAACTGAAAATCCGTATTGCAGTAATAAGATTTTTTTTTTTATAAATTTACGATTAACTTGATCATCATGAAGAATTTTGATTGCCAATTACCAAGATTATATAGTGATCTTAATAGACAGTGGTGATGATGATGATGGTTATCAACTTGATTGCAAGAAAATTTGGTCGGTAATTCCATTTTATTTCATTTTATTTCATTTTTTTTTTTGATTTTCATTTTCTCTGGATCTGATGTAATCATGATGATAAATGTGTTCATTTGTTCTAAAAAAATCTATAGATGAACAATTTGATTTTTTTTTATTCTGGTTCTGTTTTTTCCGGTCAATTGGAAATTGTTCTCTCTCTCTCTTGTATGTGCGCGATCATCACATCACAGTGGAATGAAATTTTTATTTTTCTCTCCAATAATTCCTTATGTGTCTAGACTATCACTACACACATTGTTTAGATCCTAGCTTAAACACACTAATTCTGATTTGAATGATAAAAAATTTGACTATATATGTGTCACCGAAAATTGAATACAGATGATTTTCGTCATTTCTTTTATACATACAATTCTTGATGGTTTTTAGTGGTTACTTACAACCAAATAACAATGACATGTAATATGGTTGCAAACAACCAGAATAAAAAAAAAATTGTCATGTTGCTTGCTGATCCACACCATCCATTACCATCATCATCATTATTATTATTGCAATTTGCCAAAACGAACAAAATCCAAAATGCAAATAATTTTCATTTATTATTGTTTTTTTTTCTGTTTGTTTTTTTCCAATTTTATTTCTTCATTTCGTTACTACAGGAATACAAAAATCCCCTTTTTCTTTAGGTTTCTCACTATTGTCGTTGTCGTTGTTGTTGTTTGTTACTGTTAGTTTTAAATCCAAAGATTGATTGTCATCGGTATTGTATTCGACAGTATATAAAATGAATACACACACACACACATAAGAAACAAACAAATAATATGGAATGATCCAGAGAGAAAGAGAAAAAAGAAACAGAGATTGTCGTTATATAATAATAATAATGATTGCTAAAACCGAAACTGAATTTTTTTTTTTACTAGAATGACAATGATTTTTTCTCTCTGGTTATTTCTGGTTATGGTATACATTGCATTGATATTATTATGGCCTTGTGTCAAACATTCACAACACGCATCATCATGATATATATGATGATGATGATGATAAACAACTGGGTAGAAAACTTATTTTATCTACACAACAGCAGCAGCAAACAAAACAAAACAAATAATAAGCTAATTTAAATTTAAATTCAAACCTCTGATATGATATTGATGATGATGATGATGATGATGATTTCTTTGCAAAGAAATTTCTTTTTCTGCCGCCAAAACAGTAAAAATTTTCGTAGGAAAAAAATAAAAGAAAAAGAATATTCTTTCATTTGATGATTTTAGCTCACTGTTTTTTTTTGTTTTGTTTTGTTTCTGTTTCTTCATCCATTGTTTATTTGTTTATTTGTTTGTTTCGAGTTCGAGTTCGAGTTCGATGAGAATGAAGAAAGACAAATGACTCAATAAATTGTATGTCAGTATTGTATTATTAGCATCAATGTTTTTAGCGCGGTATAGTATAGTATAATATAATATAGTTTGACTTTTGTCGATACTTGCCTTTTTTTTTCGTTTTCAAGTGATATCATCAGTGATGATGATTCCAATTGGTTTTGTTGTTGTTGTTGTTGTTATTTGTATTCGATGGCCTGATTGTTTTTATGGTTTTTGGTGTCTTTTATTTTTTGTTTTGTTTTTTGTTTTTTGGTGAAAAATAGATATATATTGGCCAAAAAAAAAACATTAATCGTTTAATGTTGAGAAAACAAAACTGTCATTTATTTTTTCGTTTTCGCGTTTTTCGCTGTGACAATGTGTCTATTGTTGTGCAAAATAAGTTATTGACTTTCTTTTCGAATGATCTCTGGAGCACTACGTGTGTGTTTGAATGTGCATTTTGCTCTTTTGATTGTATTCTCTGGTCACATTAATCGTTTTTTGTTTGTTTGTTTGTTTCATTCTTTCTTGATGTAAGAATATTCTACCTTTGTGTGAAATGAATCCACAATCAAAGTGTCCATGTGTATCGTTTTCATTATTGACCATTTGTTTTTATTTTTGTCCAGATAACAATGGGCGGATGGATGGACAGTTGTAGTTTCTTTTTTTTTCATTGAATTTTCAAATTTTCTTTTTTATTCTTCCAACAAAAACATTCAGTTACCATTAATCATTGAATCATGATCAAATCAATTCATTGAAGAAAAAACGTAAAAATGAACAAACAAACAAACAAAACATCAATTTGGATTGGTGGATCATTTGGTGGATCTTGAAAATCAATTTTTATAGATTTTTTATTGATCGATCTGCTGCTGCTACCATTGTGAAAACATTATTATGTAGAGAAAAAAGAAAACTCAATCTAAATAGATTAGATCTAATCAAAATGGCTACCGAAAACAAAATAAAAAAAAAATACTGAAAATCGAAAAAATAAAGCCAAAGATTTTTTTCTCGTTGTTGTTGTTATCGTTGGTCATTCTGAATAATGTTTTATTTTCTAGTAAATCTAAAATGACCAAATGTGAATCATTCACATAGACATCATCATCCAAAAAAAGATGAGATTTGTCTCGAGAGATTCAAATGTATGTATGTAAACACACACCAACACACACACACACACACCAGAAGTGAATTTCTTGAAATTCTCGCTCAGAAAAAAAACAACCAAATATTACATGACCACACAATAAGATGTTTAAACATTTACAAATCAGGTTACATCGTCATCCTGATCATCATACTCAAAACTTTTGCCAAAACACACAAACCCAATGACCATCATCATCATGTGCATACATTGTAGGTATGAACCGCACACCCATGATGGTTGAAGATCATTAAAGATCATTACGATCGTATACAGAAGAAAAAAAATTCTGAATAGTAAACAGTGTAAAAAGACAAAACAAAGAATCAAAAGCAAAAAAAAAAATATGAAAAAGAATAATGATAAACAAAACAGAAAGTTGTCACATCAAAGAATTACAAAAACATGATCATCATCATCATCATTGTCGAATACTATTATACACAGAGAATTTTGCTTGTACAAAAATTCTGTTGTTGGATGTTTTAATTTGTATTAATTAACCATCATAAAACCTGCAATGAATAGGATTCTTTTTTAACAAACAAACAAAAGTAGTAACTTTGTAAATAGTGTGTAATGAATGAAAAAAAAGTAAAGAAAAAAACTCATACTGTCTGATCCTGGGTCTTTGGTATTTTTCTTGTGTGTGTGTGTGTATGTTGAACCCGTCCCAGAATCTAGCTATTAATACAATGATGATGAAGACAATGGGGAATGATGGTGAATTTCTTTGTGTTTCTAAATACAGACACCATCAAATGTTTTTTTTTTGTTGTTGTTGTTGTTACATTCATTGATATATCCATTGTGTTCAAATGTTTCAGAATTATATCATCATCTTTGTTGTTCACCCAGAATGATCATGACGACCTTCCCAAATTTTTAATCATTGGCAATATCATCATTGTCATCGTTTTATTTTATTTTATATTCTGTTGTTGTTGTTGTTGTCTTCGGTTTAGTCAATGGACAATTGGATCCAAACAATAATGATGATGATGATAATAACAATAACAACAACAACAACAACAACGACGACTTGAAGTACTTGTCTTATTTTCTCATTCTCCATAATGGATGATAATGATATCGTTTTTTTTTCTCTCGTCTTGTATTTGGTTATTTTTTTTTCTTTGAAACTTCTGGTCATGTTATTTTTTTTCACCAGAAACTGTTTGGTTGATGATATGGTTGTTGTTGTTGTTTTTTTTTTCATTTTGAACCGATTTTCTACATTATTATAGCAGTGCATGTGTGTTAGTTATATATAAGTGGTTAAGCTGCTTGAATTGAGAATATTTATGATGATGATGATGATGATGCCTGAATAGTTCCTGATATCCATATTGTTTTATTCTGATTTATTCCAGAATAAGTATGCTATGTAGCAAATGGGCATTATCATAATCAGGCGAGAAAACTACAAAAAAAAAGTTAATCGGGGATAAACATTCAATAATACGATAACTACCAGAAAGTTATCAGCCAGAAAACTGTTAATATATTCGAATTCTGGATAACCATCATCGAAATAAAGAAAAAAACCAAATTTTTATTCATTTGAAATAAAATGAATAATGGTGAACGTTCGAAAAAAAATTCCAAATCGGATTCTGGCCAAGCCTTTTTTGTTTTGTTTTGTTTTGTTTAGAAAGAATTTATTTTTAATTCAAGAATAAATTGTTAAAAAAAATTAATTATCAGATATATTGGAATAATTTGTTAGATTGTTCAAATTGAAACCGATAAAGGCTGGAAAATTTTTTTTGATTGGACAGAAAAAAAATAAAGTTGATATGTTTGTCTTTGTTTATCGTTTCATTGAAATTTAATTGGATAATTGATGAACAAAATTATGTGTCCAATTTTTTACCGTATTTGGAATGACATAACGATATAGACTATATGCTATGGCACCATAGAATGTATATTTGATAACCAAAAAAGTTTTCGATGGTTTTTTTACGGGAATCCTTTATGATCACGACGAATGAAAATATATAGAAAAAGCAAAAGCAAAAAAAAAATCAATCAATCAGTAATTTGATAAGATATATTCTTCTAAACATATTAATCATAAAAAAAATCAACTACTAAGCATACTTGATAAGTTCTTCAACATTAATATCTTCTTTTTGCCATTTATCTCGGATACCGGCCACATGACCAATGCCGACAACGCCAACAATTGTACTATTCGGTGGTGTTGTTTTGGCTGCATTTCGTAATGAATCCACTAGGAACATATCACGTTCATCGACCATTACTCGTGATAGGCCAGGGAATTCGGCAGAAAATTCATCCACTAATTGCTAAAATTAAAATTCAATTCTTTTTTCTTTTCCTTTAATTCTACACTAAAAAGTCATACCTCAAGAACATCTTTCTGTTTATATCGTTCCAATTCTTCGGCTTTCAATTTTTCATAATTAAATAAACAATGAAATGTAATCTTAATCTTTTGCCATGCAGATAATGTTGCAATGGCACGTCTTAATGTAATATCGATTGGACGATCGCCCAACATGACAACACATCCGGGTATTTTTAATGCCTTCATGTAAACAATGATAAAAATTCGAATGAATTGATGATTAAATTGGGTCAAATTTCAAATTAGAATTGTTAATACATACTTCATTGAATGCATTACGAAATTCACCACCGGGTGCAATATCTAGATCATTGGTCACACGAGCTGATGCACTCAGCAATAATGTATATATGAATGTTTGAAGTAATCCATGCTATTCCATTCAATTTAAATTAAAATTTAACACATGAATTTTATCTTGGTAAAGATGGATTTATATATTTTACCTTTTTCATATAATCACGAATCTTACGAAAATTCAATGATTTTGCCTCTTTCATTATTTCCATTTCGCTCATCGATAGAAAACACATACGGCTACGGCATAGTTCCAATACAACTACTTGAGGCCTAAATTTTCGGATTACCTAAAACCGTGTGTGAAAAAGAAAAGAAAAAAAAAGAGAAGAAAGAAAAACATTTCCAAATAATAAAATTTGTACATGATAAATTATGGATCATCGATGATCATCATACATCTATAATTGTATATATCAAATATGAAAAATGAATAGGAAACAAAAAAAAATGCCTAGTGATTCATTTGGGTGTGAAAATGATGATATCGTATAAAGTCACGTTTGTTTTTCGTTGTTGTTGTTGTTTTTGTTCTAACTTTTCTTTCCTATTATTTTTTTTTCTTCACACATTATCTGGGTTTCATTTTGGCTCACAAACACACACACACACAAACATACATTGCACTATATAAATATATTGTGTTTTGTTTGAATGAGAAATGAAAAATTACCCTTCTGACATCTCGATGACTTGGCTTACTAAAATGGCTTGTACCAACTAAATAAACGATTCTTCTATCATCCGCTTTTAATATTGATACTGTTTCTGGTAAGTTATTTGGATCTAGATCATCATCATCACCAGCATCATCATCATCATCATGATCATTTTTTTGTTTGTTGCCATCTTTCACTAATGTTGTTGATGATTGTTCAACTGGCAAATCATTCGGTTGATATGATGATGATGAGAATGACATTTGAGAAAAATCATTTTGTTCCAATGTTGTACCAACATCATGATCATCATATTCATCGTCATTTTTTATAGGCGTGAATGTATTATTCGGTTTAATGAGCATATGAAAATCTTTATTATTAGTAGTACTGGTGATTATATTGGTGGTCAAGTTATTTTTCATTTTCATTTGATCACCACCATCACTATTTTGTGACAAACTTGGCCATTCATTGTTGAATGAATTTGAATCTTGATTCATGATTTTGTTTTTTTTTTCTTTCTTTTCTTGATGATATTTGAGATGTGACCAAAAAAAAAACTGTGAAAACAATAATGAATAATGATGATGAATACAAAGAAGACGACGACGACAAAAAAAGTTTTTTTTTTCAATGAATAAAAAATAAGATCATCAAATATAACCAAATGATGATGATTATAGTCGTGTGTGTTAGTTGGTTCTGTGTGGTACAAATTGATTGAAAATCTTGGACCTAACTAAAATCGAATATTATAAGAAACAAAAAAAAACTTGAAGACAGTTTCTCGACAATGTGATGACGTTGGTGGATGATGATGATGATGAGAAACACTGATCAAACACATCAGCAATAACGAATGAAAAAAAAGTTGAAAAACATTGACATGGCTGAATGAATGAATGCAATACACATGCATGCATGCATGGTTGCAAAAATAAACAGCTGGCCTGTTTTTTTTTTCGTTTTTTTTTTTTTTTTTGTTTGTTTGTGTGTGTGAGAAACATTTTGATTTACCACTGCCATTCATATATAACGGATCATAGTATTTTTTTGTTTTTTTTTTCATTCTCCATTGAATTCAATAATAAAACATGAATGAATGTATAGTGATTTTTTTTGTTTGTTTGTTTTGATTTTTCTTTACTTTTTGTTTTTGTTTTTTTTTTTGGATTAGCCAAATTCTGTGTTTAATCTGTGAATGAATGATCACGATTTTGATCCAGATGATAAAGATGAATGTAGATATATATAGAGAATTATTGATCCAAATTCAAATGCTGATAATTTAGTAAATTTTCCAATATAAATATCGATCGATCGATCGATCCAATATTAAATCGAATCATCATTCTATCATCAATACTGTATGTTCTATATATATATACACGATTTCGTTATTTTCTTCGGGATTTTCTTGTTATTGTTGTTGCCTTTGAAATTGAATTTTTTTTTTTGGTTTTATTATTTGATGATCATTATTGGATTCGGCCAAACATTCCTTTTTATATATTTATTGTAGTCCGTAGTAGTATACTACTTTTTTCGTTGTTGTTGTTGTTTGTTTGTCATCATGATCGTCGTATATATAATTAAGTTAATTAAATTAAATTTATCTCTCTCTCTCTCTCTCGATGTATCGTCGAAAACAATTTGCTATTACACACACACCATGACAAAATAAACAAAAATGAATACCAGTGATTTGAGTCACACACACACACACACACATGGCCATAAAATCGAATCAAATGGACCAATCAATTGGTGATTTTCCGTTTCGATCTCTCTCTCTCGTTCTTTCTCTCTTGGTGTTTCAAAAGTTCCACAAAGACACAATGTACTGATATTACACAATTAATCGTATGTGTGTGATTAGGTTATATTGAATCTCTGAATTCACTACACACGATTATATTATAATGAAACGAAGCAAAAAAAAAAAGAATCTATAAACATTGATTGGAAAAGAATTAGCCAGCTAGCCAGAAAAAAAAATTAGGTCATCATAATCAAATTCTTTAAATGCAAAGCTGAACGTTTTTTTTTTTTGTTGGAAACTTTGAATAATTCGATGGATGACAAAAAAAAATGATGATGAATTTTTTCTACTTCTTCTTTTGTTTCATCCTGTGTGTGTGTATCATGTCAATGGAAATCGATTTTTTTTTTAGTTATCATAGTTAGTGAAGAATATATTTTGCCGACAAAAAAAAATGAGATTTTGGTTCCAATGGTTTTTTTTTCATATATATTCATATTATTATTATCAAAAAAAAAATAAAAAAACTTTGAATAGACACCCAAAACCGGGAAACTGTGTGTGTGTGTTTGTGTTTCTTTAGACAAAGTTTCCGTTTTGTTAAACAACATGATGATAAAGCTGAATTTGTTTTTTTTTTGTTGGATGAGATTTTTCTGAAAAGAAAGAAAGAAAAAAATAGAGTAAAACGAAAACCTTCCGTCCTTTTTCCCTAATGATCAATGATGATGAGATGATTTGATTTGTTTGAATGTAATAATAATAATACACAAAGAGACACATCATATATGAATGAGCAATGATAAATCGAACATTTTTCGAATATAGTGTGGAACCAATAATAATAATAACAACAACAAAAAATTCTAATGATGATGATGATGATGATGATGAAACAACAATCCAGCTATCTAACATTTACCATGGTAAAATTGATGATGATAATAATAATATAGCGTAGAATTTATATATAATGAAAATTGTTGCAATAACAATTTAAATATAATGTGATGTTCAAATGTTTTTTTTTTTTTGAATCATAAAATCATGAAAGTGAATTGAAATACCGTCTTCCACCATTCACACCAATCATCATCATCATCATAATCATCGCCCAAAGTTTGCCATTAAAACAATGCAATTACATAAATTATATAATGAAGAATCATCATTTGTTTTAAAATGTGAAACAATGAAAAATAAAAGTAAATCGTAATGCCGAATGAAATGAGTGAAGAGAAGAAAAAAGAGTTAATCCCATGTTTCCCAATGGTAAATCTTATTCTTATTCTTTATTATATCATATTTTTTTCGAGTTTCTGGAACAATTTAGAAAAATTACAATCATCATCATCATTATCATCAATGAAAATTGGAAACAATTTCGGTTCCGTATACAGATAATGTACATTTTTTTATTATTCGTTCATCATTTCAATTCGATTTTCATTTTCATTTTGGCTTGTTCATCATCAAACATTTTTTTTTAATTTAATCTGTCTATGGTGTTTTGTTCATTTCATCGATGGACAACAACGATCGATCGATCCATTACATTTAGTTAATTGTATATGATCATATATGTAGAACAATTCATTTAAATGCATCATTTTGATTGAGTGTCATTTGAAATGGTTAGTTGTAACATTTCAGATTAAATTTAAATTGACTTTGATTCACTATAAATGTAATCCATTCGATTCAACAAAAAAAATAAATGGAATGGATGGATTGCAAATATATATTCTCTGTGTTTTATAACAACAACAACAACAACAGCATTCATCGGCATTCATTCGTAACAATCCAATAAGCTTTTACTGTGTGTGTTCGTGTGTGTATGGTAATAACGACAATGACGACGAAAATGAATGTAATTTAATCTTGAATGCAAAATTCTACTTTTTCTTCGTTCCATTTTTTCTCTCTATTTTGGCTACACCCATACCACCAAGTGAACCGAAATCATTGTTCCGAAATCAATTAAACGTTTTTTTTTGTCATTCTTGTTGTTGAATGAATGGATGAAATCCTGGAGCACATAATGTGACTATTTTTTTTCTTTTTTTTAAATCATTTCACAATTTTACCATTTTTATTCCATCTCTTCAAATCAGTTATTCTGTGCTGCGTTTTTTTTCATTCTTCTTCTTCTTCTTGATTCCGGTTTGATGCACACCCGGGGAAAAAAATTGTTAACATTTTTTTATTATTTACATTATAAACATTGACAAACACCCTCTTTTTTGTTCGATTGTGATTAATTCAGTGTTGTTGTTGTTGTTTTTTTTTTTTTGGAATGATAATGTAACGATAGTTATGAATATATCATTTTGGTTCAAATAATTAATTTATTATATCCATCAAAATTCGTTTTATCTATAAAATTGTTTACAATTGAAGAAAATGATTTTGAATTGCAATGGAATAAAAAAAACGAGTATTGATCTTTTTGAATCACAAACACACTGACAAATCAAACGAATCGAAAATTTTCGATTCCATTCACTTATGCACATTATGTGTGTGTGTTATATTCAACTATTATCCATCTCCATAACGATCGTTTGAATCATTCGCAATTGCAACCAAAAAAAAAAAATACGTAATATTAGCATCTCCATCATCATCATCATCATCCGATTGAATGCGGCCATTTGAGAATTCAAAATCATTCATTCGATTTTTTTTCAGTGTTTACACCCCCAAAAAAAACAATGGTGAAAAACATGTGTATGGGGTGAAAACTTTTTTATTTTTTTTTTATTTTGTTTGTCAAATCATTGCTGGTTGAGAAACAAAAATTATTGATTTTTTCTTGTTTGCAATTCAAATTATTATTATTTTTCAGTAGTATCAAAATTTGACACATCGTTCAAAAAAAAAAAAAAAAAAAAATAGCGTGATGAAAAAAATGCGATACACATACACAGAACAGAGTTTTTCATTTCATTTTTTTTTTGCTTTTGAAACTAATTTATTTTTTTCTTTTTGTCCCTCTCTCCCAAAAAAAATTGATTGATTGATTGATTGATTGTATAGCTCATATCACATTATACAATATTTTCCGGTGGTCTTTGGTGTATGCTTGGCGATGGTTGTCCACGGCCACAAGAAATTATACGACAATATGCTGAACAAAGTAATGCACAGATATCATTGATACAACAACAGAATAATAATCATAACCATCATCATCATCATCATAGTACATCATCAATACCTTATCAGGTATCGAATCATCCAAATCATCTTGTATTGACTATTCATCGTCATGGAAATGATGATAATATTACATCATCATTTGATGATTTTAATAATAAATGTAAAACATGTTTGAAATTACAATTTCCAACACATCATCATCATAATCATAGATATCATAGACAACGTCGTGTTTCGACGCCAACGAATCTTAAATTAAAAGAATGGTTTACCACCATTAATCATAAATGGGCACGTATTAAACGACAAGTCATACTACATCATCAAAGACAACAGCCATTGATTAATGAAGACAATTATGGCACTAATGGTTAGTGATTTTTGTTTCTAAAATTTTTCATTTCAAAATGATTCATTTTTTTCTGTTTTTTTTTCTATTTCATTTAGAAATGACCTGTTGTCATGTAAGCAAAGTACCAAAAAATGTTAAAACACGAAATCTGAAAGAATTATTAAATGGCCATAATGAACCATATCGATTTCCAGCAACAAATCTACATATACAATGTAAATGTCTTCCTAGTCAACGTTATTGTCTAATCAATGGTTATGGTACAACGACAACACGTTATCAACATCGTAAACAACAATTTGGCCGTTGGCATGAAGAACCGGCATTTGGTAGCCGTTATGCATTTGATAATGAAATAACATTCAATATGAATAGGCAAACAAATTCTGTAACAAATACACCAAGTGCAAAAACAAAATTAACCACTACTACGATGCAAAATGATATGAATTCAAATTCAAAATTAACACAACCAAATGATATTGATGATAATGGTGATGGCGTCAATGACGATGTTGATGATGATGATGATAATAGCAATAATCGAATAACCATGACCAATAATAATAATAATAATAATGATCAGAATCATCGTCATCATACAGCCCTTATAAAATCATCTTCAATCGATACCATAGCGGTAAGTTTTTTGCTATTTTTTTCCCCGAAATTTTCTTCATTTTTTCCATTTTCCATGTTACATATCGATTCATTTGTTTTCACTGACAATCGAAATCATAGAAAAAAAAAGAATCACATTTGAACACAAACACATTTATATACACGTGGCATTAACTTTGATGGTTTTTACCAATCAATCAATTATGTGTATAGCATAAATGTCGAGAAAAAGAACATGAATGATTCGTTTGAATGTTTGTTTTTTTTCTCTTTCACAAATACACACACACACACACACACAAAGACTGATTGCTGATTTATTGTCCAAAGAAAAAAAAAGAAGATTCTTTTACAAAGCAGCAAGAATTTTTCGTTTTAGTTTCAGTTTCAACTTGAACGACAAAATATTTGCACGAATCTCTTGTTCACTCACTGTTTTTTTTTTGTTTGTGTGTGTGTTTTGGTTCCTGTGTTATGGATATCGATAAGAATCAATAGAGTAGTATTTCCTTTCGGCAATTTGTCCAAAAAATAAATTCACATTTCACATTTTTTTTTGTTTTGTCCTCCAAGCTTCCAAACGGAATGCTATTCATACATACATAACATACATATTTGATTCGAATCACGTTCCATCATCATCATCATCATCATCATCATCGTCGAAAAAAAAAGTTCAAGAAATCTAGAATGAGAGCATACACTATGTTTTTTTCTTTCCTGTCCTGTTTCTCTCTCTCTCTCTCTCTTTCAGTCTATATATATATGAATTGCAATGAAATTCGTGCACATCATCAACATTATGATGATATGATGTATATGATGTAAAAATCAAAATGAATCTTCATGTTTCAATAGTAGAATTCTGTTCAAAAATTCTGTTTCTTATCATCATTATCATCATATTCAGATTTAAATTGTTGTTATCTATGTGTGTGCAAAACAAAACAAAAAAACAAAAAAAAAAGTTGAACTTGAATTTTTCAATTTTTTTTAGTTGTCATTTTTGAATGATTTTTTTTTGTTTGTTGAATTAAAATTGAAAAGTGAAAAGAGCAACAACTAAAAAAAAAATTGTCAAAATTTTGACAATTTTTTAAAGTTAGAATACGATTTTTTTCCTTTATATATAATGGCAAAAATAATCCCATTTGATTGACGGCCAACAATCTTTGATTTGGCATATTGATATTCTGGAATAAAAATTTGACTTTGTTATTATTGATTGTGAACCTTAATTTTTTTGCTTTGTTTTGTTTTGTTTCACCCATTTGTTCGTTTGTTTCAATTTGATTTTTCTAATTGTTACCAATGGATCATGATGATGATGATGATGCCTATGCTTTTTTCCAATGAATTGAGATGTTTTGTTTCGTTTTTGTTTCTCTTGTTTTCTGCTACAACAACATCATCATCATCATGTCATGAATTGAAGCTTTGTATATTGGAAACATTATTTGTTCAATCACGCTCAAACGAACATATCAAACATTATCAAATGAAAATGAATGTACACATACACACACATAGTGAAAGAATGAATGAAAGGCTGACAGCCTGATTGGAATTTTTTTTGTTTTTTTTTTTGTTTTCTTTCGTTTCCGTCGGCTTTTTTTTTCTCCAACGACATCAATCCAATCAAAGCTAAATTCAACCGCCAAAGAAAAAAAATTGGCTATACAGAATACTTTTTCTTGTTTCTTTTTTTTTTTGTTCACTCTTGCCAAACCATTTGTTTAGGTATCTTTTTTCCGTATTTTTTTCCTTTATTCATTCATGTTACTACGATGCTTAATAACTTGTCGCTTTTTTTTATTTTAGGCCTTTTTTAATGATCCAATCGAAGAGATTCGTCGTCTACATTTTCGACCATCATTGGATCATCAAACGAATGATGTAACAACCACATCAACGATGGTCAAAATGATGAATGGATTCAATGGCAATAATAATCAATTTGATTCTGATTCGATGAATATTTCTCATTTTAATAATAATAATAATAATAATCAATCAACTAAACCATTATTACATCGTGCCAATTCATTTGATAATGATCATCATCAATGTCAATGTAATTGTTCAGATTGGCTACTGGATATTGATGATGATTTAAATGATCCATTTCAAAGTTTACCAGAAACTATTATGGCTAAAAATGATTGTATTATCAATCTATCAAATGGCAATGATACAGCAATGAATGAATTACGAACAGTATTCAATCATGATCATCATCATCAGCAACAATCGTCGTTGACAAACGATTTTACATTATCTTCATCATCAAATAATAATAATAATAATCATTCAATTATGAATGGTGGAATGAATTTCATTCAAAATTCGAGCATGAATGGATTTCAATCTTTAAATAACAATATTATTGGCCATACAGCAACAAATTTAACACAACAACAACAATCAAAACAACTACAATTTAATAATCTTAACGGTCCACTTGTTTCAGGCGATTCATCGAATCATCATCATCATCATAATCATAATCATCGTGAATTAACAACGAAACAAGATAATAATAAAAATAATAATAACGGTAAAAATTGTTCATCATTAAGCGGGACGACAAGTAGCGGAAGTAGTAGCAGCAGTATGAGTACAAATAGTAATAGTAGCGGTAGCGGTAGCAATGGCCGTTTTTGTAATCGATCTTTTGGTCCAACAACGGTACCATCATTGTCAACAACAACATCAATGATGATGATGACAAAATCACTTCAAAATACTGCTGCTAATGCTGTTCAGCAACATGATAACAGCAATGGTCACTTATCATTTCATTCTACTTCACTGAATCTTAATAATAATAATAATAATAATAATGATTTAATGGATTCGAACTTTTTCATTCTGAAGAATGATGAAGAAAATAAAAATAAAATTGATGAGATTAATCATCATTCAAGTTGTTCATCATCAACATCATCATCATCTTCATCATCGTCTTCAACAGCAGCAACAACAGCAACAATGACTACAGATATGGCGGCAAATGTATTAACATCATCCACCACTCATCCGCCATTATCATCATTATCGGCGTCTCAATGTAATGTTTCTACAGGAATAGCAGCAGCAGCAACAACAACAACAACAGCATTATCCACTAATATTAAGAACAATTCAATGCAATCAACTCCATTGTCAACAACAACGACATCATCATCAATGGCTACAACGATAATGTCAACAATTTTGAATCATCATCAAAATTGTCCACCTATAATTGATCTACTTAAAGAATTTGATGTTTGTTTTGATAATCATGATCAATTGGATGATGATAGTTCAACATTGACTGACAATTCTTCAACGGTAAGAACCATTTTCATTAATGGGCAATAAAAAAAAAAAATCCAATCCAATGATTTTAATGTAATGTTTCTAAAATTTCAACCATTTCTACTTTCATTGGATTTTATTTCACATTAATTTTTTTTTGTTCGTAAACATTGGCACGAAATGAAAATTAATGGCCATGGCCAAATTGCAAAAATGTTGTCATCATCATCATATATTTAATTTTTCATTTCACATACGTCCTGTATCCAGATATATTATATATATAGGAAAATAGGAATTTCTTTTCTTCAATCGATTTATTTTAATTTTTTTTTTTGCAGAAATTTTCAATTTTATCAACTTATAACTGGATTTTCATATTCCTCCTTTTTTTGATTGGATTTGATGGCATTTTCAATTATTTTCATTTTCAATTCATATATGAAAAAAAATGTCATCATCATCATTCTATTGATTTGCATAAATAGAGTTTTTTCTTTTTTTTTGTTTGGAAAAAAAGTTTCAGTTTATCGAATATAAATAAATATAAATAATAATCTTAATCTTTTCATCATCTTCATCATCAACATCATCATTATGAGTCAACTTGAATATAGATGTATTTAAGAATCCTGAAACTTTTTATTCTCTCTCTCTCATTCTGATTTGGCCATTTCAAAGTTTACCAGTATCAGTATACAGAATGATTATTATCAATCATCAAATGCATGTTTGTTCCAGATTTTTTTTTCTTCTTTTTCTTCTTCTTCTTCTTGCCAGATATCTATTTCTGTTTTTTTTTTTTTTTGAAAAAAGTCTGTTTTCATTCATTTCATGTATGGATGATGATGATGATGGCTGAAGAATTTCGGATTCTTTTTTCCATCCACACACACACACATTCTTTTCTATTTATTGTTGATGTTTCTTTTTTTCATCATTATTCTTACCGAAATAAATGAAGACCGAGTGAGATAGAGAAAGAGAGAGATCTGGACTTTTTCGTGCGTGTGTGTGTGTGTGTGTGTTTGTGAGATATGTGAAACTAATAAATTGACATGATACCCATATGATGATGATGATGATCGGATCTGAACTTTTTTTTTTTTTTTTTGCACAACGATGTCGATGATATTGATGCCGGATTTTTTTTCATACTTCAATTATTTACTATATATAGATTTTTCTTTCACTGTTGAAAACACATCGGCAACTGTACTGTACTGTACTGTATGAATTCAATTCAATTCAATTCAATTTATATTCATATTCGTTATTATTATTGTTTTCACAATTGAATTGGCAGTCATAATATTTTTTTTTTTTTTGCTTTTTGTTTTTTTGCCGATCGTTATCGTTTTAATCTTGTCATGAATTTTTCAAAATAGACAACAACAACAACAACAACAACAGCACAGATTGTGTGCATAATAATAAATTCACATATCCAGTGTTTTTTTTTTTTTTCGTTTTTTTATGTATCTTGAAACATTTCATTTCGAATGTCCATCATGTACAGTATATAAACATTTTTTTTTTGGATAAATAATTGCAGACTTCTGTTTGGTATACAACATAGCCATAGCCATAGACACATTGATATTGAATTCAAATTCAAACCCGGAACCGAACACTGGTCAATGATATTGGTTGGTCCCGATTATTTTCTTTTTTTCTTTTTTTTATTGATTTTTTTTCTGTCCATTTCTCCAAGAAAGAAAAGCGGAATTTGAAATATTTCAGAAAAATAACATAGTCGAATGAACACATTGGTTGACATTGGTTTGTTTGTTTGTTTGGAGATACAGCCTATGATGTCCACCAATTATTGATAGAATTTTTATGCTAATGCAATTGAAGTTTTGATTATTTTTTTCCCCTTGTATTCATTCAACAAAACTACCCTTCTGGTCAGTTTTTTTGGTTACATTTTTTTTTGTTGCCATCCACATAATCCCAAAGTGTTTTTTTTTTCACGAAGAAATTCTAAGTTCAAACTTGAAACAGGAAAAAAAAACTTGACCAAATCGATCAACAAAAAAAAAAAAAATTCACCAGAAAAATATTAAAACTTTTTTGTTGTTGTTCAAAGAATATCCATCATGGCAATGGAACGAGAAAAAAAATTTTTAAATTATAGCCTTGATCAACGAAAAAAAACTTTCGGACAATTCGGGTTATTCAATGGAAATAAAAAAAAAATGTCCCATCATTAGTCACATCTTCTGACGGAAGACAAACATCTCTTCAAGATTCATTAGTGGTCATTTTTATTGCCATTTTTTTGCAGTTATATACACCGAATTTCTGGTTTTCTGTTTCTTCTTCTTCTTCTTCTTGGTGATAATCTCAAGTGTCACACACACACACACACAGTAGACATGTCAAGAGGATTTTCTTTCTTTTCAAGATTTCAGATTGTCATTTCTTGACGTTTGATTATTATTATAATCATTAAACCGGTACCGATCGATCTATGTTTCAGTTATCGTTTGTGGCCAGAAGAACAATTTTTTTTCTTGTCTTAAATCTTGTTGGTTGGTTGGAACAATGTCAACATTTAGTCCGGGTTTGGTCCCTTGTTGTTCAAATCAAAATTGAAGTTTTTTTTTCATTTCTATTTTCAATTTTGTTTTTGTTTGCTGGCAGGAATTTCAATACCAGAAAAAAGAGAAAAAAAATGTCAACTGTGGTGACGTGTCTTTTTTTTTGGAATTCCTGATTTTTTTTCTGCCTGCCACTCATTCTTGATTTGGAATTCTGATTCATTTTCTGTGCAATTTGTGCAAAATGTCGCTACTGTTTAATTTTCATTTCTCATTGTCTCTGGATTTTTCTTTTTCTTTTTCTGTTCCAAATTGCTTTACCATTGCCATTTATTTTTGTTCCACAGATAAGAAATACATCAGTTTTTTCTTCATAAAGGAAACATTCTGGCCACTACTAAGGTATTCGTTTTTTTTTGTTCGTTGTTGTTGCTTGATTGTTCACTGAGTTTTTGAATTTCCGGACATACATACATCATCATTAACAGAATCGCTGGTTTTTTTTTCGTTTGAAAAATTATTATCGGTATTCGGAAATTTTCAACTTTGAATTTATCATTTTACGACCAAAAAAAAAAAAAAAAACTATTGTGTTAGTGTGTGTGTGTGTGTGTGTGTATGGAAAAAAGTTATCAAACAAACAAAAAATGGCAAATGAAATGCATTATTTGCTTGTACATATTTGTGAACATTTGTCATGTGTTTTTGTTTTCTTTTTTTTTGCCATTTTGAAACTTTTAATTCTAAATAAGTTTTGAAATAATTCTTACCATTAATTCATTCATTCATTTATATTCTGGTGTTTTTTTTCTCTCTCAAATAGCATTCATCAAATTCTCCACCAAAACAAAATGTCCATAACGAAACAATGATAATGATGGCAAATTGTAGTAAGAATATTTCAGCAACAACAACATCAACATCATCATCATCAATCTTACATACAAATGATTCAAATTCTTTTCAACAACAACAACAACAACAAAAACATAAATCATATCATCATATATCATCATCATCATTACCTCCACCAACTATTTCGCCACCACCACCACCGCAGCCGCCTTTATCTTGTTGTATTGAAACACCAGTATGGCCTAATAATATCATTATTGGTGAATCATTATCATTATCATCATCATCATCAATGAATCCTTCCAATATTCATTTGTCATGTAGCAGCCAACAAGTGCCCTTGGGTGATAATAATAATAATAAGCAAGAAACCACTAATGAAACTGCCACTAATCAACAATGCCTTAAAGACATTGAATTAAGTATGTATATACTTTTAATAGAAAATCTTAATTCTTATTCTCTATTCAATCTAGTATGCTTGAATGAAGTGATTGAAGAGGTTCAAGAAACGATACAAAAATGTAAACGTGGTCCAATTTGTTTTGATCCACGATGTATAACATTAAAACGAAGAATTGGAAATGGATATTTTGGTGATGTTTTTCTGGCCACCATTCCTTCATTACATGGTTCATCGAATATAAATTTAGCTGTTAAAATGCTTAAAAGTCATGCTGTACCGCAGCAAAAGGTAAAAAGTAGATTGATAATTTGTAATTTTTTTGTAATTGTAGCTAATTGTATTTTTTTCTGGTTTTTATAAAGGCCGAAATACTTCGTGAAGCACAAACAATGGCTAAACTTGATCATAGACATATTGTTCGGTTAATTGGTGTATGTGAAAATGATCCATTCATGTTGGTCATGGAATTAGCGCCATTAGGACCATTGAATAAATATCTACAAAATCATGGCCAAAATTTGACCGATATGGACATTTTACGTTTAATGCTTCAGGTTGCAAAAGCAATGCAATATCTTGAAGATGTGAATTATGTACATAGAGATTTGGCCGCTCGTAATATTCTATTGGTTAATGAAAAATTTGCCAAAGTAAGCGATTTTGGTATGTCACGTGCCCTTGGCCAAGGTAAAGATTATTATAAAGCTCGTTCGGCATCGAAATGGCCACTCAAATGGTATGCACCTGAATGCATCTATTATTATAAATTCAGTTCAAAATCGGATGTATGGAGTTTTGGAGTAGCATTATGGGAAGCAATGTCTCGAGGTGAAATGCCTTATCAGGTATGTATTTGACTTTTTTTTTATTATTATTCCATTGATTGTCTTACATACATGAAGAATATACTTGTGCTTGTTATTTTGCCAATTCTACCGGAAAAAAATACAATTTTCATTATGTTCATTCATTCTTTTTTTTTATTTCATTTTTATTTTTTTTTTCGAATATTTATCCTCTTAGGGCATGGACGGCCAGGACATACTACGAATGTTCAATGAAAATCGACGACTGCCTAAACCAGAGAATTGTTCTGTCATCATCTATCAAATAATGTGGAGTTGTTGGCAATTTAAGTAAGTTTTTCTTTTCTCTGAACAATAAAAAAAAACCAGAAGAGAAATATATAAAAAAAAGAAAAGAAAAGAAAATAAGGAAAAAAAATTTAAATTTTAAATTTGATTTTTTTTCCTTCATTTTTTTTTATTTCTTTCTTGAACTCTTGTATGTCTACACATCTTTTTCCGCTGAAGAATCATATCTGTAGAACTAGAGAAAAAAATGAAAAAAAAACTTTACACAAGTCTTGCGTAATGAAATTATCAAAATGTATATGATGACGATGATGATGATGATGAATACTTGCAGCAACATATAATCAAAATTCAAAATGATTTTGCTGTCGAAATATTCCATACAGAATGTTTTTTTTTCTCCTTTTTGGTCGGCCTGTTGTTGTTATAAATGGTTCATATGTTTAGCAATCCCATCACCACCACCACCACCATCATCATCATTGAATGAATATCTAGAATTTATCAATGACAACAGTTGTATACCATTAATGGGTGTGGTAGGAAAGCAAAATGTAAAGAGAAAAAGAGATGGGGATCTTGAATCAATTCTTTTCACCATATTATATGGGCAATATATATTCAATACGATGGTATAGAGTTTGTCCGTTTTCTAATTTTGAACTACAAAAAAAAAGAATTCATTGCAGAAAATTTTGACATTTTTTTCCCTCTTGTTCTTCTGTATTATTTGCTGAATTAAAATCCATTTCCATTCCATATTCTTTCCATATAGACGCAGACAAATAGCATGGAATAAATTTACTTTTGAAATCCATAATCGATTGCATATATATATATAAATCTAATAGGCACGATTCGCCAATAATTTCAAGCATGAATTCTTCGATAGCAACAACAAAAAAATACTGAATTTTAATTTTTTTTTCTCGATTCTCAGCAATAAAAACATAAAAACAAAAAAAACAAAAATATTCCAATGGGTCAAGCAAGTACAGCTGTATTTTGCTGCTTTTTTCGTGAATCAAATTTTCATTTATTTATTTATAGCAATATTTTCCAATCCAATTTGTGGCTTCTGTGTGTTTGTTTGCAAATTTGGACCAAAAATAAAAATAAAAAAAAATGATTTCAAGTCCCCAAACACGAGAAAACGTTCTCGACGTCATCATCAGCCAAACTTTTTGCAACCCTGATTGCTCTGATTTCTTTGGAGATTTTTTTTTAAACTTTTCTCATTTAATTTCGTTCATTAAATATCATAACTTGTTGATTGGATTCTAATTTTTGTTTTTTTCTCATCACACATATTTTAGGCCAGAAGATCGGTTAAACTTTGCCAATATTGTCGATCAATTGATGCATTATCTGGATGGAAAATGAAAATCCGAGATTGCCTTTCGTTTCGTTTCGTTTTTTTTGTTAACTCATTTATTATTCATTATTATTATTATTATTATTATTATTATTATTATTATTATTTATTGTAATAATCACTGTTCTTGTAATTTTTGACAAAAAAAAAATTCTCAATTCAAATTCAATCATCAAAAACTTTTATTTCGTCTATTTTCAACCATCTGATTGATAAACATGCTGCCATCTATTGATAACAAAAATAAAACCTAGCATCTTTTATGACTTGTTCTAAATGATGATTTTCAAAAAGACAAACTGAGAAAGCGCTTCATTATTATTATTGTGAATTTCAAACGAAAATTTTACATTTCATGTTGCTATTCATTGCCAATGATGAACGATGAGGAATGAACAATGAAAATTTGAATTGAATTTCGCAAAAAATTTTCAACTTTTCTACATGAATTTTAACATTATTCGAGGTTATGTGCTCCCATCTAGTGGCATAAAAACTAAAATGAGAGAAAAAAACTTGGTAGTTCTGGGAATATTAAAGGTAAAAAATCAAAACTATCAACTATGATTTGTGGTAATTTAATATTTTGAAAACTAAAAAATAAAATATTTTCGTCCTTATTATTCAAATTAATCGTTTGTGCGGCAACGATGATTTCGAGTGCGTTTTGTCAGTAACCGATGTTCTTTTTTGTCGTTCCCAATTTTTATCATCCGATCGTAAATGATCCAATTCGTCCAATAAAGTTTCATATCGATATGAAACACGAATTCCAGGCAAATTGGTCCGTTGTATATCGTTTCCTTCCACACCTTCACGATGATAATTAGCTCCGATCCAATGTTGTTTGAACTCAGCAGGAAAACCAGACATTAATACCGAATTACGTGCCAATTCGCTCATATCACAGCTACTTAATTTCCACACTTGTGTGGCAATCGAATATTCTTCCATTAAAGGTTCCTATAATCGTTTTATTAGAATCTAGTTCCATTTGAAATATAAATCAATATACCTTTGTAAAATGAAATTGCAACGGATCATCAGTCGAAAGCGATACACAAAGGCCACGAGAAGCGAATTCCGGCAATGGATTTCGATGATAATTCAAAAACAATGAATTGTTAGACAATGGCGACATGGCGATTCCAATCTGAGTCAAATAGTACAGGTATTGTAAAACGGGTACTTTTCGAAGCAAAAGACCATGGCTAATATTTTCGGCCAACAAAAATCCACCGATCAAATGTTGAATATTGCCAGCTTCGCCACAATGTGGCCGCAAAACTAATGTATTGAATCCACGTTCTTTGCGGAAATGATTCAAAATGACCATATTGGCATACATGTAATATAGATAGTAATTGCTATGGATATTAAAATCAATCATTAGATTGAAATTCAATTTTGAAAAAAAATTATCAAAATCATACTATGGTGGATTCTCTTCATCGGACCATTTGTTTGGTAACGTAATTTCTTTATCAAACATTGGATTCTCGTGTTTTGATTCATCATCGACCGAATCGAATCCAGTTACATAATGTAAAAAGACATGCAATTCTGGATGTGAATTTGGATTGTTCGTCACTTCAAACAGCGGCATGAATATATTCTCCAACATTTGTTCGAAATTTTCAAGAATCTTGTTTGCTCGATATACATCACTAATATATGAATATATGAATTATTTATATTTATAATGAAAAGTGAGATTTATCGAAATTATATCACAACTTACTATAAACGAGGAATTTGAATTATCCATCGAACAGTGTCGGAATAAACATTGTTTGTGAGTGCCCATTTGGCTAAATCATCCCATTCGCTTGGTTTTCGACCATAAATTGACAAACGTAATTCAGCCTGTTGATATTTGGATTCTTCTAGATCATTCATTACTTCTTTAAGAATTTCGGCAAAATAAACACCTTTGATATAATTGTCGGTTTTAAGAAAAATTTCTCTTAATCTTGATTCACCAATAGGATTATATTTGGCATTGAATTTATCGAAACGATGAAATGTATTACGATCGGCGTGTACATCCAACATATCGACACTTAGATCATAGCTTGTTAAATTCAATGAATCAAACACTTGTTCCAATGTTAATGGTTTACCATTCTCAAGGCAAACATAATCATTTCGTCGTGTTTTGATCGTTTTTTTAATGAAACGTAACAAATGTTTTTGATTCATACAAGAAGCGGCATGAATGTGCGTATCAACTTTACGTGTATTATAAAAATCTCTATGCGGTACGGCTTTCTGTGATCGTAATTCATTCATTTCATTAAGAAGAACATGTAGCTGATATTTATATGTAAGATAGGCTAATCGTTTGTAACAATGTGATTTCAATGGGCCATCGGTAATAATATTGCACATGAATTTCATATCTTCAATAAAATTATTGAATGGCCGTAAATTATAAGCTCCTGAAACCGAAAATTTCAAAGTTAAAACATTATGAAATTGAATAACGAAAAAAAATAAAAATTCTTACGCTTTTTTCCTTCAAAATCTTCTTTAGTCTTATAGACATGAATGACACCATCTTCTATTTTTAGTATACAATTTAAATCTTCGGGAATCTTAATGTTCCAAGGATCGGCAATGACTGGCGGCTCATCATAATTAACTTAATTGAATGAATACAAATAATAATGACGATAAAAACAATGACGATCCAAAATATCAAAAAACAATTCATACCGGTTTCCGGTTGATAACTTGATTTATGTGTTCGATGTAAAATACGTTTAGCCATCTCTGGAAATGTTTGAAATGCCTCTTGCATGTAGATTTCTCTTAAACGCATTGCTCTTCGTAATGATTGATATATTTTTGGATCTTCAGCCTATGATTCGATTTTTTATCATTATCATCATGACTAATAATTCAAATGATTATGATTTATAGACTTACACCGAATGAATATTCACCAGAAATATAAACACGTTGAAAATCCAATTGATTTAGAATAGACGATGTCGTTTGACCAGCTAAACAAGCAGTTGGATCAATTGATTCTGCATGTTGAATACGTTGTATACCAGCATTCGATATACCTGAATGAATATAGAATATGGAAAGGGAAAATCATTTGAGTGGCGGGAAAATTTTTTATTATTATTATTTCAAAATTATGATTAATAACTCACTTTCTTCATCATGTATTGCACGTTCTTCCAATTCTTTCAATGCAATTTGTTGTGCCAATTGTTGGGCGGCAATTTTTTTCTGTTCTTCCAATTCGATTGGATAATGTGGTACAGTGTATGGTGCCGAAATTTCTTTAACACTTAATTCACTATGATTAGATATATCTCTTGGTATTTTTGATGCAGTTGCAGCGGCCACTTCATCATCTTCTTCAATTTCATCGTCATCTAAAACCGATGCTTTCATGAGGATTTCATTTTCTTTTTTCAAATCAGAACCTCTTACTAATCGTTCCATATCTTGTAAATCAAATGGAAATCAAAATATAAAAAAAAATTGCTTTATCTATTAATAAAAATCCATTGATTATTTCAAAACTGATTGATATTGACAATATCTAGCCATAGACATTCTCCTATCATATTTCACCACCGTATTACGTTCAATCATTTTTTTAAGCAAAAAAAAAACGTTATTTTTATCCAAAATAAACAGTGGAAAAAACTATTCAAGATACTCGAAAGCGACATGTCGAAAAACAATGATGACTTACCAATGACCGCCAAATGTGAATAACAAAAAAAAAACGATTTAAATAATGATGATCTAGATTCGGTTTACCAGGATAATTGACGATGATTATGGTGCACTGGACAAGCTCTCAACAATTGCGGAAATAAAATGTTGATAATACAATCGAATGAAAAAATTTAAAACAGCCCGAAAATCAATTGAAATCAAAATCGGGCTCAATCAATCAGTCCAGAATGATGGTATATATTGTAGAATCACTTAAAATTCATCACTCAAAACTTGTCAATGTGTGGTAAACTTAAACATTGAAATGATGATGATGAAAAAACAAAAACAAATTTACACTTTGTTCGATGTTATGAATTTTTTTTTCTCTCTCTCTCGTTATACTTTGGTTCATACATATAATATATACAGATTGGTTATATTGCTATTTGGTATATTATATATTGATGAATGAATGAATGAATGAATGATTGTATTCAGCATATAGTTGTGATTGTGTTGGTTGTTTTTTTTTGGGAAATAAAAATCACTGAGGCAGTGGCAATGTGTATATCATCATGCCACATTTATTTTTTTTTTTTTTTTTGCGTTACAAATTCAGCGCATACTCCGATATCAAATGCAGATTGTGAAAAATTTTATTCAAAAAAAAAACAAAAAAACAAAATTCTTCTTGGATATGTAGAATGATTGAAACAAACAAATATGTATAACCATTGCCAAAATGTACTCATGATAATGATGATGATGTTGTCTGGATGTGAATGATTATCATGGATGTATGGAGGCATGATGTAGCCATGAATAAAATACATGTATCATCAACATCGTTAATCATCAATTTTTTTTTTTTTAGATGGAAAGTGATCAAAATCAAATCGAATGATGATTGGAATTTTCAAAATATTTATTTTAGATTGATTAATGTTATTCGATATTTTAGAGATGATTGATTGATTATTGTATATCGATATGATGATAATCAATGTTTTACGTGATTGTAAAATTATAACAACGCTACCAACAATCGAATCGAATGGAAAATTTTTCATTTTTTTTTATTTTTATTTTTAATCATTGTATATTTACAGAAAAATAAACAAACAAACAAAAAT
Organism: Dermatophagoides farinae; assembly: GCF_024713945.1. Taxonomy (NCBI): domain Eukaryota; kingdom Metazoa; phylum Arthropoda; class Arachnida; order Sarcoptiformes; family Pyroglyphidae; genus Dermatophagoides; species Dermatophagoides farinae. The sequence goes on along the minus strand of NC_134684.1, from coordinate 3,764,124 downwards.
AACTAAATATATCAATTTAACCAACTAAATTAGAACACAGATAATATTGATTGGATGAATTTTTGTATTTTTTTCTTCTTCTTTCATAAATATTGTTGTTTAATCTGTTCGATTTCATTCAGATTAAACATACCACGATGTTTTTCCGTTTGTCCTAATAATAAAAATGGCCGCTGTCCTTGATTATTAGCTTTAAATTCTTTAACAATTGGACGAATAAATGTATTGGAAAATCCTAATGCAGACATTTTTCTACGTCCTTTCAAGTGTTAGACTACGAAATGCTGACCATGTTTGATTTGCCGATGCAATACATAAAATATGTCGTTTTTTATGATAATAAATAAGGCCTGGTATATGTTCATAGTGTCCATGTCCAGCCAAAATGGATATATTCAAACGATTCACAAGATCTGGATCAAGTATATCACCCAATCGTAATGGTGTACCATCAATCCAATAGGTAAAAACATCAATAGTACCATTGAATGCACGAAAACGTCGATCAATTTCATATGCATTCATACGTGTCCAATCGATTTCACCATCCGTAATTTTTATTTTTCGAGCTAATACACACAAGTTTGTTTGTCAAATGAGATGAAATGATTTGTGAATGAAATTAAGAAAAAAACTTACCATGTGTAACTTCTTCTTTGGATTGTTTTCGAACGTTGGCTAGACAATTGTCTAAATCTTCAATGCAATCCCAAAGCTAACGGAAAAAAAATCAACGAGATAAATCAAATAAAAATTATCGAAAATTGAACTCACCAGTTGAGCTCCTATTGGTGCCATTAATTGTTTCAATTGTACGGCCGAAATACGATGTACAATTTCGATTGGTTTTTGTGCCAAAATCTCACCAACATCAAATCTGTCAGAAACAAAAATGTTTTCTGGTCAGAAAAATAATAATCATTAATCGCATGTAAACAATACCTATTTGGATGAATTTTCATTATGGTTACACCGGTGATTGTATCACCATTCAATATGGCATGTTGAATTGGAGATGCTCCACGCCATCGTGGCAATAATGAACCATGAATATTGAACATACCTGTATAAATTAATGTAATTCAAAATAAATATAGAATGTCAGAACTACAACAATAAAATAAATACCATAATGACAAGCATTGATAGCCTGTGAAGGTATAAGGCGACCGAATGAAGAAACAACACCAAGATCAAATTGATCATTTGGTACCGTATATCCATCAAACAGGATGATTGGTAGATCAACTTTTTTACAATATAAACTAACAGGATTATTACATTTAGTGGTGACTACTTGAATATTTTTTACAATAACCATTGAATCCAATTCAGGATTTAATAGTTTTTTATGTAATAATTTAAGACTAGCTATACTAAAATCATCAGAACCATAGAATAATATGGACAGTGATTTTTGTTTTTCATATGATGATGATAAAAATGTTTTCGAAACGACCAAAATGTTAGCTGCTGAAAGCCATTTCATTCGATTCATCAATGATAATAACAATGTTGATCTCATGCTTCATCATTTGAAATCAGTTGTTGTTCATTCTAATACAAAAAAAAAAAAAATATAAAGATAACCAATCTAATTATCATCAGGTATAATAAAGATTACTAATACTTACAATATAATGCCATAACTTCAAAAAAAAAAAAATAAAACCTGATGATCATGAGAATCCAAGTCACATGTACCAAAAAAAAAAAAGAAAAAAAAATTTTCATTTATATTCAAAACAACATTGAAATGAGTTTATTCATAAATATCGTATTTTTTTTAAATAAAAATAAATTCTTTTGAAGAATCAGAAAATCAAAACATTTTTTGACCTGTAAAATATTTTTATATATACTGCATATTTATTCATTATCATTTTGTCGAATATCCATATATGGTTGTTGTGGCAATTTTTCATCCATAGTAACCAAATGTATCCATCATGATCATATAAATCAAAACCAAAAAACCAAACCAAACCAAACCAAGATGGATTAATCGCCAATGATAATATTGGAATATACGAGATTCAAAAAAAAAAAATTCAACAATTTTTTGTTGTTGTTGTTGTTGTTTTTCTTTGATATATAAACAACAACGTTTCTAGGGATTCATAATAAACAAGATATACATATCTATTGATTTGGATGTCCTGTTTTGTTTTGTATTTTTTGGATTATATATTTCTTTCTACCATCAAACACATTTGTGGATTTTCATTTTCATTTTGTTTCTTTTTTTTTATCAATATTTTTTTTCTGGCCAATGACAAATACTAAATCTGCCAAAATAAATTTCCTGCCATTATTTTTTTTTTGTTTTGTTTTGTTTTGTTTCCAAGAATGTGTCGATAATGTGTTTTTGAATGGATACACACACACACACACACAAACACACACTTGTGGTGACATTGAATTTTTTTGTTTTTTGTTTTTTTTTGTTGTTCATTTTAAACAAATCATTTTGAATGTTTTGATATTGAACTTGAAATTTATTATATTACTATGTGGCCATCAAATTTATATATTCAAATTATCAGATAAACATAAATTGCATCGAATCGAATATTAATGATGATGATGATTATATTATTATATTCTGCACTTGATTCACATTCAGAATTCTATAGAAAGAAAATAGAATATCCAAGAATGATTGCAATATTTGAATAATAATTATTGCAAATGGATCAAAAAAAAAAAAAAAACAAGTACACACACACACACACACAAAAAACAACAACAACCAAATGGTAAATGTTGTTGTTGTTGGAACGAAAATTTTTTCATTTCAATTTAAGGTCATATCTTATCCATTCAATTTTATTTTGATTAATCATTTCTTAATAATAATACAATAGAGAGAGAGAGAAAAAAAAATATTGAAATACAAATAGTAAATATTCATATTTTAAATACAACTTGTTGATTGATTATTGATGATGATGATGATGTGAATAAAAAAAACGGAAAAGATTACCTTGAATCGAATCAAGGTGACAATGGTGATTTTTTTTCGTTTGCTGTTGTTCTACCATTGTCATCATCCAAAATCATCATCATCATCATTATTCACACTCACAACGAGCGTTTCATCATCACATGTTTTGTTTGTTTGTTCAATATATAACAGTTTTTTTTCGCTGTTACCTTTTTTTTTGATTATAAATCGAATTAAATCATTTGTTCGTTGTAAACAAATTAATTTCTTTTTTTTCTGGACTATATGAACGTAAAATGAACGCTTCAAGGATCAAAATTATATATGGGTTTTCCTTTATTTTCAGGTTAATTAAAAAAAAAAACGTTAAAAATGAAAACATTTGATTGATCGAATTGATCGATCAAATGTTTTCATTTTCATATGGAAACGTCATATTGATTGATTAAATATGTGGACAACAATAGCTGGAATAATTTTTTTTTTTTTTGTTCAACAAATATGGATTGATCATCAATAATAATAATGATCCACAATGATATCGATCTCATATGACAACTGAACAGAAATAAATGTACAAACGATCCAAGGGGATTTGATCAAGGAAGAAATTGTTTTTACAAAACACATCACTACTAACACAAACACATTTGCCACCATTGCAATGAACTTGACTTTGAAATTATTTATTTATGATTATTAAAAGTAATGTATTGATATTACTTTTTTTTCAAATCATTCATTTATTCATTCATTCATCCAATGGTTGGCTGAATTTTTTTTTCCTGTTTTTTTATTTATTCATTCCATCTGTGTGTGTGTGTGTATGTTAAGGTTCAATATCAATTCAATAAATGTAAAATTTAAATTTTTTCTCGATGAATGACTAAATTAAGCTGTTGGCCTTCAGCCACCACCACCACCACCACCATCATTATTATTATTATCATTATCAACATAACAATAATCATCAACCGACGCCAATCTACCGTTTGTGTGTGTGTGTGTGTGTGTGTGTGTATGTTTGTGTGGAAGGATGCAAAAACAACAACAACAACAAAATGACAAATACAATAACTCTTTGTGTGTGTGTGTGTGGTTAGTATATTTTTCTCTTTATTATGAATGAAGAAAAAAAAATATAAAGAGTTCCAATAGACGTTCCGTTGTAAATAACAACAACAACAACAAACGATATTGGAAACAACAAAAAAAAAGACACAACAATGAGGCAATTTTTGCGAAGGAAAAAAAAAATCCAAACACACAAATTGCCTTCACCTTCGCCTTGGAACAACAACAACAACAACGACGACGACGACAATTGAATTTCAAAAAAAAAAAAAAAATTGAATCAAAAACAAAATGCTGGTAAATCAAATCATTTGTTGATAATTCACTGTAAAAGTACAAATTAGGTATGAAATGATCAAAAAAAAAAAAAAAAAACGAAAGGATCTTTGAGCTTTCAAAATGTGGCGACAAAAAAAAATACATTCAACATTCGTGGATGATTTTTCATGTCCGATCATACGTTCATCGTTCGTTTTTTTTCTATTTTATTTTATCATCATCATCAATTTTTATTTCCATTGGATATCATCATATCAATTTTGTGGTATTCTCAATGTAGAAAAAAAACAAATGAATTGCTCATCCAGGACTAGCTCACCCATGACGTTTGTTGTTGTTGTTGTTGTTGTTGTACTTTATTATCCACTATCATTCATTGGAAAAAAAATAAAAAAAAAACAAAATAAAAACAAAAAAAAATGTTTGGGCTCAAAGATCGATAATAATAATATGATGTTTTGTGCCTATAGCCGATAAATAATCAATATGATGATCAGGAGATTTTTTTTTCCGCCACAAAAATATATTTACATTCATTAACATCTTTTTTTTTATTTGATTTGATTGGATTTTGTCATCAATCATTGTGCAAAAAAAAATAGTACATTTTTATACAGATTCATCACGAGATTCGAGATTCATTCGTTCGTTCATCTGATTTGATCATTGGAATCATTTTTTTTACCACTTTTTAATTAGACATTTCGTAGACAGTAAAAATTGATTTTATGCCATTGATTCTATGCTATTTTCATGATGTTCAAATCGAAATTTTTTAATAATAAAAAGGGGACAATGTTGTCAGTGAGTTTTCTTCTTCTTTTTTTTTTGCTTAAAAAATCGTACCATTTACACAATATCATCAACATAATCACCATCATCAACCTAAATTGATGAATGATGATGATGATGATGATATTGTATGTCGACGTAAACGGATTTTCTTTCGGATGAATATAATTCACTGAAGAAAAAGAAAAAGAAAAAGAAAAAAAACTACGACGAATTCAAAGTCGATTCGATGCCAAACATCTTTGTGTGTGTGTGTGTGTGTGCGATACATTTGATCAATGTCTGATAAAACGAGTATATTTTTTTTTATTCATTTCTCTTGATATTTAGCCAAAACAACAACGATGGCTTCTATACGACAAACCGAAAATCGTGAAAACTAAATCGATGACGATAATTATGTGTCCATGACACATGTAATTTTTTTTTCTCTTTCTCTCATAAGTAATCGATATCTTGTTCGAGTCGAATTGAATGAGTGGGGGGAAAAAAATGTGTCAATTTTTTTTTTGGTATTTGAAAAAATTCTTCATCTCATTCGAAAGAATTTTGAAAAAAAACCAAAGGAAAAAACCATTTGGCCAGAAATCAAAATAAAAAGTCAATTTTCTCTTTCTCTCTCTCTCTCTTTCTTCCCAAAATTATAATTAACTGGATAAATTTTCCCTTATCAATTAAGACTTGACTATAAATATGTGTGTGTGCGTATGGAAAAATTTTTAGACATTATTTTTTCAAGCTAGGATGTTAGGAGTGAAAAAAAAATCAACATATCGGATGATAATCCGTGATTTAGGTCGTCGCGTCGTCGATGTGTGTGTGCATGTGTGTGTGTGTGTGTGTGTTCTGAAAATATCTGGCCGATTCTGTTGACAAGATAAACTTTCTATTTTTTTTTTTTACTTTCTTTCAGATGATTAACTAGCTCATCGCTGTTCATTTTAAGTTGCCCCATTCAACATTTCTTCTATCATCAAATATATATCAAGATTGGGCGAGAATGAGAGAGAGAGAGAGAGAGAGAGAGAGAGAGAGAGAGAGAGAGAGAGAGAGAGAGAGAGAGAGAGAGAGAGAGAGAGAGAGAGAGAGAGAGAGAGAGAGAGAGAGAGAGAGAGAGAGAGAGAGAGAGAGAGAGAGAGAGAGAGAGAGAGAGAGAGAGAGAGAGAGAGAGAGAGAGAGAGAGAGAGAGAGAGAGAGAGGCATATAACGATGAAAAAAAATGTCACAGATCATTTAGTTTAAACGTCGGTTTTTTTTTCTTTAAAAAAACCACCACCATCATCATCATAATGATGCTAAAAATGGGAATTTTTTTCACCAGAATCATTAAGAATTAAATTAGCAAAAAAAATTATTGTCTCCATAACTAAAATAATGATGATAATGGTTATTGATTTTTTTGACCGGAAACGAACAGAAAAAACGATCAAATACAGACTAACAGATTTTCCAATGGATGACAATATCATATCATATTTTTACTTTATTTGTTGAAAAGAATTGTTGACATGATTCCAATTCTTTAATGACAACGATGATGATGATGATAATAAATGTGTACGAGTTTGATTTTAATTTGACAAAAATAAATGAATCCAAAATGTGAATAAAAAACAGTGGTGGTGGTGGTGGTGGTGTTGGTGGGACAAACTTGTTGCTTCTAATAGTGACAGTGACATTAGCATATTTTTTTTTTTTTACTATTACGGGTAATATTTTTTTGTTCTCTTTTTTTGTTTGTTGCCCATTAAAGTCAGTAAAGAATTGACGGAACTACTCTATGCAAGCATGGATGGTGATGGTGATGGTGATGATAAACAACTATTTTTACTTTTGTTTTTTTCTCTTAAATCCGGTAAAAAACTGTAGATACAGAATAAAGAATTCCACAACAACTTTTTTGCTCAAATGTAAATTGTAAAGAATCAAGTATGATGATGATTGTATTTGGGTTGTTTTTTTTTCGTTTGTTGTTGTTGTTGTGATTGTTGTTGTTGTTGTTGTTGTTGAATGATAATAATAATAATGATAATGATCAAAACAACAGGAAAACCATGAGAAAATAAAGACATTTAAATAATCATCATCATCATCATCATCATCATGATTATTTTTCATTCATTCATTCATTCAATTTTAATCGCATATATAACATTCATAGTTCATTCATTTGTTTGCTCGTGATCACAAAATAGTGTAACGTGATCTTCCTGAACTATAGTTTGTGATGATGTTGTTGTTGTTGTTGTTTTGTTTTGTTATTTACCATAATCAATGATAATCATCTGAATTTCCTTCTGTCATATATTCATATATATATAAACAAATATAATGGCCATGGATAAATTGTATACAAGTAATTGTAATGAATGTAATAGTAGTAGTAGTAGTAGTAGTAGCAGCTGTAGTAGTAAGAGGAAAAAAATAATACAATTCTATCCAATCAATTAATCAATAATAATCGATATATACGTGTGAATAATAACAATTCTGATTACCTTGTAAATTGAAAAAAATGTTCATCTTTAGTATTGAATTCAATACAGGAATTGAATTTTTTTTTTTATCATGACCATGACCGTGGAATATTTAATTTTTTTTTCTTACTGATTAATTGAACTGTATATACAAGACAAGTGTATCAATCAATCAATCAATCAATCAGACGAATGAATGGATGAAATATGGCCATGATTTTTTTTGTTGTTGTCATAAATGAAAAAACATTGACATTGAACGATAATAATCTGATGATGATGATGATCCACTATAAATATTATTGACATTTATAATGATCATTTTTTTTTGTGAAAAATTTTTCATTATCCAAAAACAGTTTTTTTTTTTTTGATCATCAGCATTGTTGTTGTTTTGTGTTAAAAATAGAAAATCAAACAACAGGTAAATAACAACAAAAAAGGACAAAAAAAATAATAATGGCTGATTGTCATCAAGACAAGAGATAATATAATCATCGGAACAAATAAAATGGCCATGGCGATGATCATCATCATCATGATGATGATGATCATCGCTTCTATTTTTTTTTTTTTTTTTTTTTGTTGCACAAAAACATTCACACTTTCATATATATATACAATACAAAGATTAAGGATAAAAATTTTAAATAATAGCTACTAATGGTATCTGAAAATTTTTTTTTTCTTCTGTCCACAAACTGAACAAATATTCAAACACACACAAAAAAAATAATAAAAAAATAAACGGTGAACAATAAAAAAAAATAACAACAAGAGAGAAAAATCATTCAACAACAACAACAACAACCATGGTGATGAGAACAAGAAAAAAAAAATCATTGAACATTCAACCAAACAACCAACAATTCAATTCCAATCAAATCATCATCATCATCATCATCATCTTCATCATATGATCATAACATTTGCCGATTTTGGTGAATAACAACAACAACAACAATATCGACAACATCGACAACAACAACGAAAACATCGACAACGATGATGACGGAGGATTAACGTCCTTCATTTTTTTTTCAATTTATTATCATCATCATTCTTTATTTTTTTTTCTGATGATAATCATCATTGATATCCGTACATACATTCACGAATGAATATGTGAGGCGAAAATTAAATTTTCATCATCGAATATATATATATATGTACCTATGAAGATTATCAGTAGCGATTTCGACGATGATAGTTTGGTTACATGGAAATCGATACGATCTAAAGATATGATCATTTTGTACCTTTTTTTTATTTTGGCAAAATCTTTTTTTAACAATTTTTTTTTTAAAATGGTAATGTTTCCGTAAAAAGAAAAATAAAAATCAATTTAAAACAGGAAACAAATATGTATCAGGTGATATCGGGTGAGAATGATTGAAAATTATTCAATTTTTTTTAAATTGGCACGGTTTGAAAGGAAAAATTAATTTCCACCATGTATATAGTGCCAGAGAGAAACACAACGTTCGATATCATCAATTAGTGATCATTTAGTTTCTGTAAAAAAAAACGGATACATATGATGAACAATTCAAGCATGATGATTTTTCTATATTTATTTTTTCCAATCATAATGATCGATTTATGGATCATGCACACAGACACACACACACACACACACACACACATCATTCATCCATTATATGATGATGGCAGAATAATACTGTTATCTCTGATCTTATCATCGTCATCACCATGATGATCATCATGAACGTCAATCTAAATGGATTTACTTTCTACTTTTTTATCCAGATAAATTTCCGTCATTTTTTTTTTGCTTTTGAAAATCATACAAAAACGGAAATAATGATGACGATGATGATGATGATCAAATTTAGATTCTCACTCAATCAAGCTTATTATCAGTAATCGATGATGAATTTTTTGAATCTGATTTATATATATATAAATTGGGATAAACAAATATTTTCTACGTGCAATTTTGACATCAATCAATGTCCAAGATGTTTGGACATTTATATTTTCATCTTGTATGATTTTCTCGTCACTTCAAATGAATAAATAATGACAAAAATACGGATAAGACACACACACACACACACATGATAAATAAATCAGGCATGAATTTTTTTTCTGATTGAATTTTCACCCTTCATCATCATCATCATCATCATATTCATATCCTGATCATCGTCATGGTGGCGAAAAAAAAAACAAACACAAGGCTTTCCTTTACTCTTTGATTTCATTAATAATCATCAAAGGAAAACCCATAATTGATAATAATAAGACATGATGATTATGATGTTGTTGTGTGTAGCCTCATATATGGTGTGTGTTTTTTTTCTGTGCTATGGAAAAAGAAAAATCAATCGATCGAACGATGAAATGATTGATCAGGTTACTGTTTTTTTTTTTTTTGCTGTCAAATATTGGATCATAACATATGATTCATATAATCAATGTTTGCATCATCATCATCATCATTTTGCCAATAAATAAAAAAAAACATCGAAAAGATATACAGAGCTGTAAAGTTTGGAAATTTCCATCAAAAAAAAAAAAAAAATCTTTAAAACGGAATTCACACATGTACACACACACACATCTTACATACATTGTCTGAATTTGACAATGTCATTCAATCATATATCGACGACGTTTTTTTCCATTCAGAAAAAAAAATTTTGTTTTACAATGATGTGTCAAGGTTCACCGGGATCCTTGAATGTTTGTGTTTTCTGTCTGTGTACGTGTGTGTGTGTGTGTGTTTATCCATCGATAGACGAAAAAAGGAGGCTTTCCAGGAAAACATGATGAATTGGAAAAATTTCTAATCACTCAATAGTGTGTGTAGTGGTAAATGGTGATTTTTTAGGGGTTACCATAAAAACATTTTTCGTTGGAAAAAAAATTATCGGATTTTTTTTTTTTTGGTTTGTTTCTTGTTCATTTCTTTTGAAATCATAAAGTGAATTTTGTTTGTAGGTGTTTGGGTTTGATTTCCGTTATAGCAACAACAACCGGAATAAATAGAAAAATGAAATTTTTTTTTCTTTTTTCTTCTTAATATTCAGTTGGTTAGTTAGTTAGTTATTGTTGTTGTTGTTGTGGACACAACCATTAAAGCTAACTGACCATTGCTGGAAAGTCCCAGCAAACAACAAAAAAAAAAAACGAAAAAAAACACACACACCAATGTATACAACGAATTCGGACATTATGAAGAATTAAAACAAACGAACGACAACAATAAGAACAACACTGGGGTATTGAGTTTGTTTTTTTTTTCCTTCTACCAATGTTCAATGTCAAAAATGCATGAATGGCTCCTTTTCATTTGTTTCATTTGTGGTTGATACAATTAAACGAACGAAAAAAAAACACACAGAAGAATGTCCATTGTTTGATGCAATTCTGTTTTTTTGGCATAGAATTGAACGCCGCGAAAAAAAATGCAACCTGAAATGGAACAATGAACTGATGATTCATTCTTGAAAAATTGGAATATTCTGCATTAATGGTGCATTATTTATTATCTTTTTCTACAAAATGGTGCAGACCCTCCTGAAAGTGGCCTGAAACTTTTGATGGCCTTGAACAATCCATGGGGTATTTCATTCATTCACACTCAGAGAGCAAACAAAAAAAAAACTCGATCGATAGATAACCGGCCGGGTAACCCCATATGCGGTGAAGAAAAAAAAACAACAACAACAACATTCTATATACATTATGGAATGAAATGAAATGAATCATCCAAATCCAAAAAGAAATTGTATCACAACGAAGCCAATTTTTTTTCATGCGCATAATAAAATGCAATGCGACCATTTACCCACAAGCCGAAAAAAAAAACAAAAAACAAAAATTTCGTAACAAAAATGTCGCTTTCAAGTTCCATATATATTGAATCAATATGGCATATCAGCACAGACCTTGTTCATCATGGATACTGTGTGACCAAGGTGAGAAAGAGATAGAGAAAAAGTGGATAAAAAAAAATCAATTTATATCAATCGAACGTGGTTGAAAAAAATACATTGAAAAAAAATTTGCAATCATCATCGATAATAGGCCTTGGGCCACGTGTGTGTGTGTGTGTGTGCGTGAACACGTTATTTTTTATTGTAAATTGATCATATATAAACAAAATTGTATATTTGAATATATAATTGAATCCGTCGTTTTTTTTTATTTTTATTTTTTGGATAGGAAATCTTAAGTAAATATAATAGGAAAAACACAACATTCAAGTAAGTATGTCAGTGGCCTTAATATTAAAAAATTCCACAACAACAACAACAACAACAACAACAAAAAATTATTTTTGATTTGGGATTTTCCAGATTTTGTCAGATTTTTTTTTTCATTTCGAAGAAAATTGTCTTACGAAGACCACACACACACACACAAGCACACACAGTCTGCGCTTGGCAATCATTTATCAAAATCTACATAAAGAGTTGAAATGTTTATTAGTAAATAAATAAAGATACACGTGCTGAAATGATTAACACGCGTGATCGAAAAAAAAATGTACATTTTTTTTCGTAAAAATCTTCCTAAATGTGCTGTTTATCGTATTCCTAACCAATACCAGCATGATTATTCTGTGTCTGTGTGTGTGTGTGTATGTGGTTATGATAACCCATTTAGCGCATATCTCAATTCATTACAGGATGAAAAAAAAACACTGAATGATTCAATCTATCTGTCCAACAAAAAAAAACGGCAATCCCAACATTGTTTTTTTTTCTCAGATAATATGCTGATAATCATGCAGTTTGGCGACAATTTGTTTATCGTGTTTTTCATTCTTTACGAATGACAAAATCAGAAAACAAAACAAAAAAAATTTCTTCTGGCTGGTTTTAGTTCCCTTTTTTTCATATATTTAAATTGTAGGAAATTGATTATAAAATATGATGTGTGGTGGTGGTAGTAGTGACAAAATTTGAAAACGTGATTTATTAACACTACGAAACAAACGAATGTCTTCCATGCAGGATTTCCTTTATTATTATTATCACAAAATGAAACAAAAAAAAAAATTAATTTTCCGTATAAGTAGACCAGTTAGTTAGCCAGTCAGTCACTGACAACAACAACAACAACACAATAGAAACAATTAAGTGAGAGTAAAAATAATTCAAAAAATGGTCGTTTAAGGTATATTTACACGTACTAATCATATTAAGAAAGAAAAAAACACCTATTTTCAACGGAAATTATGGTCAGGTGATAACAAAGGAGCAAACAAAGTCAGGCGAAATAAAAAATGAAAGGAAAATGAAAAGATTCCTGATAACAAAAAAAAAACACAATGAAATGAATGAAACTGTTTCTGGAATTGAATCGTTGAAAAAAAAACCTTGAACCTAATTATGCGCGCGCGTTTGTGTGTGTGTGTGTTGGTGTGTGATTTTCTCATTAATAATGAATTTTGTTTATTTGCCAAAAAAACCAAAAAAAAAAAAAAAAAAAAAAAAACAAACAAACAAACAAACAAACAGTACAAAATATTCATACATTCAAATTTGAATTAAAAATGAACATTTTTGGCTAAAATTCAGAATAATAATTCTTTGACAAAATATTTTGGTCGTTTTCCATCCATCGTATATATCAACTTTTTATAGGTCATTCATTCGAATGGAATCGACTGGAATTTTTTTTTTTCGTTTCGTTTCGTTTCGACTACATTTTGACAAAACAGAATTAAAAAGAAAATATGATCTTCATTCAAAAAAGATTTGAGTGAATTCTTTTCGTTGAAAAAAACAAAACAAACAAAAAAAAAACAAAAAATCAACTCATTTAGTCGGCTTTTTTTTCTCTCACTTGTTTATTTGTTTATGAAGGATTTATAACCATCATCATCATCATCATCATCACCGGGATCATTACTACAGCAAAAAAAAAAAAAAAAAAAAAAATGATGTGATGTGATGTGATGATGACATGACAACCAGGGAAAAGTGAAAATTTTTCGTTTTCGCTTCCAATATATGATTCTCAATTCTGAACGGAGACAAGACAAGAAAACAATAATCATTAATCTATCTATTCTTAGCACTGTGCACCAAAAAAAAAAAAAAAAAAAAAAAAAAAAAGAATCCACTATTTAAAGTGATGACTTTTCAATGATGAATGTAGGCGAGATTGGAAAAAAAACAAAATTATTAATCAAACAAAAATATTAAGAACGGATTATTATGTTTACATGCATGGAAACCTGGATCAATAAAAAAAAAATCTTTGCATTTTTGTATACAAAAAAAGATTTCATGGTAACGACCTAAAAAACACGCACACACACACACACACACAGATAGAAAAACATTATCACATGGCCATGGTTTTTTACCCAAAACACACAAAGTCATTCGTTTGATGATTTTGTTTGTTTGTTTGTCAAATTAATTACCCAAAATGGGCATTTGTTTTTTTTTTCATTGATATTAAATTTCAAGAATTTTCATGATTCAAACATTGTGAGAAAAAAAACCATTAAAGGAATTCACCAAAAAAAAAAAGAAAAATTCTTTCAAGAATCATTTAAGATTAAGCTATAAACATTGTCTGTGTGTGTGTGTGTATGTCTTACAGATACATTGAGAATTCTTTCTTTTAAATCGATGGATGAAGAATTTTTTTTTTATTATCAGCTATAAATAGAATTTGTGAATTCAAAATCAAGAATCGTGGAAGAACAAAAATATTTGAATCAATGGGTAATGATTTCCAGGAATCAAATTAAATTTCCCGCTAAATTCCTTGATGAAAAAAAAAATTCTTTTTAACTACAAACTAAATTGTATAAATGAATTAGAATTCTGGTTGTCATGGATGTTTTTTTATCTTGATTCTAAATAATTTAATTCGATTCTTGTGTGCCAAAAGTAATGATTATCAATGGTGGCTGGCAAAAAAATAACACGTACACAACACGATCAAACATCATTTCTAATCAACTACATTCTGTTCATTTGTCAATAAAATTCAATGACATAATACAAATTCAAACGTAATTTACGTGGCGTGTACATGAATAATTTGTTTTGATGATAATTTTTTTTCCTACCATTACACACAATGATGATGATGATGATGGTGATACCATCATTAAGGCACTTTAATTGTCTTTGATTTTAATTTGTTTGCAAAACCAGAAAAAAAACTTTCGGGAAAATTTTCTAATGACTGGCTTTTGGACAATGAAATGACAAAAAAAAATTGATTAAAGAATTGATTGACAAAACAAAACAAAAAACATGGATCTCAGATTCCCATTCGTTGTTTATGATCATTTTTTTTTGTTCACCATTCACCACTTGTGTTTGTTTTGTCATCGTGGATAGAACAAAAAACAAAAAAAAAGAAGAAAAGAAAATGTAAGTCATGTGATTGTGTAAAATTGTTGTTATTGAGATAATACGTACATCAGCTAGTCAACCAATCATCAACCAATCATAACCATAGGAATCCAGTGGAGAGGTTCAAACATGACAGGTTTACAGGTTCTTTTCTTTTTCTTTTTTTTTTTGTTAAATAAAAAAAAGAACTGGAATACATTCAAATTATGCAACAGATGATATACAAACCAATGATATAACCAGCAGCCAGGTTGAATTTCTTTTTGTTTTTATATATAAAAGAAAAGGATTGGCACAACATCATTATTCACTCTCCCTATCTATTCACTCATACTGACTGGTTTTACTTGTAGCATTTATCAACAATGATGGTTAGAAAACCAGTCATATTGGATTGTTGGATGAGTCATTCGATTTCTAGGAATAATTTTTTTTTGTGTGTTTGTGTTTGAATATACCACTCTGTTTTTGTTTTACATTGATATGAAACAGGTAGATAGATGTGGATATTGTTCGAAATACCAAAAAAAAAAAAAAAAAAAAAAAATCCACACTTGAACAAGTGGTGATAATGGCAACCAATCATCATCATTGTCATTCACTTATCAAAACAAACAAACAAACAAAAAAAAAAGAGTTCTGTCGTTGGTTTCCTATTTATTCCCCCCCATTTAATTACCATCACGATGATGATAATGATGATCAGAAACAAAAAAAAAACTACAGCTACACACACACACATCTATCACGCCAAATTGCAAAAAAAAATCCATGATGTCAATCAACGTGGGGATTCACAATACAAATAAAAGTAAAAATCGATAAACTTATGATCAATTTATGATGAATACAGACTCAAGAATAATTATTACTAGAGAAAAAAAAACAAGAATTTACAAATGACAAATTCAGAATATGGAAAAAAAACAACCATAACCAGCAAATAAGAAAAACGACAATATACATTATTATCATTTGATTTTGTCGTCATTTACAAATACATGACAACGACATTTGATAATGGCAATATCATCATCATCATCATCATCATCATCATCATTATTATTATGGATCCAAATGGTATTAGTTTATTTTTTTATTATCATCATGATTGTTTGGTTTACGTTTTGATGTGATCAAATAAATTTTACTTTTTCCAGGAATCGTTCAATAATTTTTTTTTATATATATATGTGTGGTCGTCACTTGATTGATTGATTATACACATACACATATACAATGCACACATATACAAACTAAGGTTTGGCTCAAAAAAAAATAACCATAATGAAGATCATTTTTTTTTTACTGAGGAAAGAAAGAAATAAAATGAAAAAAAACAAGTCAAATTTGTAACAATATATAATAATGGCGCCAAACATTAAATATAATTTGGCGTCAATGAATGACAACGACAACAACAACAACAACAACGACGACGACGACGACAACGACGACGACAACAACAACAGCAAAAAAAATTGTTGAACAGCCTAAAACCTTGAATTGATAGATAGAGTCAGATATTATTTTTTTTTTTTTATTTGATAGCTAATTCAAGGTCTTTTTTTTCAACCAAAATTCATTCTTATAATAGATAACAGTGAAGCAAAAAAAAAAAAAATTATCATCATCATCATCATCATCATAGCCATTTAAAGATTCACGTGATTGTCATGTCCAAACAACTTTTATTCATTCATTCATTCATAATTGGTTTTGTTGTTGTTGTTTTTGACGAGAATAATGATCATTTGATGATGAAAACAAGTTGAAATGAAAAAAAAATTCTTTTTCATCTTCAATTTAAAAAAAAAATTAACCTGATAAAGATACAAATTCTGTGGAAATTCTTGTGAATTGTTGACATGAAAAAAAAAATTCATTCCAGAGAATAAATTGATTAATGATGATGATCAAAGCTAATTACATAATCGCTGTCGATCAGATGTATTCGATAAATACCGTGAAAGTGAGAGAGAGAGAGAGATGGAAAATTGATTGGGGAAAAAAAAATTATTAACCAGAATCCTTTGAATCGTGTGAGAAAAAAAAACATCATAAAAAACTTCAACACAATCAAGTAAAAAGTTTCAAAATTTTCAAATTTTGTTGAATCAAGGAAAAATTTGAAGAAAAACAAAAATTTATCCATTGCCAATCGATCGTGTTTTTTTTCGTCTCACATTTTTTTTTTTTTTGGCCCAGCATAAAAAATAATCTGATCTGGGATTTTACGTGTTTAAAAATTCACATGTCTCATAGAACAAAACTGTCGATATCGTTTTCAGATCAAAACTCAAGGAACAAACAATGATCCAAATCAAATTGAATCCTAATTAATTAAGTTGTTACCTAATTTGATTATCTAAATTTTGTTTTCTGGTTTTTTTTTCTATTGTAATCAGCGGAAATTTTGACTTTCTGTTGCTGTTATATGAACGGATTTTCTTTTTCTTTTTGATACTCAATGCTATTTTTAGCATCAGACAAAAAAAAAAAAAAAAAAATGAAACGAAACGAAACCAACCAACCATCCAAACACCATGTACATTATTATCATCATCATCATCATCAATGAGCAATGGTACATCCTACCATAACATGAACATTGATGCGGATTGTCTGATGCAATGGTGAATCATCATTGATGATCATGGCATCGTCCCAATATTATGATGGATGTTTAATATCACACTTTTGTACTACTACGCAAACGCGTTTAGTTGATGATGATGATGATGATGCTGCCTGATCACAAATAAATCGTTCTCAAAACCCAAGAAAAAAAAAGTTGTTCATGATGGTGATGGTGATTTGATGTGTTTTTTTTTCTCACTTGTATTATATTGATGCTAGTTCGGGTTTTTTCTTTTTCTTCTTCTTCTTTATTTTCAGTTCAAATTTTCGGATACACTTGTTGAACCAAGTAATTTTTTTTTCCATGGAAAACACGATGATTCATAGATTTTTTTTGAATAATAAAGAATGAAAATAAAGGCTTTTTGCACTCATTCATGCATAACATCACACAATTTGTGCTGTATACAAAACCAGAACACGGATTTTACGGATGTATTGATGATGATGATGTGTGTGAGAGAGAGGTACAAGAATTAACATGCGCAACAGGTTAAAATATTTGTCATGTATGTATACATGATTGGAATTTTGTTCAAAACAAAACAAAAACAAAAAAAAAAAACACTAAATAAATGAATGAAAAGAATTTATGAATGAATGACCATAAAAACTGTATAAAACTGGAAAAATATTTTCTCAAATTCTTTACTGATCCATGATAACATCTTAATGATGATGACTAAACGTTCAAGAATGTATTTAATTCACATTAATTCAGGTCAGAATAAGGTCATACTACTACTACTACCTACTACTGCTGCTGCTGCTATATGTTGTTGGTGGATAAATGGATATAAAGTAAAAAGTAGAAAAGAAAAAAGAAAGAAAAGAAATTTTTATGAATGAAATTACGTCCGCAAAAAAAGGAAATTTTTTGTTTCATTCATTAAAATTACACACACAATTTTTTTTGTTGCAAGCCAAATGATAATAATATATGGTGATGCAATACCGAATATTAGAAAATTGGTCATGATGAGAATTCAAATAGGGTGTTGTGTTGTGTTTTTCTACTCAATTCCAACCAATATTCATGGAATGTCTGCGTTTATTTTACACGTGCGTAATAAAGTTGTTGTTGTTGTGTGTGTGTGTGTTGTGGCTGCTGCAAACTTGCTGTATATATAGTATATATACACGTATACGCACGCATTACAAAAAAAAAATCGTGTGATGCAATTTTATTCTTTTGATTTATGCAACAATTACATGATGATTGATTCTTGATGACATGATTCTAGAAGAGAATCCAGAATGAAAAAAAAACGACGCACATATATAGATTTATTATCCAAATTGTGATCAACGACCATCAAATCATCATCGTAGTTATTGTTTTTTGTTTGTTTATTTTTTATTTTTTATTTTTTTTTTTTGGTTATCAACAACAATTCTGTTTGATTATTATATCATATCAGTAACTTGAAACTATTTTTATTGTTGTTTTTGTTACTGTTTTTATTTTTATTGTTATTTTTATCGATCACAAAAAGTTGTTTGTGTGTGTTGTGTGTATATCGCTGTTTAAATATTGTCAGTAAAAGATATCTAAATTCTTAGATATTCTCATCAGATCAACACACAAACAATAAAGATTTTTTTTGTTTGTTTGAAAAAACATACGCCCTACTCGTCTAACCCCCGCATATCTATGCGATTCTACAAAGGAGAAACAAAAAAAAAAATTTCATTTTCAATTATAAAAATGTACATTGATGGCTGTAGTATCTGGTTTTTTTTATTCTTTTTTTTTTTTTTTTTGTTTGGTTAAGCTGGTCGTCATCGTTGGAGTTTGCGTGTGTGTGTGTGTATGTATGTTTTTTTTGTGAGATGATTGGTAGTGGTGGTGGTGAATAACTCACCATAACCATAAAAGGATATCCAAAAAAAATAAATTTAAAAGTATTGGTGGTTTTCGCACATCTTCATCATCATCACCATCACCATCACCATCATCATCACCATCACCATCACCATCACCATCAACAACAACAACAACAACAACAACGATAATGATGTCAAGAAAGAGGATTAGATTCAATGTTAAGATTCTTTATTATTCCATTGATTCTAATATAATGAAAAAAAAATTCATTGATTGATAACATCAGAAAACATTTTTCTTTTTTCTTTTTTTTGCATTACTTAAATTTTTTTTCTCTTGTTTTCGGCATTTACAAACAAATTTTATGATGATGATGATCATCATCATCATCATCATTATCCAAGGTTCAACCAACTACTACTATTACTAGTAGTAGTATTGATAGTTGTAGTCCAAAAGCCAAATAATCATCATATAGGTGTTTGATGATAGGTGAAATAGGAAAAGGTTAACGCCTTTTGGTTGTTGTTTATTATCAAAAATTGATTGATCATATCAGTGATGTGTGCACGATATTTGACAACTTGTTGTCGTTGTTGTTGTTGTTATTGTTGTCGCCACAAACTAAAAACGATGGCGACATATTTTATATATATCAATCAACATAGACATGGATAGACATGGGTTGTTGGCGCCCAAATTGTTGATCCACAGACGATTAATCAATTTTCATCACATCAGACATATATATACGTATTAAACTTGCTGGTCAAATGAAAAACCACAGTCTAGTCATCAAATCAGTTTCAATTTCAAGATCATCAAATATTCAACAACAACGATAACAGAACAATTTATCACGTGTTCATACACATGAAACAACAACAACAACAACAAACGAAAACGAAAATATTTTACAATACGGATATCAATGGATTAGGAAAGAAAAAAACATTGTTAATAAAAAAAAAATAGCCATATTCTTCCACCGACACACACACATATATAGCACCGAGCAAACAGAAATTGTCAGAGAGAGAAAAAAAAATGAACGACTAGTACAATGTAAAATAAAACGACAAAAATTATTATGAACATGAACAACAACAACAACAACAACTAAAAGAATATATAAATTCAATCTAATGACGTAATTTTATTTTCAAACAACAACAACAACAACAACAACAATATCAAATCAGTGTCGTTTTCCATTTCTAGATTGTGATGATGATGGTTATCGCTATAAAAAAAAAATAACTTAGGATTCTATTTTATATAATTGTCGTTTTAGGAAGCAAATGTTTTTTTTTTTGATGAAAATAATAAAAACAGCACCATATACACACAACACAACACCCAACAACATCGTTAACCAGAGAGAGGAGAGAGAGGAAAAAAAATTCCAAAATTAAAACGAAAAAAAACAACATCACTGATGATGATATTCTATGATTGCGTGTGTTTCGTAATAATTCAATGATTTCAAAATCAAAATACTTACTGTGTGTGTGTGTGTGTGTGTGTGTGTGTGTGTAAAGAAAACATTTATTTTTTCATTCATGGATCATCATCATCATCATTGTTGTTGTTGTTGTTGTTGATAATTTTTTCTTTTTGTAATGATATCATTCAATTTTTATCGTACATACACACACACACACACAACTGTTGGATTGTCTGTTGCATGACATGTTTTTATGCTGATTTTTCTCTTTCTCAATGACGATAATAATTATGATGATGATGATGATAATAATGATTACATTAAAAGATTTGTCTTCATATTCTTGTGATTTTTTTTTGTAAATTTAAAAAACTCAATATTTCAATGTCCGGATATTAAAATGGACCGGTTAAACATCAACAACAACAAGTTGTTTGGATGGAAAAATTTAAAATTTTTGCCTTAATTGTTTTTTTTATTTTGAGAATGGAATTTAGAGGATATGTTATTGAGTGGAAAAGGAAGAAACTTAAAGTCTCGTGATTTTTTTTTTGTTTAGTGCTAATTTTAATCTAATCTTATCTATGATAAACATGTAATATATATATATAGAAACATTCCATAGTCCATTTTGATCAATGATGAATGTTGCTGTGATGCAAAAAAAAAACAGCAATTTTGTCACTCCATTCCAAATATCTCTCTGTTTCTCTCTTTTTCTCATGATGATACGGATCTAAAAAAAAAGAAAAAAAAATTTTTTGACAATGAAATCCATTCGATTTGATGACTAATACATCAAATTTTCTGGTTAGTATTCATCAAATACTTTTCATATATATTGATTGATTATTTCTCAATTCTCATTTTATCATTCATTCATTCATTGTTCCGGTGGTTGCAATTGACTAATAAACGGTTTTTTTTGTTGCTGCTGCTGCTTTTCAACTTTAACTTGTATTTGTCATCATCATCATCATCCTACATTTCATTTATGACAATTTCCGATTTTTTTTTCATGATAATGAAATTTTTTTTATGCGACAATGACAGACAAACAAACAAACATTTGCACCAGACGCAAAACAAAACAAAACAAAACAAAAAACCGCAAATTCCAGAATTTGCAATTTTCTTGATCTCTATCGGAAATTAATAGGCAATACAGAATCGGTTGTTCAGTACAGAATAAAAAACAGTATACAACAACACGATCAGAATATAATTGTATCATTGCCAATCGTGTGTAGAGATTTTCATCATCAACAAAAACAAACATGTCGTCCTAATTCTTTTTTTTCTCGCATACTCGAATATTCTTGATGCAGAATCAAATGGCAAATGTGAGAGAAAAAAATACATCTAATTTTGGAAGAAAAAAATCTATTTAAAACAACAAAAACAAAAACAACCAGTAAAAAATATATATGATGATGTTGTTTTTCAATCATCAGAATGAATGTATTTTCATTTTCAGATTTTATTTTTTAATAATTATTTTTAGCAACTCAATCATCATCATCAACAACAACAACAACAACGGCATCTGCAACGACAACAACAACAATCTTTCCAAATTCCAATAAATCATCATCATGTTTAAATATCATCATGGATTTATAATAATAATTATATGATGATGAATTAATCGATTGAATCGAAATTGATCAATTTTTTTTTGATTGTTGTTGTCATTATTACAGAATCGATACAAAAGAATATTCTGATCGAATGTGTCTGTGTGTGTGTGTGCTTTGGAATGGAATTCCCAGCAAGAAAAAAAAGACCGTTCCAATACCCATTAAATTCATTGCAGATATATCGCAGTAGTAGTAGTAGTGGTAGTATATGGTAAAATGAATTTTTTTTTACATTGTTTCATCAATGGGTTTTTTTTCATTTCTCTTTTTATTTTATCATTTTTTTTTGTTGGATCCGCCAACAACACAATTGGAACCAATACAGAACACTGCCGTAGCATTTCTCTGGAAAATGATGATCATGATGATGATGACAAAATAACCAGAAAAAAAATTCAATAAAATACGTGATCCAATACAATTAGTATTTGTTTTTGACAATTATCATCAATTGTCGTCATAGCAGCCAAACGCATACACACACACATAAAAAAAAAACAATCTCGCCGCCATCAATTCAATTGAGATTAAGATTATTGGATGGCTATATATTGTTATTAAAACAGTCCGCGATTATATTTGTTGTCATCATCATAATCATCATCATCGTCGTTGTCGTAGTCGTCGTTTGATTTTTATCATTACCATTATCATCATCCATATACAACATATAACGAATCATAACAACAACAACAACAACAAAAAAAAACATAATGATCACATCAATAATTATTAGGGATGGTATTTATGGTGTTATATGCTTCTACTACATAAATAATATATTTAGATTTAGATAATAAACAAACGGGAAGTACATACATACATACACACACAACATATATATACATGTACAATTTGGATAAAATTTGTCTTAGAGACTGCGTTATCCATGGATCCATTTTTTTTTCTCTGAAAAAAATATAATGATATCATTACAATTCATTCATTGGATATTGATGATGTCATTGTAATTCAATTGTTGTATTTTGTTATTGTAGCTAAAAACACACACACTGTACACACACTATACACACATACTACCAGTCAATTTTTTTTTACGATTAATAAAAAAAAAATATATGCTACTATTGTATACTATTAGAAAGATAGTGATGATGATGATGATGATGATGAGTAGTAGTGTGATCCTTCTACTCTTATGTTTGTGTATCTCACACACACACTTGTTTTATTTCTCTCTCTCTCACTCTTATTCTCCTTCAAACACCAACAACAACAACAACAACTTCCCTTGATTCAAAAAAAAAAAAAAAACCTGGCGCCATACACACACACACACAACACATAGACACAGACAGACATACAGAGCATATATAAGTCCTACACATTTTTTGTCAAACGTGCATATTCAAGTTATTCATTCATTCAATTTGATTTGATTTCAACCAGAAAAAAAACGACAACAACAGTGATCAGTGATCAGTGATTCGTATTTGCATTTTTTTATCTCTGATTTTTGAAAAAAAAGTTAACAAATTTTTTTTAATCAATAAATCGATTTTGATTTATTGTTTTTAACATTTTTTGTTGTTGTTGTTGTTTTTTTTGGTATTGAAAAAAAAAATTTTTTTTCACGTGTATTCGTGTGAAGACATTAAATTTGTAAAAAAAAGTGAATAACTTGTTGATTCATCATCAACGAATTTTTTTTTTTTTTTTGATTATAATGGCTACAAATACACATTTACCATATCTACAAACAACAATCAATCCATCGATCATGTATGATGATAATATTGTTGGCAATGATTTTATGGGCAATACCCTTAATACACCGGATATTGTTGATATGTTGGATTCATTTCATCCAACATTTCAATCAGAAAAAACATATAATAATGATCATCAAATATTTACCGATGTTTATGCTCAACAAATAGATGGTAGTACAGTAGCAGTAGCACCATCATCAACATCAACAACAACAGCAGCAGCAGCAGCAGCAATGTTGACCAATATAAATCCAATGATTATTAATTCATCATCATCATCATCATCATCTTCATTATTGATTAATAATAATCAATCAATTTTAATGTCAAATGGCAACTCATCATCATCATCATCATTATTATATAACTATGTTGATTCACCACAACAACAACAACAACAACAAAATTATTATGAACGTAAATCCTATTCACCATTATTAGAAAGTTCAGAAATAAATCTAGAAAATATGAGTTCACCAGAAATGGCACCAGTATCACCGAATAAAGTATGTCCACAATCGGATTATAATTATCCTCAACCACCACCACCACCACCACCGCTACAACAGCAACAACAACAACAACAACAACAATATTCAGATTCATCAAATAGTAGCAATAATAGCAATAATAATAATATTCAATCAATGGCCTATCAGAATCTAGAAAGTGCTCAACCAATTATTAAAGATGAATTTGATGAAATGTCATCATTGGTCGATTATTTAAGTGATCAATCACAATCGGCAACAACAACGGCGACTACGGCGACTACTAACATGAATCCAACAATACAACAACAAACATCATATTATCCAAATCCAAATTCACCAGCCGGTTCGATCTCATCAAATTATTCATTAGATTCATGTAATTCACAGACAAAAACATTTGCAACATTGGATAATGTTACGAATATTAAACAAGAACCAATCGATAGTTCAACAATATTAATACAACAGCCACAACAACGACAACAACAACAACAACAATATCAATCAATTGTACCAACAGTTGTTAATGAAACAATTGTTTCGGAAACATTTGTACCTAGTGGCCATAATCATCATCATCATCATCAACATCATGTTGATCAAAATACAACCACAGATCTACAATCGAATCAAATTATTTATAATCTAACACCTGTAACTAGTAATAATAATGGATCGACAACAGCGACATCGACAACCAATTATTATTATATGTCACCAGTTTCATTACCGACAGCAAACAATACAAATTCAATTAATTCTCATACTAATCATTTAACGGCGCCATCAACTAGTAATCAAATGCAACAACAACAACAACATCAGCATCATGGACGTAAAAGAACAGCCAATTTCAATGGTGTATCGCATCCATCAACATCAACAAATGGAACAAAAAAACAACGAATGTCTAAACGTGAAAAACAAAAACTAATGGAATCATATATTGAACAATATGAACGTGAAAATAAACAATTAGCCGGACAGATTGAATTGTTTGAAAAGCAGATAAATTTTTGTAAAAAATATTTAAGTGAAAATGTTGCACCATATATACAGAAACAGCAACAACAGCAGCAGCCAATACATCAACAATTGCAAAGTTTTATTGGATTAGCATAAAAAAAAGGATTAATGCACATTTTATGTTTCCACACACACACACACAAAGAACACCTTTTTGAAATCAATGGTCTCGTTACCTTCTAATCAACACACACACACACACACACACACAAATTATGACAAAAATTCAGGAAAAAAACATATACTCAATCAATCTTACATATACAAACGACAAACAAACAACAAAAAAATTATCGACACACTTTCATATATTCATTTTTTTTTGTAAATGTACAAATCATTTTCTCATAGATTCTGATTCGGAAACAGAATTTTTTGTTGTTGTTGTTGTTGTTATTTTTGTTTTGTTTTGTTTTGTTTCACCCAACAACAATCTTATGAAATGCCCAATATTATTATTCATTATTCTCATTACACTTTGCTTTATTTATTATCATATTTTTTTTTCTCTCACTATCAATTTCGTGTTATTTTTTGTCTTTTTTTTCTCTCTCACTCTCTCTCTCTCTCACTATCTTTTTACATTTTTCTTCTTGTCTTATTATTATTATTATCATTATTCATTATTGATCACCGAATAAATCAACTGTTTTATTAATTTATATGAATACGTGGTTTTTATTTCATTTCATTTCATTTTCATTTTTTTTTTGAAATGAAAATTATTACTCAATCAATGCCGAATTTAATGTGTTTGTTGTTGTTGATATTTTTGCATGAAATTTTCTATTTCAGAAAAAAAATAAAAATAAATCAGTTATTTTTGGTATTTGGGAAAAAAAATGCAAAATACAACCGAGTATTCTTTTAACAACAACCAGAAATCCATTTTTTCTTATTTTAATTCGCTAATTCAACAACCAAAAAAAAATTTAAATTCATCCTAACCAGCGCCATCTGTTGGATGGAAATGTTGTTGCACCAAAAAAAATGATGATTTAATTTGATCCAAATCCACAAGATGGCAATTGTGTTTATGGATTTATGTTTTTTTTTTTGGATTTCGACAAATTTTTTTTCCACCCATAATGTAAAAAAAAAAATTCAAATAGATAAGAAAATAGAAAAAAAATGAATCAAATCTTTCGCTCTATTTTTCTGTTGTTGTTGTTACTTTTTAATTTCAATAAATCACATTAACAACAACAACAACAACAACAACGATGAAGAAAATGGGGGAAAAAAAATGATTTGACAACAAGAAGATTTAAACGGACGAAAAAAAGACAATTTTTTTTTATTATTCATTAAATGATTAAATGGAAAAACTTTTTTTCTCTCTCTTTCTTTACTTTAATAATTATTGACTTGAAGCTTTGAATTGAAGAAAAATCGTACACAAACACACACACAGACACATATAATTGAAACTCGGAAATTGGAATCCAAATAAAAAAAACAGCAGAAAGAATCAGCAGATACATTTATTATATAAATGACTGGCACGCAATAATTCTAAATAATAAGAAATTCTAAATCAAACAAACGAGAAATGAAGAAAAAAATGAGAAAAATTTGATTTGCTTAAAGATTCTGTCATGTTGATCCTCATCATCATCATCACTATCAGCAACAACAACAACAACAACAATGTTGTTGTTAACGGTGTTGAATGTTGTCATCATCACCATCAGTTTACAGAAGAAGAAGAAGAAGAAGAAAAAAAATGTCAACCAAAGACCTAGTAAACAAGTCGAAATCATAGTGTTCATTTGTGTACACACACACACACACACACACATAAACATTCATGTTTGTTATCTTTCTTTTTTTTTCCTCAATCTTATTATTGCATGACAAAAGTATTAATTTTTTTTTCAAGGTAAATATATCCGTTTCAAATGTGCAAGAAAAAAAAATCCATGTGCGTGTTCTAATAAGTGTGTGTGTTCGTTTGTGTGTTTGTTTTGAAAACCCAAAAAAGAATCTTATGTGTGATCATTCTCTCTCTCTCTTATTCTATGTTTACTGTTTATCCAGAATATTCTCGAATCATGAATCTAAATCTTTTGTTGATGAATGATCTTTATTTTTCTTTTTTTTTGGTTTGTTTGTTTTTTTTTGTTTCTAACTCAAAAACAATTCTTATCACTTTATCAATCAAATGTGTTCAACACGTGTGTAGAATAATTTTTTTTTTCTTCTGGTTTCGATAAAACAATCTTCATATTACACATTTTCAATGCAATGAATTTGACTTTTGTTTTAAAAAATGGACCAAAAAAAAAATAAATAAATATCATATCGATAGATCAATCAATATGATTATAAACACATCGACTGACCATTGGCTATTTTTATTATTATTAGAAACAAAACAAAACTTGTCCAACGAACAAACTAACACAGAATATCGATGACAATCTTTCTAACCTTTTTCTCTCTATGTGTTTCACTGTAAATTTCCAGATAGACCGTTCAATATTATGTTGTTTTTTTTTGGTGCAATCCACGGTGTGTGTTTGTGTGTGTGTTTATGAATGTATGGTCAGAAAAAAAAATTTTTCATTTTCATTATAAACACAGCATATACATAGCAAATCCGCTAACTTAAACACAGACATACACTGAATCCACAATCATTTTTTTTTTGAAACAAGGGAAAAAAATAAAATGACCAGAAAGCGAGAGAGAGAGAGAGAGAGAGAGAACGCTTACCTTTATTGTGTGTGATGTGGCCATAATAAGGGGAAAAAAATGATTGAGAGAACTTAAATAAATGTAAAAATGGAAAAAAAAGAGAGTGAGAGAGAGAGATTCGATATGATCATCGAATCTAATAAAGAGACAAACACACACACACAGACATTAAATACATGAAAGATAGATCCAGAAAAAAAAACGAAACACTGAGAGACTCCATCATCTACACACACACACACACACACATACACTGTAAAAATGAATAATTTTCATTTCATTCAAAATATCACTATCATTCATTCATTCATTCATTACTAATCAGTCAATCTTAGTGTATTGGCCACAAAGTTAATAATCACTTGATCCCACAATACCAATATCATCATCATCATCATCTACATTTAACACCTATATATTGAAAGTTTTGAATTTGACAACAAAACAGAAAAAATTTTCAAAATTCCATTGACTATTATGTTGTTTCATTTTGTATTCAAGAAAAAATTCTTTGCTTATTCAGAATTATTATTGTTTGCATGTTTATAAATAATGATGAAAACCTATTTTGCATAATTCGTGTTTTTTTTTGTTTTTATTCTTTGTTTTTGTCGATTACTGTGACTATGAAATATTTTTACCGTTTGATGTGGTCACGCGAACTAAGATTTTTTTTTATATATTTCATTTTACTGATTTCCGTTTGTTGTGTGTGTATCATGAATATTCACCAGTTAATGTGACTTTTAAAAAGACAAATAAAAATGATTGTCAACTAATTGACTGACTGACTAAATGACTGACCATAAACAACAACAACAACAATATAACTGTCAACTAAGGAATAATTCAAGAATTACTGCAATGATTTTGGTTGTTTGAAATTGGATTCTTTATATTCATTTTGGACACAACTCATTTTCCACACAGTTTGTGTGTGAGTGTGTCTGTGTTTGTAAGTTTTTTTTTTTTTGGTTTGAAATATCGAATCTAATTATCGAATAATTACAATGAATGATACAATTACGATGATTAATAATGAATGTTTAATGATAAACAATCATGGTAATCAACAACAACAACAACAACAAAGTGAAAGTGATCAATGTTCATTGATTGAAAATGTTATTGTTGGTCGATCAAATGAACCGATATCATCGACAAATAATAATCATCATCAACCATTATTGATAGCAATGGATATGGAATATCATCATCAACAACAACAACAACAACAATTTCATCATCATCATCATCATCAACAACCATCACCACATCCACATTCATTTATAGTTACAAACAATGGTAGTAATTCGACGATTCTACCACCATCTACAGCAGCACAATCATCAACAGCTACTCATCATCAACAACAACAGCATCTAAACGGTACTTATCATCATCTTCATCATCATCATCATCATCAACAACAACAACAACAACCAACGACAGTAAATGGTTATTATTATCATCATCATCAACAACATCCAACATCGACAATAACAGGTGCAGCTACAACTACTTTACAACCACCACCACCACCACCACCACCATCATCATCATCATCACCACAGCCACCGTCTACAACTCACCAACAACAACCAGCACCACCACCATCATCAAACTACACCACAATCATCAATATCTGAATGTGAAAATGAATTCATTTATGAATCATCATCATCATCATCATCAACAACAACGGCATCAAATTCAAATTATGATAATACATCTAATTATCAATCATCAACACCAACTAAACAATTAGATCATACAGCAGCATATAATCATCAAGATCCAAATGTTGTCACAAATGGATATCATCATCATCACCATCATCATCATCATAACCATCATCATCATCATAATCATCATCATCATCAACAGCAGCAGCAACAGCAACAGGAAATGGCCGAATATCATGATGTAAGTAGCCGATTCTATCATTGATAATGAATAATGCAACAAAAAAAAAACTTTGACCAATTGAAGATGATCATAAAGATTTTTTTTTCTCCTACTGAATTTTTATGATCATCATCATTCGCATTATTAATTATTAAATGATGATGATGATCCTCTAACTATATATTATATATATGGTGAAAACCTACCAACAACAGCAACCAACCTATTTTTATTTGAAAGCATTAAAAACGCAAATTTTCAACGAAAAAAAATCCCATTAAACACACACACATACTACAATCACAAATGATGATCGAATTGAAAATTGATTGATTTCAACAACAAAAGCCTACACTTTTTTTTGTTGTTGTTTGCATTATTTTTCATTATCATTGAATTTGACCTGGAAAAAAATTGAATTTTTTTCTCTGTTTCTCTTTTTAATGATTTTGATTCGATTTTTTCTGATATCAAATATATAATAACAATAATCATAAATGATGCTAAAAAATCAATCAATCAATCAATTAAAAAAAAATTGAAAATTTTTCACAACGAAATACCGATTGATTGAACTTGGAACATATATTCTTCGTTGATTTTCCATGGAATAGACCATGTACGCCTTTTTTTTTGTCAAATTATCATCTGTCTGTCGTAAATCTGCACGCACACACACACACACATATAGATAGATGGACAGTTGAATTCAAATGATCAAAAAAAAAAAACTGAAACAATAAGCACCTTTTTTTGTGAAGAAAAAAACAAAGATCCTATCTATCGAATAGATGTTCTACATCAATCACATCATTACTTTTGGAACATTTATTGGTTTATTTCACAATAATTATCATACATACACACACACACACACACGCACAAACAAACAAAAAAAAACATAATCCTCTTGTAAAAAAAAGGCGGATTTGAAAGTCTACCATGTCTGTGTGAATGAATGAATGAATAAATGGATGGAAAATACCCGAATTTCTTACTTTTTTTCTGCATATCATTAATGACATTACATACTATGTGAATGAGTGTGTAAGTGGACATTACACACACATTTTTTATTATTATTATTATCGAGAGCATTATAAATTTTGGTATTTTATTTAGTAGAAGAAAAAAATCATAAATTCAAATTTTTCTTTCATCATCATCATCATCATCATCATCATTATTTTTGTATTATTATGTCATCATTGAATCAAGTCATTATTGATTTTATTGATTTTTTTTTCTGTTGCTGATGAAATATTCATATTTTTTTTTCGCTGTCGAATTTTCGGACACGCAAAATTTTCCAAAAAAAAAAAAAAAAAACAACAACAAATTGAATACGAAAAAAAAAATGATGACCAGGAATTAACATTTACATTCCAATGGCAATTAATTTGGATCATCTTGTTAATGTTTGTAAATGGATCAATCTTGTCCCAGTAAATATTTTGTTGTTTGAACCAAATTGTAATCCCAATAAGGTCAATGATGTCAATCATCAATCATATCAACTCGAATGGAGATCATACACACACACACTCACACAGAGAGAGATAGACAGACAAATAAAAATGAATGGAAAATTTTTCCGTATTTGTTTGTTTTCATGTATTTTTATTTTTATTTTTTTTTGGCTTTTCATATTGTTTGTTGTATTCAAATATAATTATGATTAGCTTTGATCGAAGAAGTAGAAGAAGATGAAAAAAAAAATTAAACAAGAATCTGCATAATTTATTTTGGCATCCATCTGGACAGGATATGGACATGACGTAGGTTTCATTTGACAACTGTGCGCACACACACACTGAGACATTGATGAAAGCAAAATGAAAACGAAATTTTTTTTTCTTTTGAAGATTAAACCAAAAAAAAAAAAAAAAAAAAAAAATTTGATAGCTCCAAAGATTTAAAGCTGAAAAGAAACGATAATCAAAAAAATCTTTATTATCATATATTGTTGATTGAATGATCGATAATCAATGATCGATGATCGATGATGATAGAATAGAAAATTCATTGATTTTTAAAATCCATCACCATCATCATCATCATAGTAACTTGCTAATTGCATCAATGAATCAAATCACCAATCATGTTGAAGAAATGATGATTTGTAAAAAAAAAAAATTTTTTAAAAATTTTCATACTTTATAATCGGTTGTCTAATCGTATTGATTAATTGATGTTCAATAAAAATTTATCTGAACATCTGAAACATAATATAATCGATGACCAACGATGGTCAATCGTATGCCAAACACATCACTGGATTTAGCTTTTCATATATATATATATTCTGTATACAAAAACATGAATTAAAAATGGTTTCAAATCTCATTAATAAATCATAATCTGTAATTTATGCAATCGATTAATATATATGGATTATATGATCACCATATAATATGTTGTCGCCAAATTTGATTGATAATGATACGAATGGAAAATTTAAAAATGTTTACCATGACAACTGTTATTTTATAATGTTCATTCATCGAAATCATGATGCATCACATCAATCAATCAATCAATCAATTGATGGTGAAATTAATTTGATTTTTTTTTCTTTTTTTTAAAAAAAAAACAAGAAATTTCTTCCATCCGCATATAATTGATTTAAATGATATATATAGTTTTCGGTTGAAAAAAACTTGAAAAAAAAATTCCATATAGAGTTTAAACCACCAAATGGACTATCAATGAATCTGTTCAACAACAACAACAACAACAACAACAACAACAATAACAACGACAACATATCATTTATCGGGAGAAAATTATTCGAAACGAATCTTAAATGAGCCGTATAAGTTATAAATTATCACACAACGACAACAACAACATCCTGAAGCAAAATTTTTTTTATTTCAAAAAAAAATTTGTTACAAATTGTAGCGTTAAAAATTCATTCATTGCACATTTCTTGTTGTCGTTGTCGTTGTTGTTGTTGTTGTTGTTGTTGTTGTTGTTGTGTGGTCGACATTTCAGAACCTTGATTCTCAAATAGAATTGATTTATTGATGATGAACAGAAAAAAAAATTGATCATCACACGAAATACTCTTGTTTGTAACAACAACAACAACAACAAATTGATCAATTTCTGATAAAGATCAGCATTCATTCATTGCGGATTTTTGTTGCCTAAATTTAGTTATTAACTTGAATAGAGAAAGAAAATTTGGTGATTGATGTGCGTGTGTGTGTGTGTGTGTAATCAAATCATAATCAATCGATAACATTTACATATACAAAATTCATTAATGTTAATGATGATGATGATGATCAAAAATTTCTTTTTCTTTTTTTGGATGATAATTACTTTCTTTAGATTAGAAATGAAGCAAAAATTGGATTCTTTTACAATAGTTATTAATTATTATCATTTGTTTGACTTGAAGTAGGATCGTTTCGCATCATTTTTTTTCTTTTTCTTTTTTTTCTGGCCAAAATTTCCAATTTGTGATCCAATCAATTAATTGTAATCAAAGTGGCCATGCAGTAATGTAACAAACGAAAAAAAAGATCAATAGATGATCGATTAATCTGCAAAAAAAAATCATAATAATCGATCAGCTATATCGATATATTTGAATCTATAAATTATATATCAAAATGGGGGAAAAAAATGAACAATCAAATGAATGGAATGAAGGTTTTGTTTTTTGTTTTGTTTTTTTTTTCATAAGAAAATGTGTGCATAGCGCGTGTTTTCTGATAACAAAAATCAAAAAATAATCAATAACACGCGCAAACAGGGGGAATGAAAATCAATGAATGATTTTTTTTTTCAAAAAAAGAGGCGGTTTTGTATAGTACAGTGATCAATCAGTATGGGAATAGGCGTGGAAAAATACTAATCAGCCCTAAACAAAACAAAACAAAATAAAAAAAATTTTCACATCTATTAATAGACATATATGACAGTGAATGATGACAATTTGAACAGATCGATATATAGGACTATAATCGATGTCAACAATTTTAAAGAATTTTTTAACGGAATTCAATCATCACGAATCATCGAATCATCGAATTGAAGGCATCAGTTTTCAATTAAACTTTTTTTCTGTTTTTTTTTGTTCATTGATTGCTCTAGTTTATTTTTTGTTTTCATTTGTCAAATAAATATTTTTGATTGATTTCTCATCACCACCGTGTGTTTCCCACGAATCGATTTATCGAGATTATTGATTGATTCAAAACAAAAAAAAACAACAACAAAACACAACACAAGTACAAAAAAAAAACTGACGTCCCTGAATAAAAAAATTTTTTTTTATCATAAATGAAACATAACAATAGCCACCGTAATCATCATCATCATCATCGAAAAAAAAAAAATTTAAATTCATCACGTGCGTAATCACACACACACACACATTAATATATTTATAATAATTCCTGTCCAGGGTTAAAATTGGTGGATTTAGTGGAGAAAAAAAAATTGATCTCTTTTCTTGTTGTTGTTGTTGTTGTTTTTTTTTTTGTTACTTTGTTATCGGTCACTAATATTACCAACGTCAATCACTAATATGATTATTATGATGATGTAAAATGGTTTTAACGATGATGATTACGATTAAAATATAATTAATCATCATTTTGTTCACCGAAAAAAAAAAATTATTCAAAGGTTCAGTTGTTCAGTTTATTTAGCACTTTTATACATTCATCACTTGTTGTCCGTTTTTTCTCTTCTTTTTGATTTGATTTTGATTTAAAAACCATGTATGACATGATCAATAGAAAAAAAAATTGTTTCGTAATTTGAATCAAACAAAGTTTTCAAAATGACCATAATTCAATGGACAAAAATGTTTCGTTTTTGGCTTAACGGTGATTACCATCATGATCATTTTCATCGTCGTCTTCACCGTTGTTGTCGTTTGTCACCATATCGATATTTTTTTTTTTATTTCTTTGATTGATAATCATTATCCACGTACAAAAGTGACGTGTGTGTGTGTATTTAAAAGAATCTTTTTTGATTGACTTAACTTGTCTCTCTCTCTCTCGAAAAAAACGACGACGATGACAAAGATTAATTGATCAAAATTGTGTTGTCCAGTGTTAATATCATAAAACTACTACGGTCACTACTTAACCATAGTTTGATTGAAAAAAATGATAAAAAAAGATTCGCTACTGTTATGTTGATGTGATCAAAAAAAAAAAAAAAAAAAAAATACGATTTAGGTTTATTGTGTAGTGGATTTTTTTTGTTGTTATTGTAACACACACACACACACAGCATGATATATTTCTACTTGTTGTATTTTTGAATTTATATATGGATTTAATAATAACAAAGATCTAATCGGTTTGATAACAAAACTGTAAATTCAATGTCATGTCATTTAAATTTGATTGTGTTTTTTTTTCTTCATTATTGTCATGGTAATACTTAAGACATACACAACATACAAAGTGTCATAAATTGTTCAAGCGCGAATAATAACAAAAAAAAAAAAAGAGTCAAGAATCACATTAAACTGTACCACAATGTATGTTGTGTATGTATGTATAAATGTCCTGTATGACCTGATTATTTTAATCAAATAAAAGAAAAAAAAAGAAATAAAGATTAAATTTCAAAAAAAAAGTTTGAATTTGGATTTGAATTCTTCATCTGAATTTCTTTGTGGACAAACAAAAAAAAAATGTTGCCATTTCGTCACTTTGATGAATGATTAATATTTATATATTCTAATTAATGATTTTAATCATCAAATGGATAATAATAATAATACACTGGTAACTGGTAAATCTTGATTTTGTAAGATAAACTATTAGAGAACATACATGAATTCATTTGATGATGATGAATGATGAATGATTACAAATGATTTGTAGCTTGTTTGCATTCTTCTCATTGAAAAATTGATCTTAAATATATATATAATATATACCGCTACTACACATAGTCTGATCTGGTTTTTTTTTCAACTTGCCACATCAGCTATCCAATGGTAAATGGTCATTTTTTTTTAATCATTATACATGCATCTTTGAATGGTCATTATCGAAAAAAAAATTCAATTTGATCAGTGTATGCAATGGGAATGTTTTTTTTTATTCTTATTTCATCCAAATTGAATCTAATCAAAACACGAGCAGAGGATTTTTTTAGTTGTTGTTGTTGTTGTGGGGTTAATTCTGTAATCCTGAATTCTTTCTTCTACTATTTTTTTTCGTTGTTGATCTTTGTTCAATAATTTTCAAATATCAAAAGAAAAGTGTTGAGAAAATTTTTTTCGCATGAGAAAATTGCATTCCACGAAGAAGAAATGGCTGTCTTTTCTGTTTTTTTTTCGTGCTAATCTGGGTTTTTTTCAATTTTCAATTTTCATCATCATCGAAGGACAAAGATCATGTGTGTTTTGTTTTTGTATGCACCCAACAAGAGAAAAAAGACGAATGTTTTTCTGTCTGTTTTTCTGTCTGTTTGCCTGCTGGTATAATAATAATAATGAAGATAATAAAAAAAATCTTTTCGATGATCCGATTCATTTGATTAAATCTGATTGATTGATCGATTAGCACAGCAGCAATAATTAATCAACAAGTTTGAAAAAAAGTGGTATCATCATCATCATCATGGAATGATCGATGAATTTTGAATTTAAAGAAAAAAAAATCAATTTTTATCGATCGAAATTTTAGCCTTGAATCAAACAGGAAAAAAAATTTTTTGTAATCCGATTTGATCAATATTTAATTGATTTTATGAAAATTTTTCTTTTGTTTTTTTTCAAATCTGGATCAATAGTTGTTCAATATTTTTGATTTCATCATATATGGATATCAAATGACCAAAATCGATTGATGGTTATTTGATATGATATTGAGCGACCAAAAACACGATTATGACATAATAATTCTTATGAATGGTCAAGTCACGCAACCAGTTTTTTTTTTGGTTGTATTGTTCTCGATGCAAATACATTAAATCAGCTTCTGTGTGTGTGTGTGTATGTCTTGGAATTAAGAATTTCTTGTTAATGCACATCAATTTATCGATATGTTTCGTGACAGCAGAAAATCATGAGGGGAAAAAAACCACAAACGCAGGAATCAAATTTTTCGTGTGCCAAAACAGTAAAAGGTAAACATTTGATCGATTCAAATGATGAATGGAATACAACCAATTAGTCTGTATTTATGTATTCATTATTGTCATAATCAAAATCATAATCATAATGTCTATGATTAAGTTATAGTCGAACATACAAATAATGCATATATGGAAAATAAAGTAGCGGTACAGTTTGAAGTTGATTCACAAACTCAAAGTGTAATATTTCATACTTATTTTCTGTGCTTCCAAAACCAAAGGTGGCCACCCATTTTTTTTCAAATGATAAAAACATTTTCTTTCACGCAACAATTGCATACAGATAATAGGGTTCCAGAAATGATAATAATGTGTTTTGGCCATATCAACTAATCAATTTGATATTACAAATAATGATAGTGGCTGGATCAAAATTGACCATTAAAATGATCATGATCAATTATGTTAAACCCAATCCAATTGCTTAGTGATGATGATGATGATGATGACCATATGGAACACGTGGATAGTAAATATACATATATACTTATTCAATTGACAAAATTTTTTTTTTGGTCACCAATATCACATCAAAACATGGTTTCACGGTTTTACAGATGGATAATTTTTCAATTGTCCACATATATATGGATTGGTCAAAGTACATCTACAGCCATTAATCAATTGAATCAAAATGGCAATGAAATTGCAAAAATTAAAAAAAAAAACAGAACGAAAAGAATCAATTTTCACAATATAAAACCATTCATTTTATTCTTTTTTTTACGAGGAAAAAAAATAAAATTCCAAGGCTACCATATGCATATACACAACACACACACACAAAAAAAATTCATTGAAGTCCATTGTTATAATTTAATTAGCCGGTGGTGGTGGTCATTTTTTTTTCTTAAAAATTCAATCAAATCAATAATCATAATAATCATGAAAATGAATGGCCATAATGATGAGTTTTTTTTCGGAAAATAGAACAACAACAACAACGAAAAAAAGAAGAAGAAAAAGAAAAAAAAATTTCAAATTCAAAATCGTTTCGAATCAATAATGATAATGGATGATAAGAAAAAAAAGAGATGCTTTTCTCTATTTACTAACTCCCAGAAAAAAATCGATACGAACCGAATTACACTATACGATGAATTTAACTGTAATTATAGCCCATGACTTGTATTGAATTCTGACTATACGACAATGTAGTGGTGTTTTTGGAATTGAATCTTTAATCCGGATAATCACCATCATTAGCCAAATTGAAATTGGTTTTTTTTCAACAACAACAACAACAACAACGAAGAAGAAAAATCTGAAAACTATTAAAATTTGAAAACAAAAATTACTTTGTACAAACGGGATTAAGAATCATTCAAAGTTTGACCGGAAAAAAAATTATTCGGGTTAAATTTGAATGAAAAATGATTACGGGTGATGACGATGATTATGATTATGATTATAATGTGATGCCATTATTATTCAAAGGCAAATATTAAATTTCAAGCCCGCCATAAAATGTTTGTTTATAACTTCAACTGGAATCACTTTTTTTCGTTTTTTTCCTCTTTGTAAATATGTTTTTTTTTCGCAGTTTCAATTCAATAATAATATTATCATCATCGAAATGGATATATATATTATGGAGCAAATTTGATCAATTTTCAATAATTTTGTTCAATCGATCATCCGATCATATACTTTTCAATGAGTTTTAAGCCTGCGTTTTTTTTGTGTGTGTGGAAAAAAAAATTCCATCTAGCAGCAATCAGCCGACAGGCTTCCATTAGTTGTTGTGAGGGGTTAGTTTTTTTCGTATAATAATCTGCTCATTGATTTAAACAACAACAACAACAACAAACTAAAGTGAAACTCAACACCGTTTTTTTTTCATTTCAAATTACAATTCAAATTGAATTTATGAGCAGAACATTTTTTTTTCATTTCATTTTGTTCTTGTTCAGATTTTCATTTTAATTGGGTAGAGAGATTTTTTTTTTTAGATCAACAAGTGCTTGAAACATGAGAAGAAGAAGAATATGTTTTGGCCACTTTTATACACACACACACACACTGCAACAGGTATTTAATTGAAATTTAATGTAAATAAAATGAAAAAACAGTGGATCGAAACGAAAATAAAAAAAAAAAAATCCTGAGTGAAGAAAAAACTTTTTTTTTCTCTTGTATGGCTATAATTATTCCAATGAATCAATCGATCCATCTATTAAGTCCAAGTCGATCAAACACACACACACACACACACAGAAACAATTTTGATGCATATCTTGATCATATATTTGAATATAATGAATTTTGGCATAAACGTTGAAATATATGAAAATCATTGATTTTTTTTCTTCGTCTCTTTCAAACAAATCTTTTAGCTCCATTTTTCAACAACAAAAAAAAAATGAATTATGTATCAGGGTCCAAAATGCAAAAAATTTCCAACATTTCGGACAAAGGTTTTATCTTGGCCAAAAAATCTTTTTTTTTTTTGATGATTCAGGAAAAATAAAAAAAAAATGCCAAGCTATCATCATCATCAGTGAAGCTGTTGGTCAAGCAAATCGAATATTTTGCTTTTTTTTTGATTTTTTTGATTTTGATTTCATTTTTTTTTTGTTGCTCCAATGAAATGAAAACAATTTGTACACACACACACAGTAATCTAGATGATGATGATTCGAAATTGAATGAACGAAAAAAAAACACAGATACATTTTTTTTTGTCATTCAATCATTTTGCAAACCAATTTGAAATTTCATTAATCTGATATTGATCGCAATCGATTGATTGATTTGGATTTCATTTTTCTTTTTTTTGTCTCTCCATTCAATATTCTCATTTCTCTCGTTTCTTGTGTTCAACTTATTGAATTTCAGAAAAAAAAGACAAATTCATCATCATCATCATCATCGATAAATATCGAAAAAAACATCTAGCGATCAATTTGATTTTGAAAAAAACATATTGATTCATTATGGCCATTAGTAGTAGTAGTAGTGGCCATTGATTTCATTTTATTCATTAGTCTTTGCTGCTGTCGTCGTCGTAATCTAATTGATCTAATTTCAAGATAATAATCATTATTCGGATCGATAAATTATAACTAACCCAAATATATGTGTAATATATTTTCACACAAAAAAAAATGGAAAAAAATTAACAATTTTTTTTTGACCAATCAAAAATACTTCTATGTTGTGTGGCTCAGCAGCTTCGAGCTGGCCATTCATTCATTTATTTTTATTCATTATGGCGCAACGTAAAATGGATAATCATCATTTATGTACATCATGATCATTTGACAACATGATGATGATGATGATAAGAATCGACAAATATCTTTTGACACCTTTTTTTTAAACACAAATAGCCAATAAACATTGATACAAATTAATCGTTCGATTCACCTTGCTAATATATAAATTCATTCATTTATTCTAATAATTATTTGAACCAGTCAAAAAAAAAAATCAGCAATTGTCAGTAATCATTATCATCATCATCATCATCATCATTATCGTTTATGAATTGATACAATTCATCAGTGCAACTACAAATTGATTCCGTGGAAAAATATTGGATACATGTGTCCAAATCAATTAATGTTTTTATTGATGAAGAATTTCATTTTTTCGCCTCAAATCAAAATGTGATGATGTTTCAACCAAAAGAAAAATTGACAAAAAATGAATCGATCAAGTTAATCTATTGTGATTGGATATATAATCAAGGCGTCAAAAAAAAACTAAACTAACAAAAAAAAAAAAAAAAAAAAAAAAGAGAAAACCATCCCAGATATCATCTCGATATTTTTTTATTTTTTTTTGTACGGTGGAAAAAAATCATTTTTCTTGATTTGGATTAATTATCATAAACGGATTATTATTATTATTATTATTATTATTGTCCATCTGGCTGGTTATAATTGAACTTCAATTAAATCAGATCAGATCAAAAAAAAAAAAAAAAAATTCCAGTTAATCAAACCTCGATTAAGGATTGGTTGAAGGAGAAAAAAAATAATGGCCAACGATGTGATCATAAAAATGAAAATGAAAATGAATATTGGCGGCTCCCAATTCAAGATCGATATTGTGAAATATTTGAAAAAAAAAATTGTAAATGAAAAACAAAACAAAAAAAAACTAATAATATTGCATTCATGTTATTAGTAGTATGGTAATGAAATTTTTTTTTCTTGTTTTTCGAAATAAAAGTTAAATTTAAAAACAAAAAAAAAACTTGAAATCGATCTCCAACCAATTTTGTATACAATTCATCGATCTAGTTATGATTGGTGATTGAAATTGAAACAAAATCTAGTGGTGAAAGCACAACTGTGGCCATTCATTCGAATATTTTCATCACTTTTCATTGTTTGGTCACACACACACACATACAACAACAACCACAACAACAACAACAACAACCGCAACAACAACAACAACAACAACAATGGCCAAAATCATAGCCAATTAATCAATTGAATAGTATTTTTGAGAAAGAAATCTTTTTTAGTATTCTGGCCACAAATATTTTTTTTTTTTTTTTTTTGTCCATTACTTTTTTTTTCTCAGCAATATTCATTGTTTCATGTTTGCTATATAGCATTATTATTGATCATCATCATCATCATCATCATCAAGAGATCTATCAATCACAGCAGTAAGTAGCAGATTGCAATATTAGATACATAATTAAAAAAAATAAAAAATAAAAATTGACCACACAAGTTAATTGATTTTTTTTTGTTTTCTCTCTTTCATTAAAAAAAAAATTATTATTATTACCACAACAAAAGCTTAGTGATCCATATTCCGATGATCATTGCCAAATGGTGGCCATTGTATTTGTTTCGATATATAAAGATTGCTGGAGATTACATAATTGTTGTTGTTGTTGTTCATGATGAGAGAGAGAGAGAGAGTGAGAGACCCGGAAAGTGAAAAAAAATCATGTGGATAATTTCAAACTTTTTACTGTTTGATTTAATTTTTTTTTGTTAGTAATTTATTTCATTTGTTTGTTGTTTATTTTTTTTTTTTTTTTTTTGATTGATTGATTGATTGAAATCTGGATCATCAATAAATTGATTTTTTTTAATGATTCTACGACCATTGTTGTTGTTGTTGTTGTTGTTGTTGATATTGAAACTTTTTTAATTATTATGGTCAAGTCCTATTTTTAGTGTTATCATCATGATTAAAAAAAAATCAATTTATCGGGAACAACAAGATGGTAACCATTTTTTGATTCGCCAGATATACAACGTTGATGGCTAATCAAACATTATCTTCGTAATCATCATTGGAATAATAAATAAATAAATATAAAATAAAATGTCCACAATGATGAATTGAACCGATGATTGACGCAAACAAACATCAAAAAAAAAAAAAAAACACAGGTAGTTAGTTAGTTGGTTGTTCATCATCATTTAGTTTAATTATAACCTCTTTTTTTTACTCAGTAATAATCATCATCATCATCATAATATAATAATAATCTTGATGAAATGTACAATTAATGGGAGAAGAAAAATTGGATTTTAACCATTTGGTGTGTGTGTGTGTGTATGTTCGATGGTTGAATAATGAAAACAACAATAATGATAATCTTACAGGTGAATCAAAAAAAAAATTGGCCAATATTTTCATTCATTCATTCATTCATTGATCTTAATGCTGATTTATTCGGTTTTTTTTTCGCTTTATATATATGAAAATGAAAATATAAATCAATCGATTAACAAAAAAAAACCTGTTGCTTGCACTTGTTGTTTGTTTGTTTGTTTGTTTGTTTGCCCAGATACTGGACATTTAAATTTGAATTTTTACAATTTTCAAATCATCAAGTGTTTTCGATGGCCACATTTGTAATCAGCAGCAAGAAGACAAAAAAAAATTTCATAAATATCAATCATCATCATCATCATTGATTCATGATTAAAAAAATTGAAATAAAATTTTTTAAAAAAAACCAAATCAATTTCAAAATTAAAATCAATCGACAATGACAATAAATCGATATCATAACAATAGCAATCACATGCATACATAAAAGAAAAAAAAACTAAATTGAAATTGAAACTGATTCAATATAAATAGCAGTGAAAAAGAATTGAATCTTATTATTATTATTCATGGTCAGATTTTTTTTTGTTGTTGTTCAAATCGATTGTTGATAGATTGATGGTCAATACCAAGAAACGAAACAGAAC
Source organism: Dermatophagoides farinae (assembly GCF_024713945.1). NCBI lineage: Eukaryota > Metazoa > Arthropoda > Arachnida > Sarcoptiformes > Pyroglyphidae > Dermatophagoides > Dermatophagoides farinae. The sequence goes on along the minus strand of NC_134684.1, from coordinate 3,720,474 downwards.
AAAAAACAAAACAAAAAACAAAAAAAAATCGATCATCAAATCATCAAAGCGATTGCTCCATTTGTGCTGAATTTTTTTTTTATTTTTCTGGATCAAAATAAAAAATAAAAAAAAAAATTTCATGATCATCTTCGATTGCATATTAATCAATACGAGTGTCAAACACACATGCACACACACACACACATGTGAAACAATCGAACCAATTGTTGATCAATATAATTTTTCATTTCCATTTTGATTGCAACTGCCAATAAGAAACAAAACAAAAAAAAAATTTTATTTCTCAATCGATGTTTAAATAAATAAAGACCTGATGATTATTATTATGACAATGATGATGATGATGATTAATCTTTTCATGATCATCATCCAAAATGAAAAAAAATAACAACCCAAAATGAAAAAATCAACAGGCTGCTGCTATTACTGCTACTGCTACTACTGTTGAGGATATAACAATGTTGTTTTGTTCCCACGCAATTTTTTTCTCGATAGTTGCTGAAACCAAATCAAAAAAAAAAAAAAAAAAATGGCGCCAATTATCTTCCATCGATGATGATGATTATTATTATTGGCCCTTAAGGTCCTTTATTACTTATAATTTTTTTTTGTTTTGTTTTGTTTTGTTTGAATTCACTGGCCATACATATACATTTTTGTTTTGTTTGTTCATTTCAAAATTCATCGATGATCATTACACACGTCATATGGCGAAAAAAAAATCAAACAAAACAAAACAAAAAACCACTTGAATTCATTCATTCATTCATTCCCCCAATTTGATTGAACATTGAGTCTTTTGAATCTATTTAATTTTATATATTGATGATGATGATTGATCCAGTTATTAATCCTTTTTTTTCTGTGTTTCTCAATTTTTTTTTTTTTTTTTTAAAGCAGATGTGGCAAGATATTGAAAGTGTTCTATTATTGGGACAGCAGCAGCAACAACAACAACAGGCACCGCCTGCACCACCGCCACCACCACTACAGCCACAACAACAGGATCAAATTACATCGTCATCATCATCATCATCATCAAATGACCATCATCATCATCACCATCATCATCATCATGATAATAATAATAATAATCAACAGCAATCACCAACATCGACAAATGGTCAATGTATAAATAACAATAACAATAATAATGCTAATAATAATAATAATAACTGTTCAAATGGACATGATTCATTGACAAATAATAATAATGATGAAACAATAATAAATGGACAATCGATTACACAAATCAATATGGATAAAAATGGCGATAAATTGGAATCAATAAATAATAGTAATAATAATCAAACAAATCCATTGAAAACTAAACAATTAGATTTAACCGAAATGATTATCAATGAATATGGTGGCCATTTTTATAATGGTATTACCGCTATCAATAATGGTGATGTTAATGATAATGATAATGATAATGATGATGATAATAATAATAATGCCGATGGTCAAAGATGTTCAACAATGGTGGTGAATCCAACGGTCACATCGATACAATCGATATTACCGGTACCACCATATTCATCTCCTACTAATAGCACAAAAATATCAATAACCGAAATGATGCCTTCAGTCACCTTATCACCAAATTCTATTATTTCATCTTCCTCATCGTCATCATCATCATCATCATCATCATCATCGTCTTCATCATCACCACCAATGATTAATTCCATAAAGAATGGAAATCAACAATATTCAAACGCAAACAAAACAATGTCAGTAGCCAACGGTGGTGTTGGTGGTAGTAGTAGTAGTAGTGGTCAACAAAGATCACATTTAAAAGATCAGATGCCAATATTACATCAACAATTATCGAATAAATTTGTTACTGCAACAAACAAAACAATTATATCGCATCAACAGATTAATAATAACAATAATCAAGTGTCATATTCTAAATCATCATCATTATCATCAAATGGACAAACATCATCAGCTTGGAATAATAATAATAATAATGTGAGAGAAAATCAAATCGATAATTTTTACTATCAAAATACAACAACAGCCAATTATAATGATAGTGGTTATTGTCATACAAACGGTACTGATAATAATGGTTATCATTCAAGATTTAATCAAAATGTTTCATCATTATCTGTAATGTCACCACCAGCATCACCTGCTGATCAAAAATCATTAATACAGATGCATTTACATAAACAACAACAACAACCACAACCACCGAATTCTGATACTAATCAAACTTATCAATTTTTATCGACATCAGCATGGTCAATGACTAATAGCCAACAACAACAACAACAACAACAACAACAGCAGCAACAAACAATGCTTACACTTCAATCAACAAATTCATCGATCTCACAACCACCGAATAATTGTATTGTAACTAATGATAATAATAATGAAGATATTATCTGTAATGGTCAATTAATGCAACATTCATCAAATCATACTCATTCACTAAGTCAACAACATCAACATCAACATCAATCACAAAAATCACAAACAAATAATAGTAACAACAGTGTTAATAGTAGACAGAAAAAAGTGACCACACATACCTGTTCACATCCTGGTTGTACAAAAACATATACAAAAAGTTCACATTTGAAAGCACATTTGCGTACACATACTGGTGAAAAACCATATCAATGTAGTTGGAAAGGTTGTGGATGGAAATTTGCACGATCAGATGAATTGACTAGACATTTTCGTAAACATACTGGTGATCGACCATTTCAATGTCAACTATGTGAAAGAGCTTTCTCACGTTCAGATCATCTAGCATTGCATATGAAAAGACATGCAGCTGTTTAAATGGTAAAATTTTTTTTTTCTGTATGTGTGTGTGTGTCTGTTTTGTTCTGAAAAATTTTTTTAAGATGATGATGATGATGATTATGAATCGGAAATAATTTCAGGAACGAACGAAAAAAAATAAATATAAAAATCATTTCACTATTGTTTTTTTTGGGGCTATTCGATTCAATTATCATCATCATCATCATCATCATTATCATCGTCATGTTTAAAAATTTCAACCAAATTCACAGGATTCAAAGTCAAAAACTAATAAAACAATGAATGAACAAAAAGAAAAAGAAAAAGAGATTGGATTTTCTCACATCAACAACAACAACAACAATCATTATGGATGTAGATATAGTGAAAATGGTAAAATCTACTGACATTCAGTGAAAAAAAACTAAATCAAAATTTTTTTTTTATCATTGACCACCACCACCACACATCATTCATCTATCTATCCATTAACACCTAGAGACAGTGCACAACAGTAATAATAATCGAGTTAGTTATAATCTTCTTAAACTAGATAAGGTTTTTTTTTGTTTTGTTCCATTTCTCATTCATTCAAGTCCATCATCTTGTGATCGGATTTTGTATGTAAGGAAACTAAAACACAATAAAGACTGATGATGATGATATGTAGAAAATTTAAATTCAAATGATTCCCGTATTTTATGGATAACATCAAATTATCTGTATCCGTTTTTTTTTGAAGGGTTAAACTTGAATCAAATTGAAATTCACAATCATCATCATCATCATCAATCTATGGGTTATATGACGACCAATATAATATTTATAGTGTCTAAATTCAAAGTTTTTTTCCCTTTCTTTTTTTCATCATGATGACGATGATGATGATTTTTTTTTTTTCACTAGAAAAACATAATTATCAAATCAATGTGTGTGTGTTTTTTTTTCACGTCTTCAGGGGAAAATAAGGAGACAAATTATTATCGATTGTAAATAAAATGATAATAATAATAAAAAAAATCATAAATTCTTGGAACAAGGACAGTAATTTAAAGCTCTCTTAATTAATGTGTGTTGTTATGTGTGTGTGTGTGTGTGTGTGTGGTCATCACAAATTGATCATCATAATTGCTCAATCAGTGATTTACACACACACATAAACAAACAAATGAACTAAACGTAGTGGTCAAATATCGCAAATTTTAAAATTTTACAGTTTTTTTTTTTGGTTGATAACTTTGAACCAAACACACGTACTATTCAGTGTTAGCTATGAGAACTAAGTATTCCAACTTTTTTTTTGATTTTTATCCACTTCCGTTCTCTCTCTATCCATGTCTCACTAAGTTGATGCTATCAATTTTTTTTTTCATTTCTCGCCATCCATAATTGTTACATTTATTTTATCGCTGAATAAATGAATGATTTGAACTAGGATAACCCGGTGAAAATGATGATGATGATGATGATGAGAGTGATGAACGATGCAAAGGAATGGCAAGATTTATTATATTCATTAAATGTGAAGCAAAAAAAAAAAAAAACAAAAAAAAAAACAAAACAAAACGAATATAAAAAAAATGAGGATGTTATAATCACACACACACACACAATAAAAAAAAGAAAAGAAAAAAGCCAGACACAAAAGTGTTAATTTATTGCATATGGAACGTTTGATTTTTGTTTTGTATATACAAAGCCACAATTGATGACTAATCTGTTTTTCATTTTCTTTCTTTTCTTTTTTTCATTTCATAAATCAGATCTGGGATTATTTTTTTTTGTTTCATCAATATCCACTCTATTCAAATCCGATGATTCTTGTCATTGATTGATTGCATCATCATCATCATCATCATCAATGGTCATCAATGGTCATCATTATCGATATTTGAATTAAAAAATAAAAACGCCGATCATTAATTACTACCCACTGATGGCAAACCAGAATCCAGAAATCTTATATATACATTGGTTTTGTTTTTACAATTTTTTTTTCGTTTCGTCTGTTTTGTTTTGTTTCGTTTTTTTTCTAAATTCCAAAATTCTTTTCATCAAGAATCTTGAGTTTTTTTCCCCACCCACCCATTCATTCATTCATTCATTCATTGATCTTCATTTGAATTTTTTTTGTTTCGCTGTTTTGTTAAGTTTTTCCTATTTTTTCATATTTAACCATTGTAATAGTTGTGTTTTTTTTTCTTTTTTCGTTTCTTGCATACTCATTATATAACCATATAGCATTAATATGTGGACATTTCTTGACTCCATTCATTCAACACACAAAAACACACAAAAAAACTCTCAACATTAACACATTGTTAAACATACAGAGAACATTTCATTCTTCATTATAACTAAAGATATATTTATGAACAATTTTCCATTATTCAAACAAACAAACAAAAAAACTTATTTATCTTTGATGATTCCAGCAGAAAATAAACAAACAAACAAACAAACAAAAAACTGTCTAAATTCTTTGAAATGAATACCAGAAAAAATAATTTTCAATAAAAAAAAACATATAAGCAATTGATGATTGATGTTTGAACAATAATTAATTATTAATTGATTGAAAATCAATCAATTGATAAGTATGAATTCTAATGAATTGATGTTTGATTGATTAATTTCATCCAAGAAAAGTGAGCAAACGATTCCTAGATTCTCAATCTATATTCATTCATTCATTACTTGATGAATTGATTCGTCTTGGACGTTGGAAAAAAAAAAATAAAAATAAAAACAGAAATCAGGAGCCAAAGGCTATAAATGTTGTCTGATAAATCTAGTTTTTAATGCATAAAAAAAGGGTTAATAAATAAATGGACAACAACAACAACAACAACAAAAAACACACACACACACATCAAGATTTGTGATAAGAAAAGTGTGGCCAAACAAAATCATATTTTTATCCCCACAAAACGATAATTTTCTTTTGAATCAAATAAAAAAACAAAAAAAACACATCTTAATTGATGATTAATTACTACGAGCCACAGGTTTCACATTTATTAATTAATTTATGGTCCATAATTATGGCAAAATTTCATCTAAATGACATCTATATGTGTGTGTGAGTATGAAAAAAAAACATCATGTTATATCACGACCACGACCATTTAAGAAATTCTCAATTAGGCTATAAGATAGAAAAAAATTCCCGGATTGAATTATCACAAAAAAAAAATTTTTTTTTTTGTTTCACGAATGAGAAAATGAAAAAACAAAAACACACACAAATCAATCACGATTCAAAATGATTATTAATTATGAATTCAATAAAAAAAAGGAATCAATGAATTCATTCGCTGGATTGAACAAAAAAAAACGATTTAAACCATATTCGATTTTTTTTCCCTGATCGATATTTGTCCTTAGCATTAGATGTATAAATAATTAATCAAATGATGAAAATGTTTTGCACACACACAATGAATAATGTGTGTTAATAACAAATTGACGACTTAGCATTGTGATGGATTAATTTCATTGTTTGAATCCATCAGCCATGTTGTTTTGTTTTTTTTTTGTTTTGTTTTTGATTTACAATTCATCCAAAAAACAATTGATAATGATGTGATAATATATAGGTTGTATGTTCAAATGAATGAATAAATAAAAACGATTCCAGTGAATAAAAAGGATTCTAGGCTTTGTTTTTTTTTTGGCAGATATCCAACATGTATCCAACGTGTTAATGTGCGTGTGTTTTATTCATCAACGTTATCAATGAATGGTCAAGGTAGCTCTAATTGTAACAATTTCAAACAGCAGAAGCATCAGCAGCAACAGCAGCATCAATGAGAATGAAATGAACCTGATGACCATTCCAAAAAAAAAAATTGAACATTCACTGTGTTTTTTTTGTTTCTATTGAACAAAAAAAAAAAAATTATTCGAATTGAATCGATGAAAGATGATGGTGGATTGTAGAAGAAAGGCTTGGCTCATCTTTCATCAATATTGACTGTGTATGTGTGTGTGTGTGAATAATGGAGAAAAAAAATGATTTTTCATCACACACACACACACACACGCACACTGATAAAATGATGTAAAACAAAAAAACGAAAAAACAGTGGAAGTTTTTGCATTAAAACAATTGTGATTATTATTCCGGAAAAAAAATTGAAAACATGAAAAAAAAATTCATGGGACATTGAAGAATTCTGTCAATTCATTTTCAATCATCAACAAGTAGAGCAATATTTTTTTCATGGTATATTCGTCAATTTTAAATCAATTCAAAATAAAAAAAAAAAACACCATCCACACCTTTGTATTGTTTGTTTGTTTTCAATCATTTCATAATAGTCGTCGATGGTCAATAAATTATTCAAAAATTTCATTGTTTATCAGAAACAAAAACAAAACAAAACAAAAAAAAACGTTATGAAACATAAACACTTTGTTGTTTGACTGATAGCTGATAATTGATTGATGATCTTAATTTATTCAAATGTTTTTCCGTAATAAACATGATTTTAAACAAAAAACAAAAAATTCAATGATACAAGTCACGCCGAAATGAATATTGAACATCATCATCATCATGATGATCATTTTTAACCCCTTACATGGACGAAAAAAAAATCAATTTAAAAATATATCGATCATGAGTTATCCAATATTTTTTTAATCCTGATCATCATCATCAGAGGATCTAGATTTTTTAATTTTTTTTTTGTAAAAAAATATGGATTTTATGAACAGAAAAGAAAAAAACCGAAAAAAAAACAAAAATCAATCGGGTTTATTACTCGAAGCGATGCTAATAAATACATGTTGGCATGATATGTTTTTTTTTTATTTTTTTCGGTTCTGGTTAAACTATTAAGCCATTTGCCGTAATTGAAAGTGGCAGTTTTAGTTTACAAAAAAAAACAAACTTTGAAACTCACTCAAGTCGATCTTTTTTTTGATGATGATGATGATGATGAAGATACTACTAGGTGGAGATTTGAACATATCATTTTTTTTTCACTGTGTAAAAAAATTCGGTAGTAAAGTCACGAATTTTTTCATTTCATTTCGTTTTTTCATCTTCATCAGAAAAAAAACCAACCAACAGACTACTTAACACCATTCTTCATCCAACCAAACAATCATATATGTCTGATGTGTTGATTCCAATAAGGAAAAAAATCACACCCCTTTTTGTTTTTGGACATGGATATGGATTTGGATTATATTTGATCCAATTTTTCATTGCAAAAAATCATTTGCAATTCTAAAATTTTTTTTTTATAATTACTATTACAAAAGCAATCGATTTGTTTGATCAATTCGATCAATTTGTATTGAAATTTTTTTTCTGTTCATTTTTCTCCATCATCATTTTGATTCCAATTGATTGTGAATAAATTTGTCTAAAAAAAAACTATCGATAAACAAACAGACAGATAGTGGATTTTATCGACTCGACGATGATCGTCGTCGTAGACGTTTTCGTGGATTATCGATTGTCCTTGTCACGTGTACGTAATCGATATTATTACACAGAGACAGACAAAGATACTCTCTCTCTCTTTATCTTCAAGAAAAAAAAACTCAAATGTCTGGACTCATATGTGGACAATATCCACCTAGACAGAGACGAGAGAACAAAAAAAAAATGATAAGAAAACCAGTCCTAAATCTACCAAAATTATCAATCAAGGCTGAACAATGAGAAAAAAAATCTTGTTTTTCACTTTAAATCATGAAAAATTAACATCAAATGTTTCCGCAGTGAATAAAACAACAACAACAAAATAAACAAATACGGTGGCAAAACGAAACAAAAACAAAACGTGACTTTGGATTATATATAAAAAAAAACAACATTGGAATGCATGGGAAAAAAATTTATATCAAATCACAACAAATAAAATACCGGATTCTTTATTAGATCATCGACATTTTTCCATCTCAAGTTGTCTGGCGTGTGTGTGTGTGTGTGTGTGTAAGATCCATTTTTCGTTTTTAGTTAAAAATTCTGATGAATCAATGAATTTTTCATCTCTTAACATAACAAAATAAAGTCATAACATTCGAATAATAAATGATGACCAGAGAGGTCAAGATATTGGCTATAATTATACAGAAAAAAAAAATTTTACATCATCGATATGTTTAATGGGATGAGTGGATGTTTGAATTTTTTTTTTCTTTCACTTAAATTTATTCAATTATTATAGTGTGTTGTGATCACCCAAAGCAAATTCTTGAATATCAAATGATAATGAAATCAAGTGAAAAATTAAATTCAATTCCAATCAATATGCTGATATATAACATGTTTAATTCAGCCCCTCCCCCACCCCAAAAAAAATGGAATATGTCAAAACCGTGAATGAATGATTTCATAATAATAAATCAAAGTCAAATGACAAACGATATATATTTATATCTATGTAATTGGACATCAATTAACATGATTATCATCATCATTAAAAATAGGTAAATAGAGAATTTGCTGTGTGTATATATGGAGCCAAAATCATTATATCTCATTATCCGTGAAAAATAAAAAAAAAAAATTATTGATCATGTAACGATTGTACTATCAATTGAATCAATAAATGATGATGATGATGATGATACAATTATTATTGTTCCATTAATTGATCTAGCCATCATCATCATCATCGTCATCATTTTTTGAGGAAAAATAAAAAAAAAAAATTTCCCATTCGATTCAGCAACAAGTAGTAATAGATGACCTTTGCAAGAGAAAAAACAACATTACGAAAAATTATTATTATTATTGATCTAATGGGATATGATGATGATGATGAAGTTCAGCCATCATTTTATCCAATATATCGGATAAATGAACAAGAAAAAAACTAGATCAATATAAAAACAAACACACAGACAGACAAACAGATAACTTTATCCAATACATTGGAAATGCAAATTTACAACAGCAAAAGATATCACCATCAAATGGAAATCTAAATTTTTTTTTTTTTTTGATCATTTGGATTAAGTTATCATTGGCGAACGAAAAAAAAAATTCAAATTCAAATTTTTCCAGTCATCATCATCATCATTATTATTACCATTCATACATGGAAAATGATAATTATCATTCAAATCTATATGATGATCGTCGTTGTCGTTGCCGTCGTAGTCGAAATATCTACGACTTACTTATCTTTCACTCATATGCATAATGGTCAGTTTGATCGAAAAAAAAAGTTTTGTTTTTTTTCCAACACACATTCACACACACACACAATGTATATTTATCATATAAATCAATTAATCATAATTAGTCACCAGTGATCATTTAAAAATTATGACTATAGTTGATGATGATATAGTGTAATATTTATTGATCCATGATCATTCATCTGAATGATGTCGATCGATCAATCGATATATTGAGCAAAGAAAAAAACCGAAAAAACTAACCAAACTTCATTAGTTTTTTCCTGGAACCATTGATTCCATTTTATTAAAAAAAAACACCAGCCTTATAGGTTATTAAGCTGGTCATTTTGTTGTTGTTGTTGTTGAATTTGATTCAATGTCCAATGTTTACACAAACGAATAATTCAATCAACAACAATGACCAATACTTTGGCATTTTTTTTCCCAAAATCTATCTTTACACTAAAAACTGTATATCATTTTTTTTCAATTTGAAAAAATTAGCACTGTGTGTCCAACATGATTGTTATGTATTCATTTTCCCACCTGGATCATCCGAATTTTTTTTTTCGTTCTATAAACCATCACCACACTGGTTGTGGTCATTTTTTTTTTGCTTTTGGCTTTCGTCGTCGTCGATGTTGTTGATATTATTATCATTTCATTGTTTGCATTGAAAAAAAAAATTTTTTTTTCATTATACGTTATAGTGTTATTTGATTTGAAAAAAACTACGACTGACTGAATAAAGATTGATCAAATTCCGGGGAAACAAAAAAAAAAAAAAAAAATTCAATGATGATGACAGGGGTTTATCATCATAGATATATATATGTTAATAACATGTTAATCAGAGACACACACACACAATTCATTGAATAGATAAAGATTAATAGTTTGGTGTTTGTTTGTTTGTTTGTTTTTTTTTTTGATGAAAAAATTACCTTTCCAGTCAATGTGGCTGAAATATGTGTGTGTGTGTGTGTGTGTGTGTGTATGTGTTTTTGAAACACCTATATAGGTGAAACTGCAAATTTTTTTTTTGTTACTTTGATCCAATTTTTTTTTCTGCTGTTGTCCATCATTGTAATCATCATCATCATCATCATCATCATCATTGACAGAAATGGAGAGAATCAAAAGTGTTTGATCGATGAAAATGAATGAATGGATGGATAGCTACTAACACAGAGTAAAAAAAAATGAATGAATTGAATTGAATTGAATCTCCATCAATATTTATCGAGATTCGGATACATTACATACACACACACACACACACACAATGGAACAATTGGTCGGTTATCCAGACATCACATCCATCCATCCATCTCAAGATAATCTCGTTTTTTTTCTTTAAATTTTTCAAACAATCTGCCATCATCATCATCATCATCATCAACAACAACATTCTTTATAAAGACAATGACATCCAATTTATATCCACACACACACACAGTGATTAAGATGTCTTTTTTTTTTGATCGTTGTTGAAACAAATGGATGGCCATTTGTTTCAAAAAAAAAAAAAAACAACATCAGCAAGTAATTCACATGAAAATTTTCAAATGAATCGATTATTTTAAAATCACAGACTACACAATAGACAATGATCATCAATCTATTAAAATGTGAATGAATTAAAAAAAAAAATTGAACCTGCGTATAAAGAGATGTTTAGGCGTTGAAATTGAAATTTATCAACACCATCAACATCGACAACAACAAAATGTTATCATCATTAATTAAAATCAAATTATCGGAAGAATCTGATTTGATTTGAATTTTTTGATTTTTGTTCACGAACTTTATTAATCAATCAATTGATCGATTGATTTAATTGATCAGTGGCAATATGCAATGCAAATGCAAAAAAAAAACCGAATGAAAATTCCAACCACACAGTGAGAGAAATGAGAGAGAGAAAAAAAAATTTCATTTACCAAAAGCCGGGTGTGGTATGGAATAATAAATGGCAGCAATCAAAATGGTGGGGGATGGATCTGGATGATCAAAAATTTTTTGTTCCGTTTTGACATCAATTTAAAAAAAAACATTTCATCATTGAACACATTGTCGTAGCCGCTGGATAATGTTGTTGTTGTTGAAGCAACAACAACAGCAACGACAACAACAACAAAATGTTTGCCTGTATTTTTAGTAGCTACGTTTATTATATCATTATTATTCACGATTTTGCGCTGAATTTTTTTTGTCGTTGCTTTCATTTCAATCAAATCGAATCAAATCAAATAAAAAATTGGCCCACCAATCAAGCAATTGAGGTTTTGTGGATAATTCTGTCTTTTTTTGGTTCATTTTCATTTGAATTTCGGAAATTTCAAATTTTTTGTTGTTGTTGTTGTTGTTGTTGACCCGAATCAATATATATATATATAGTTAGTGTGATGATAACTTAATTAATATTTTTTCTTTTTTTTTCGTTTTCTTTTCATGAAATTTTCAATCAATTTTTTTTTTACTTTTCTTGATTATCAACAATTGAAATCATTCATTGAGTTGAATGGATGGCAGAAAAAAAAATCACAATTAAAAAAAATAAAAAACGGACAAAAACGGACAATTTGAAATAGTTTTTTTTGTGCTGCTGCTGCTGCTGCTGATCATTCTTTTTTTTTGTTTCATTCAACAATGATGATGATGATGATGAATCAATGATAAGAATGGGAGAAAGTCTTCATTAAGGTGGAAATAAATGAAAAAATCCATTCCAACAAAGACTATATTATTATCATCATCAATTGATCGATTGACTACTGATTAATATTGTGATCATTTTTTTTTTTACTTTTATTCGGTCATTTTCCTTCGATATGATCTTATGAACTAACGAAATTCCATTTATTGTATGAAGAGTGATGCTTGTTGTTGTTGCAGAGTTGATGAGCAAACGATTGATGATGATGATGATCATCATCATCATCATCATGAGACAAGAATCTTTGATCAAACTACATTGATAAGCAAAAAAAAATTTTTTTTTGTTTTGTTTTCCATCAATATTATTATTTTGATCATTTTTCAATTTGGAACAACAACAACAACAACGACAACAAAAATCGTGACCATTTGCTACCGAATTTTACATCTTTCGAGGTGATAATGACGATGATTATATATTGTATAGATTGATCATATTGAATATTGTATTCTTGATTAGAATCTTCATTTAACGAATTGTCTTTATTGTCGGATATTTGTGTGTGTGTGATAATAATAATTTGCCATCTAAATGATCAAAGAAAAAACGCCTTGTGTTCGTCGTGTGGCACACGCAAACTCACATACAATTCTTTATCCATTTCAATCGATTTTGGCCATTTTATATTGAACATTCTTACTATAGTATGAAACGATTTATAACGATCATCATCAACATGGCAGTCAGCAACAAAAAAAAAAAAAAAAAAAAAAAAAAATTATGGGTGATGATGATGATAATAATAATGTGATAACGGTCAATTTGGAATCAAAAAAAAAATTTTCTTGTTTTCAATTTTTTTTTCTGAGAAAAATGAACATCTTAATCAATGACATACACACACACACACACACACATTGGATAGATACCAATTTTGGCAAATTTATGACTTTTTTTTCTCTCTTGTCGTTGATCATCAGCATCCAGTTAAGGTGTTTGACATTTAAAATCATAAAATATGAAAATGAAAAAAAAGAGCTCAATAAAATGAAATGATTGATTTCAAATCTATTTAGACGATAGCCATATGATAACAACAACAACAACAATGTCATGGATAATTCAGAAAGGCAAAAAAAAAAATCTGGGGCTTTTTTTAAATTAATTAAACCATCACTCACACACACACTTGCACAATAATCATTCAACGAAAACCTAGTGCAAGTTGTTTATTCTCAATGAATAATCATTTTGATTTTGATTGATTACTACAGACAGCCATATAGAATATATATATATATATTGGTGGATGAAGATGGCCAATTGAATGTGTCAATCGATTAATCAATCAAACAAATGAATGGATGAATAAAAAAGAAAACAAACAAACAAACAATTTTCAAAGTTTAACAGTAAGGAAGTAAAAAAAAAAATGTCAAAATATCGATATCGTTTGTAGAGAGATAAATGAAAAATAAAACAACGATTATTTGTTTTATTTGATCAAGTATTTGAAATATATATATCATAATTATTATTTTATACATCAAAAAAAAAAAAAAAAAAAAAAATTTCTGTTGGCAAACGATAAAATTATCATTCAAACATCATCAAAAATGAAATGAATCTAAACAGGATGACAAACATTATTACATTGAACATAAACATAAATAATAAAATACACATACATTTTGCCATGATTCAATAGTCACAATTTGCCACTGTTTTTTTTTCTGTTCGATTTCAATTATTGGATTTCTCCATAATTCAAATCAAATGTCTATATAGACATAGTATTACTACTACGTTCATGATTTTGGATCAATTTCTATAATAATAAAATTATCATCATGATCATCATGAAAATGAGAGAAAATACACTAATAATAATTGTCCATAAATGAACAATCATGTCATTGCATTCACGTTCTAATCGAAAAATCGATTCGATTTCGATCAAATTAACACTATCATTATTAACGATTGATTTGGAATGAAGATTATGATTAAGATGTGCACGACAACGATGGAGAATCACATCATCATCATCATCATCATCATCTCAATCGAATGGCAAACATATCTATATGTGATGGCCGATTTTTTTTTCACCATTTGCCAATCGTGACAACACCAACACAATGCATATCATCATATCAACACCTTGTTGCATATCGATTTATCAATAAAAAAAAACTAAAAAGAAAAGACATACCTCTATTATCGATGACAATATTGTAAGGATTTTATGAATACCATGTTCCGGGTGTTCGAATTCAAGATTCCGAGCAAAATTTCTATTTTTTTCACACGCTATATATGAACGGTGCATTTATTTTTGAATTTTAGCCGTTGAAATTCGATTTTTGTGTGTGGTGTGTTGCGTGATCCCGCCCTTTTTGTGGCTCAAACATTTTTCATGTCAATGTCATGTTGAGATTTTTTTAATTGTAAAAACAAAAATAATTCAAAATGACGTCCGATAAAATTTCGAATAAAAATGACCGTAAAATTATTGTGGAAGAGGAATGGCAAAAACTGGTCCAGTCAATAAATCAACCGGCTGATTATAATGAAATAAACAAACGTTATGATCGTTGCTCAAAATTGATAAATGAACATCTACATTTACGTGATGAATTGAAAAAAACTTTTGATGATAATATTCAGACAGTGTTACGTGAATCAAATCTGGAATTCAATGATGATGATCCGATTCCAACGTTGCCACAATTGATACAGAATCAAAAACAAACATTTGACCGATATCAACAATCGAAACAAACACTCAACGATATAACACATGAACAATTGAAATCAGAAGAACAATTGAAATCACTTCAAACAGAAATTGAAACTTTACGCAAAAAACGAGATCAGCTAAAACAAACCATCGATGAAATAGACAATAATATTCGGGTAAAATCAAAGAACATTTATCTTCAAACACATAATAACGAATTGATTGCTTGTAAGTTATATATACCACCAATTAAAAAACAAATTATATAATTTGATTAATTTTTTCCCCCCTTTCATTTGATTAGGCCTTTTCAATCACACTGATGGCCATTTACAGGATTGTTTAATCAAAAACAAAGAAAATTCTACCAAAGAGGATTTTTGGCGTGATTTAAGTCGAATAATTTTGAATGATTGAATGTACAATGTACATATATTTATGGAATTTTCATTTTTTATTTTTATAATGACAAAAATAAATGTCGATTTGATTTGAATTGATGTGATGTAATCATGATAATCGTGTTGATAATAATGATGATGATGTTGGTCCAAAAGGAATTGTTGATTGAGACATTTGATTTGCAAATTTCAGAACAAGATTTAAAATTTATGTATGGTTGTCCATTTAAAAAATTATACGAATGTGATGATTATTATTATACATTGAAAACCAAATTCAACAATGATTATAAAGCTAATGAAAAAACTGAATTGGTCATTTCTGTTCTAGAAAGAATAATGTTGGCCGAAGGAAATCTATCAATGATATATGAGCCACGTGTTTTACCATCATTTGGTCTACATATCTGTACACGTCGTCCATGTGATTGTTATGTACAAAATTGTTTTACATATTGTGCATGGAATTGGTGCCATGTACAACCATTGAATGATGAAGATGATAGCTGGATTTATATTCCATGTATTACTGATTATAATCTGGATAGTTGTCTGAATCTTGAATGGCCATGTCAAAAATATTGTTAGAATTTGAATTATAAAATAAAATTAATAATAGTAAATCGATCGATTCCCGCTCAAATACTGTTGCCTATGAACAGCCCTTTCTGGCAAAAATTTTTTTTTTGCTCAGCGTGATTCATGTTTGCAGTATAGAATTTTGTTCCAAAAAAAATTTTTCACTTGTTTTGATGATTAAATAATGGCCGATTTAACTGTTAAATCTAATCTTAGTGGTAAAAAACTTGATTCGGCTGAAGATGTCACCGATTTAGTGGAACAGATTCGTGATAATGAAGATAAGATTGGCACTCTGCAATTGGACGGTAATTCGTATGGTGTTGAACCGTTGAAAGAAATTGGTCAATCACTTCAAACCTGTCATAATCTTCGTCACTTATTCTTGAATGATATGTTCACCAGTCGTTTAAAAGATGAAATACCTATGGCATTACGTTATCTATTGGGTGGTGTACAAGCAAGTCAAGCACAAATCATAACATTGAATCTAAATGATAATGCAATCGGCCCGGTAACGATGCCGGAATTGTTACCATTTCTTCGTAGCGAACAATTCACATCATTACGGCATCTTTACCTGAATAATTGTGGTCTAGGTATTAAAGGTGGAACAATGTTGGCCACAGTTCTTTCTGGATTTGAAAATTTAACCGAATTAGTCATTGGAAGAAATCGTTTGGAGATTGATGGAATCATGGAAATCAGTTCGGCATTAACCAAATTGACTACATTAGAACGTTTGGAATTACCACAAAATGGTACGAAAGAACAAGGAATAATTCGTCTATGTGAAGCGCTGAAACAGAATTGTAATTTGAAAATTCTGAACCTGAATGATAATGTTCTGACAACAACATCCGATGATTTGGCTTCATCGTTAAAAAAATTGGACAAACTAGAAGTATTAAATCTGGGTGATTGTTTACTGAAAACCAAAGGAGCCATTATTGTTCTATCAGCTTTAGATTCTCTATATCGTGAAAAATGGTGTTCACGAATCCGAGAAATTAATCTCAGTGGAAATGAAATTGGTATTGATGCAAAAGAAATGATCATAGCAACAGTGGAAACAATATTGGAAACAAGAGAAAATGACCAAACAAAACTAAAACTTGATCTTAGTGTCCAATAATTTCGGTACTGTGATTGTTGATGAATTAAGAAATCATTTTGGTTCTGTTATTGATTTGATTATTGATGATGACCAAGGTTCGGAAGATGAACAAGCTGATGATGATGATGATAATGGCTGCCAATTGGAAGAATCGAATCAATCAATTGATAATAAAACTTTGATGAACGATGAACTGGATGAAAATCTATTGGCCAATCCGGAAGCATTACAAGAACATTTGAATACACGATACAAAGATCTTGAATCATTATGTCGAAGATTTTTTATCGTATCGACAGATGGTTTTAACAAAACGGAAAAATCTTTGAACAAACATGCTACTGCCGAAATCGATGCTCTCATCAAAGTTGGTAGGAAAAAATTTCTGAAAAATGAATCCGATTTTATTCTACTCAATACATTGCTCGCTGTTTGTGGCCTATTGAAAGCTGAAGATCGTACAAAATCACCACGTAAAGATGCTGATCTTAGTGGACCAATATTGGCATTGGCACGTGTGTCCAAAGAATTTGCCGATGATGTCAATCAAAAACGTTGTATCAAAGATTTGTTGCTAGAAAAATTGAAAGAAAATCGTTATCAAACACTTCAAAATGAAATTTATTCACTAATTTACAGTTTTTGAGTGAGACGTGAAAAAGAATTCATGATGTTTTTTTACATTAAATAATAAACAATAATAACATTTATATCATATTATCATCTTGTATCATTTTTTTCATTTTCTTTTAATTTTTTCTCTTTTTCCGATTCTTCGGCCAGATATGTAAACAAATCACGAAATGATTCGAATTCAGTTCTACCTTGTGGTGGATCATTACGAGGAATTCGTGGCAATTTTTCACCAACTTTTTGTCGAAAATCTTTAAGCTAATTGAATTGAGATGTTGTGATGAAAAATTTTAAAGAAAAAAAATAAAATAAAATAAACATACATTTTTTGCACCAATACCAAACCATATCAAAGCGGATAATATACCGACGCCTCCAAATGCATACAATGAACCAAGACCAAGTGCACGTGTTGCCAAACGTACACCACTTTCCATTGGTGGTGGTTTCGGTGTTCCCGGTTGATTTGGTCGATCGGGTAACATCATTAAACCCTATCGTTTGGATATATACAAATTAAATTTGTCCGGTGTCAAGAGAGCAAATACCTTATTGAACGCTGTTTCATCATTTTTTTTGGCCAAAGAAATACCGTTGGAAAAACCAAACAATAAACCGACGGCAGCAATTGAACCAAGGAATAATGTTTCTACCAGAAACAAAAAATTAACGCGAATTTTAGAAAAATTTCCCAATGCAACTTTACCCCAAAATTTGTTGTCTTCTTTTTTCGTTACATCATTCGATGATATGGATGATTCTGTGGTCAGTGAATTTTCCATATATAGTTGATACTTTTGTCTCTCCACAATTGA
This sequence comes from Dermatophagoides farinae, assembly GCF_024713945.1. Lineage (NCBI taxonomy): Eukaryota > Metazoa > Arthropoda > Arachnida > Sarcoptiformes > Pyroglyphidae > Dermatophagoides > Dermatophagoides farinae. The sequence continues at coordinate 3,701,603 of NC_134684.1, read as the reverse complement.
TTGATTGGAATCACGAAATTTAAATTGTTCAATTTTATAAAAAAAAGATCACATGTTTTAAAAATCTCGTGTACGTTATTCATGAATGATTCGTAGAAAAAAAAATTGTTTCGGCAATAAGATGAATGTCAATCCCCGTTTGTTTACAACGCAATTATTAACCCACCCAAATATCCAAAAAAAATCTATTCTACAACAAGTGGATAAATATAGAATTTTCTTTTTTTCAAAGAGAATCGTAAGAACCAAAGAATCAAAGGAAAAATGATGAACCGAATGTTTGGTAAACCGAAAGACAAGGTACCACCACCAAATCTTTCAGATGTGATTGCCAATGTAAGTAAGCAGTTGACATTTTTCATTATTTTCATTTTTCAATTCTAATATTCATTATTGATTCAATCAGGTTGATAGTCGTACTGAATCGATTGATAAAAAGATACAGAAATTGGAAGCCGATCTTGTCAAATACAAGGATCAGATGAAAAAAATGCGTGAAGGTCCGGCCAAGAATGCAATCAAACAAAGAGCATTGAATATTTTAAAGCAAAGAAAAATGTATGAAAATCAACGTGAACAATTAATGCAACAGTCATTCAACATGGAACAAACAAACATGGCAACACAAACGCTCAAAGATACTCAAGTGACCGTATGTAAAATGTATTTTTGGAACTTTTTTTCACTCTTTTTTTTCTGTTTTAAAGGTGAATGCAATGAAATTGGGTGTCAAAGAGATGAAAAAAGAATACAAAAAAATCAACATTGATCAGATTGAGGTTAGTTTACATTGAAATCAGTTAATGATTTTAATTAATGTTGTGCTTACCGAATTTTAACTAGGATTTACAAGATGATCTTGCCGATATGATGGAAGATGCTAATGAAGTTCAAGAAGCATTAGGCCGTTCATATGGTATGCCAGATGTGGATGAAGATGAACTTGAAGCCGAATTAGAAGCATTGAACGATGAACTTGCATTGGATGATACTTCTTATTTGGATGAAGTGTCCAATCTTAAAGTACCATCAAAAGAACCGGGAGCCGAAAGTGTTAATACTGTAAGTTAATTTTTTCATTTATTTCATAATTTTTAACATGATGTTCTCTTTATTTGATATTTCAGGATGGTCAATTGGTTGATGAATTTGGTCTGCCAAAATTGCCTGCTACATAAACATTATATATATAAATATCTATCACAAACATTAACACATTTGTAATTGAGATTGAGATAATATAATTTTTTAAAATCCAGTTACTACTCATTTTTTTCCTTGTTTTTAACTAAAAAAAAAAATTCTAATAAACTTTGACAAATAACATACATTATCAATTTTGAAATACTGTACAGTTTTAATAAAAAAAATGATGATGATGACTAGATTTTTTTTTCTGTTCAATTTTATGATCAACATTGATCTAATTGGACATTATATTGATATATGATACGTTGTAATACTTTAAAACGTTCAGCTCGATTACAAAGTCTGTAGGTAAGATTTTTCAAAAAATCCATATAATATGGTGTAGAACGATGTTGAAAATGTATACTCCATACATTGTCCAATACTTCGAATGTATAATTGGCGGCAAACATTTCACTAATATGCATTACTTTGTTCATTCCATAATTGAATAAATTTTCATCATACAATGGAAGATGTGAATTTTTTTCAACTATAATATATGGTTCATATTTATCATGGAATCTATAGGTTATGTTGTATGGTCCATTGGTATGATACCATTTCCAATAATTGGTTAGGCCATGTACTTCATTCGATTCATGTAAACGAAATGGTTCAATCATTGGATCATCTCGATGTATTAATTGAATTAGTTCATCTTTGCTTTTAAGTATTGGATCTTCTTTGTTCGGTATTTCTAGATATTCGAAAGCTGGAACAACAAATGCAATACGGCAACCATCCGTATCATGTTGTCGAAGATAACTGGAATGATATTTATTCAATGTGTTAAGGAAATTAGTTTCAAGATTAGGTGATGGTTGAAAATCTGCATCCACTAGAAACATGAATCTAGTCTGAACCATTTTTATGGCTAAATTACGTAGAACATTGATTGGGTAATGTTGCAGATTGACCGAAGGCACTAAAATGATTGTACTTTTTTCAAATGATATTTTCAATGAACCAATCTTTTTATTGATGTATAAACGTTGCCAATCTTGAATTCTACCATTTGTCGAATTATTGGTCAATACATGAATGGATATGGAAACTGGTCCATTCCAAGTGCGTAATGATTGCTCAAGAATGACAAGTCGATCCATCGATACTTGTGAAACGAATGTCACTTGATGATTTGTGGTGGATTTTTCCATTTCAAAACGAGGCATTTTCAGGATTTCATAGTCAGTATTCGATAATTGATTCGATTTCTTCACTTGATGATCGTTAGGTTGAAATGAACACCAAGAACAAATATCATAAGCAGAAAAAAGTGGATCAAGTCCAGCTAAGATAATAAAAAAACCATAATAAGAAAAAAAATTGAACATAAAATCCAATAAAAACTACTGACCAGATTCACTAGTCAAACGAACATCAGTGAATGATGCGATACCAGAATAGCCATAACATGCCAACATGATTGTAACCGATTTAATCGTTTTTGTTGAACGATAATCTTCCACACGAAGTGACCATGATTCACTTTCATAACGAAATTTCAACCTAAATGGATAGAAAAAGATTTTACAAATTTTTTATTGTAAATACTAAAAATATAACCTACCTGATAATTTCATCTGTACCATCAACATGTTCTATTAATGCTAACATTCCATAGAACCCATCATTAGATTGTTCAACCAATTGTTCAGCTGTAGCACGAACACTAAAATATAGATGTCTAACATTCGATTCTATCTTAAACGGTACAAATTGATAAATGGCTCGTATGGAATTCGGTTTACATTTAGCAATGAAAATCTTTATCATATGTTCAAATTCATAGAATCATTAAAATCATCAGAGATAGCCATCATACTAAATACCTTATCACAAAATGTCCAACGATTATTGAAACATTGAATTTTTTCCTCCCAACGAAAATGATCACTAAACCAACCGATATGTGTTAATTGCTGAGATCGTATCAGATTCGAATGCAACAAATTGATTGCATTCGGTCCGAATATTGTTGAATCAGTGAAATCCATTTTAACCAATTTATAACGTCGTTCAGAATCAATATCATCATTGGTAACTGGTCTGGAAAATATGGATATTTTTCCTTTATCTGGATGATCATGACTAGTCGCATGTTTGCTGTATTGTTTTAATCAAAAATGTTTTTATAAACAAAAACCGAAAAAAAGCATACGATAATGATACGAACCTATGATATGTATCACTATAATAATTTAAGGAAATTATGAATCAATAGAATAGAGAATAATGAATGTAATACGATGGCAATGATAACTATTCGGAATGTGCTTGTCTTTTTCAATTCTTTCTGTAATCGTAACAGAAAATAATCAAATCTACCTGGTGGATAATATGGTGGCAAAGACATGATGATGATGATGATAATTTGAACATGTTTATGGATCGATCTATTTTGTTTTTGGATCATTCTGTAGTTTAACACATATTTTATGAATGGCCTATGCAGAATTTCGAATTTTTTTTCAACGCGCTAAAAAAAACTTAAAATTTTAATCAGAATTCTCTTCCATTAATTAATCATTCATCGTAATGATAAACTCTCCAAACTGATACTAGCACTTAGTTCATGAGCATAGTTATACATATCGGGTTTCAATTTATCAAATTCAATTTTTTCAACCGATAAATCTTTCACTATTTCATCACCATTAGCCAATGTATCTTCTTTGGCTTTACAAATTTCCATACAAACAAGTTTCAATCGATAATCTTTGCATTGTAAATCTTGTGCCAAAGAACGTGTCATATTTTTCAATTGTATTGAATCAATAACTTCAAAACGATTCATTTGTCGTAATGATTCCAATATTTTTCGCTGTTCGGCAAATAAATAGATGGCCGTCTGTAAATAATCAATTGTTATGTTTGTTTTACCAGCTTGAACATTCTGTTCCAAATAATTCAGATAAGCATTTGACCATTTTTTCAGATTGTAATAATAAATGATATCATTTTCTTTATTCTTTGCTATATGTAGAGCCGCTACATTGACAAACCATTGATACCATTCAATGGCTTGTGGCCACATTTCCAATTCAATATAACGATCACAAAGTTTCGATACCAAACAGATGAATAGTTGTGATTCAAGATAAACATAGCTTGCCAATGAACCCATCAATTCTTCAATGTTTCCAAGCCAAGCTTTTTGATTATTAATACTAGAGATTAAACGAATGGCTCGTTGTAGTGTTTGAAATTGTTTCTGTACCAATGTCATTATTGATGGACTTTCATATCGTCGTTCACAGATCATACACCAATCATTGAGAAATTCATCCATATCAAACGGTATTGGACCATTACAATTTTCACAGCGAATGGCAAAACATGAATCACGTGTTTCTTCCAAACATCGTGAACAGGCACACATTATATATAGATTTTGTAGATAACGTTGTCGTTTGAATAGCGAATATTCTTTTGGCACACCATATGTAATTGTGATCGATTCATTGGCCGCTATATTCTTAATGGTTTTGACCACAAATTTTTGACCATCGAATGTCCATTCAGCATTTGGATCACATTCATGATTGATATGTGATCCAAACAGGCATTGAAATGAAGCAATTTGTTGTCTATCTTGGTGTTCTTTTTGTTGCCAACTATATTCATTCAATTGTGTTCGTACAATCGAAATGGCAAAATGTTCAATAATTTCGATCAATTCTTTTTGTTCGAATTGTTGAATATCAATATTCATTTTATAACAATAAATCATGAACAATATGATTGCATTACATAATTCCACTGATCGTCGCCATGGTTTACGACGAACAATTCTTTGATATAATTCCCGTTGACTAATAAAAAACCATTGATTAGCTTTTGATATATCTAATCCTTGAGTGGTTTGTTGTGCCAATTGTTCCAAACAAGATTGTAATGAAAATGTTTGCAACTGGGAAATGATTCGAAAATGGAATTATTATAAATTAACACAAATGCATTGAACCATACTCACTTCATCACGATGAAGAGCCAGATTTAAATGCGGCAATTGAATGAAATCACGATAAACAGTAATCGATTGATTGCCAAGTTTGTCACGCATCGTTGTCAATAGGCCACATTCATGTTGATGAAAAGCATGCAAAGCTTGTTCAGCACATTTTTTGGTACAGAAAACCACTTCTGTACAATAAAAACAAGGCCAAAATGTATTGGTAACTTTTTTACGACAATTATGGCAATAATCATGGAGAAAATCGGCTGTGAATGAAATGACCATCGGTTGTTCGGATAGGATTTCCGTATTGGCTGCTATATCGGCATTAGTTTGAAAATCATAACGATCACATTGAATCTTTTTGATACGAACACGTTGATCAATCTTTACATCAAGACATTTCACCATTGATGATTGTTGTCCATTATCGATTTCATGTGGGGATTTAAATTTTCGTAATTGTTTTTTAAGTTTTTTATATTGTTTAAGCTTATCTGATGTTAATATTTTTTCATTTTCATCTATAATATCTGCCACCATACGATAAGCTTCGGATGAACGATTTAATCGATTTAGAATGTCTACTTTACGTTCAACTAATGTATAGGATAAACGAATTCCTAATGCATGATCTAAATCTTTCAAACTGGATTCATAATCATCCTGATTCGAATGCAATGTTGATCGTTGACTGAAACAATGAAATAATAGATTATCTTCTTCCATTGGTGTCGAAATAATAGCCATGTTGATATTGTTCATTGCTTTATTTGTAAACGATATATCGGTCAGATTTTTAAGTAAACTAGAAAATTGTTTAAATCGTTGTGCATCGTCTAATGATTTTTTTGTACGTATAATTTCTCGTTCAAATGCAGGAACAAATGATTCGGAAAATTTTTTAGATAAATCCAAATCATTAGTGAGTATGTAATCCAATTGACCACTAGCTTTACTGAAACAATTGGCATTATTATCATAATCAACTTTATCACAAATTTTTCGAATGGATGAATAAATTTCCGAAATGGACATGATATTATTCAAGCGATTTATTTTTAATACACACGAAAAAAAAACAAAACAAAAATAAAAATAAAATACAAAAAAAAACTAATAAAATAACACTGGCCAAACATTGAATATTGGGCCACGATTTTTATACCACACAACATTCATTCAAAATAGTCGAAACAAACAAAAAAAAAAACATTCGAAAATGAAAATTCAGAGAAAAAAAAATTTCATTTATTTTTCAATAATAATAAAAAAAAAAATTTCATTATATTTCAATATAATTCAATATAGCAGAATAGAAAATATAACATCATAAAATTGAATAAAATATAAATTTCTTTTCTTTCAGATTCATGCAGCTGTTGTTGTTGTTAATTTCGAACTAAAAAAAAAATAAAATAATTCATGTGCAAAAAAATCGAAATTCTGACCATCTCTTCAAGTGATTGTTGTTGTTTTTTTCATTTATTTTTTTTTATTCCATCAATGGTTTGGATAGCCAAATTCTTTAGCATCATCCGGTGTAACATCACCATATTGCCATAGATTAAGCTATATATGAAAATTGAAATTATAGTAATTTATAATCAAAAAAAAAAAAAAAAATGTCGAAAAAAACATTCTTACCCCATTCTTTTTGGCATATTCTTGTGCTTCTTTGTATTCACCAACTTTTTTCAACAATCGACGATCACGACGGGTTTTTGTGTCGACAAAAAGCCAACCATCTTTGACCATTTGAAGGACAATATCTTTTTTATTGATTTCATCCAACAATGTTGCCGCTTCCAAACCGTTGCCAACATCTTTGTATTCAGTCTTTAACAGTACTACTTTATTGGCCGTAACATTCATGAACACTGCTCGAACTTCATCTACAAATTCTTCATCCGTATCAGGGAAAACGAATGCAAATGCATATTCTTTAGCTGCCGCTGGAATGCTGGTAAAATTACCCAATGGCAGTGATGCTATATTTTTATTATCCAATGTTTCACGATTACCATAATCAATGTAGATAACTTGTGATTCATTTGCAGTGACCGTTTTTTCTACCCGTGCACGATACCATAATCCATCTTCACTAAATTTGGCCATAACAAGATCACCTTTTTTCGGTCTATATGAACCAGCAATTGGTGGATTGGCCGTTGCTTCTTGCCGTAATCGTAGAAGCATTGCCTCAATTTCTGGTCCATCTTTAACCTGTTGAGCATGAAACGAGGTAAAATCTTTGGCAAGATTTGTGATTATAACACGTTTTCGTTGTGCAACATCATCCACTACTGGCGCCGTTTCATTGTCACCATCTAAATCAATTTCTTCAACATTTTCTACGGCCACTTCTTCCTTATAATCTTTCCAGATTCCACGTCGAGCTGTTTTTGCTTCCGTTTCAACATTGTTCAATTCCATATTTTTATTATATTCTCTCACGGATAGAAGACCATTTCGGACAAGATCCAATGCCAGATTATTATTCTTATCATAATAAACAGAACCAATATAATTGCCGATTTTATCTACGGTTTCAATTTCAACATGAACATCTCGCTGTAGAACACGTAAACGAACATGTCGGACAGCATCGGCTAACATTGGATCATTCGGTCGTGGAGTGTTCACACCTGACAATACTAGATTAATCAGACAACTTTCTTTCGGTATATAAACCTTGAGTTTTGTCGATGATGGAAATACATATTCAATGACTGCTTCACGACGAAGGCCAGTCCAACGGGTTAGAAATGGTGCCATTGATTTCGCTTTAGATAAATCCACAGACAGATCGGCTATTCGTACCATACCGGCATCTGTTTTGTTTGAATGAAGACCTTTATTATTTTTCTGAGCTTTTTGTTCGGCCGCTAGATATGAATCATAATCCGAAGCACGTTGATCATCATCTTGACGATATTTAACCACTGTAGCCAATCCATTCAATACCAATTGTTCGGCAATATTTTGGCCATCACCAGTCAAAACAGTAGAGCATGTTTTTTCCGGAAAATTTTCATTTTTTGGCTGCACATAATCCACACGTACTTTGACCGTTTTGCCGATCAGTCTTTTACGTAGAAATTCACGAGCTTCAAACATGAATGGAATGTCATATAGTGGACGAAACTGTTTTTTTGTATCTGTACCACCGCCACCACCACCACCACTTGATGCTAGCACTGTTTGTCCATCATCGTTCACCAATCTTGGTGCACGAATTGAAGCTAGAAAAATTTTCTTTATTTCTTTTGTATCGTTATGTTGAATAACCAATGAATCGGCACTTGAAATTTCCAAAACTTTAGCATCAAAATTCACTGAACTACTTGATCGAGCTGTTTCTTTGAAATCTTTCCATATTCTCAATTTTCGACTTTTGGCTTCATTTTCTATAGTACGTAATTTTTTAGGATCTTTTGTCAATCCCAAAGTTCGATCAATACATTTTGCGTAGCCTTCGCGTAATAGATATTCAGCAATATCACGATCCATAAATGTAATGGTAGCAACGACCGTATTTCCGCCTGGATTAATCTGTTCAACATGTACTAGAACATCACGTTGCAATAACCGTGATTCGGTAAAGAATCTTGCCTCTTCACCAAATGGTTCGTTTGTTTGTGGACAACGAACACCACTCAATACAACCATGACCATCTGATACGTAACCGATGATTGATCACTTGATGGTAGAAAAAGGCCGATTTTCATTGTTGAACCATCACGAACATGTTCAACAATACCATCCATATTTTTCCCAATAAACGATTGGCCATTTTCAAAGTCTTGTAAAATCGTACGTTTAATAGCATTACCAGCCCATTTACCTTTTGATTTACTACTTTTAACCGCTTCTTCTAGCTCGATCAAACGAACAACATCGGGATTATCTTTGTTTTGAGCACGTTTTACCACATCCACTAATCCTTCATTAACTAATGTTTCGTTTATATTTTCCGATGCAAGAAATATTGTTGCACATTCACGTTGATTATTACCGAAAGGAACTTTATATTCAACACGAAATTGTATTACTTTTCCAACAAGTTTTTTTCGTAAAAATTCTCTTGATTCCCATGCGAATGGTTCATCAGCTGTATGGCTACCATCAGGCAATTTACGGCTAATTTTTGGTGCCAACAAATAGGCTGTAATTTCAATATTATGTGATTAATTTTTTTTTTTTTTTGGAAAAATGTCCAGGATATTACCTAAATTGATTTGTTTTTCAGGTGGTGGTCCACCTTTTGGTTGGCTACGAATAATGATTGAATCACCAGATTGAACCTTTTCATTTTGAAATTTAGATCATAATAATGAAACAAAACAAAACTAAAAAAAATTGTTTTCAACAATCAAAAAAAAAAAACATACGGATTTAACAATAGCATGTTGTAGTGTTTGTGGTGAAGACATTTTTGTTTAACGATAAAATCTATTTTTTCTATTATTCAGAATTCAGAATTTGAGAATTGTAGACAGAAAAAAAAACACAAACAAGAAAATTCAATGAACGAATCAATCGTTTGCGTGTATGTGTGCGTGTGTGTGTGTGTGTCGATTGATGGATATATTGCGATAACTTTGTCGAATATACAAATGGCTCACTTGTTTTGTTCAAACTAATCAAACACAGTAATTATTATCAATTTAAATTTGATGATGATGATGATATCGAAGATTTGAACAAATAATAATAAAAAAAAAGTTGAAAGAAAAAAATTTTCTTCTTCTTCTGCTCAATCTTCAAATGAAATGCTGAGTTGGCTTTGGATGTCTGATGCTGTTTTTTTTCTTGAATGAGAAAAACATACACACACACACACAAATAGGTCGATGTTCTTTGATGATGTGGCATCAGCAGCATGCCGATTCAATTCAATCTCAATATTGAATACCATGCTTGCTGATGTTGTGTATTTTAGTTATTATGAGCCAAAACAAAAAAAAATAATCGCCGGCCCACGATAGATGGCAGGTGCTTTGAATTTTTTCTTTTTAAATTTCCAAATTAAACCGGTTGCTGGTTAGAATAGCCAAATTGGAAATAGCCAAGGCAGAAAACAGACCAAGACTGAAAACAGCCGGTTACGTAATGAAGATGGTGATAAACAAAAACCAGGAAAAAAAAGGCATCAGTTTATCTATGGATGAATGGAAAAAAATTGTATCCAATATGGATATGATTAAAAAAAAGAAAAAATGATTAAAGATCATAGTGATTCAGATCCAGAATGAATGAATGAATCCCATCCACAAATTATATCATTGTTTTGTTATCATTACATTAATAACAATATATATGATAATAATATAATAATGATTTTATTTGGAAAAAAACCTCTAGAATTAGAAAAATACGCTAGAGGTACATCAATGAAGAAAGATAATAATAATGATAGTACAAAAATAAAAAAAGAAAGAGAAAAGAAAAAAAATAAAAAATAAAAAGAGCAAAAAAAATAAAGATAAAAAAAAACAATGAAATAATGACAATAATAATAGCAAAGGAAAAAAAAGAAAAAAAAATTTTACAAAAGTGACGTGAGGTTATAGTTGCGAGGGTAGTTATAACAATATATTTCAGAAAATGATTTTCCTTTTGTCCATGAATAAATAACATCCATAAGATTTGATCGAAATTTTTCTATATTGTAATGGTTAATGACTGGAACGCCGCCGACGGCGAGTAGAAAAAGTCAACACATGAAGTGTTGAATTGTCAGTTGATATTTTTAATTGGTTTTTGTAATTCATTGAATATAAAGTCGTTTTTGTAAAATTGAAATAAAGCTTATTGTGTGATCGTAACGTTGTTATGTCGCGACACGATTGATATTGCAAATTGAAAACGAATTCTTAACCGAAAACGAAAGACGAATAAACGAAAACATAAATTCACAATGTTAAAAGTGTCAAAACTATGTTTCACATTGATGGCATAGAACACGTTCTTGTTATAATGTCGAAAATTGATAAATTTTTAAATGAATTATCACCGGGAATGATATCATATCTTATGGATGTTTACATAGTTCATCAATAACCAATAATTGAGAGATTTATTTCTGGTGCCTTAATGATTTTGGCCAATTAGGTCTTGATGTTAAAAGAAATCGCAACATCCTATGTTTTGTAGCATTTCTTAATGCTGATTCAACATGAATCTGAGATATTGTAGCTGGAAAATATTCATTATTTCTTTTCAAAAATGGTTAGCTTTTGGGACAGACATTTATTTTAGAAAAACACAAATAAAATAATTTCACAAAAACAAAACGAAAACATTTTACACGTGACCCGCTGTTTTTTCTTCGTTCCGTTCAAAGAGAACGTTACGAAGCAAAACTTTCATCGTTTTTTGTTAGCAATTTGACAAATCCACCAAATTCCGATGAAGTGATCATTTTCCCTATCCAATTTCCGATGTTTCCAATTTCCGATCAAAATACATTATAATATATTTTGTTTTATTTTATATTATTTATATACTATAAATATTTGGTAATTTTAATTAAAATCAAATGGCATTAAAATAGCCGTCTCTTGGTTAATGATTTTTGTGTCACAATTTTAACCACATACACCCAAAATTTATCTTCAAAAAAAAAAGATCCAACTGATTGTTTGCAAATCTTGTATTTTCATTCGAAACTGCCAGCATCGGTCTTTTCTAGTATTCATGTTAACTTGGTTAATTGCGGCGTTGATGACAGATGTTGTCAACTTCCGGTCTATTCCGATGTGGTCTAATGGTTAGGATTTCTGGCTTTCAAAAATGTATGCCAATTAAGAGTTCCCAGGCGGTCCGGGTTCGATTCCCGGCATCGGAGTTCCTTTTTTGCCCTAATAACCTAAATCCAATTGGAGAATCCAGAATTCATTCTAGAATTCAAGGCGTTGTGTTTTTTTAATTTAAGGCGTTGTGTTTTTTACATTTGACCATGGAAAAAATGAATCATTTTTCAAAAATTAGTGGGGATATCTTGATTCGGATTTTTATGAGTAGTATATAACAGAATCGATTGCGCCCGCGTCATTTATAATGATAAAGAATCATACAGAATATTAATATGGACATTTGACCTTATATTTTTGGCGTCATCTATTGGTACTAATGGGCGTTACTTAAAATGTTGCTCATATTGATCTGTCAGCTGCAAATGTCTATCATCAACATATAATATAAATTTTGAGAAATTTTTGTTTGTTTGTTGATTATTGCGATGTTATTGTTGATATCATCATCATTTAATCATCGATTATTATTATAATTATGTTGTGGGATTTTTTCTATTAATCATCGAATCATTATTAGATGATTCAAATTGACTTTACATTGAATTTTTTCATTTATTTTTCCCAGTTAGTTTGATCATTCCTAATCATAATCCACTGTAGATTGATTGATCATCAAGATGACTGTATCGAATTTATCGAATCAATTAATCGTACCGATAACATTATGGGGATCAAAATCACCCACACACTGTGTTTCGGCCATTATTATGACCGAAGATTTTCATACAATCATTACCGGTTGTAATGATGGACAGATTTGTATCTGGGATTATTCACCCGATAATGATTTGGTAATTTAATTTCTTTTTTTTAATAATCATCACGTGAATTAATTACATATGTTTATGTGTTTAACAGTTGACACCTAGAAGTTTATTATTTGGACATTCATTAGCTGTACTATGTTTGGCTAATGGAAAACAACAAGGTGACATTATGCACTTTGTAAGCTCATCAGAATCTGGGTATGTTATTGAATAATCAATAATCAAATTAATTCATTGAATGAATATCTTTATAAAGTGAAATGTCATTATGGGATCTTTCCGATGGACGATGTATCGAAACGGTTAAACATCAGAATATTCATACAAACATTCAGACCTATGTAATGAATAATGATGAAGTACGATTCTTTTGCAATGGTTATTATTCTGAAATATTAATCATTGATGGTCTAACGTTGGAAACATTGTTTTCATTGAATTCGAAATTAAATCCCGATTGGATTTCTGCCATTCACGTACTTCGTTCGCCTAAAACTCAAGGTTTGACATAGGAATTTGGTGTGATTCTATTTTTTTTATTGTTTCTTCTTTTTTTCAGATGACGTAATAATCGGCCTTTCTATTGCTGGTATAATGAAAGTATGGACATTAGGTGGCCATGAAAAACGATCATTAGAACCAATCTATGAGAATGAATCGAAACCGATCCGTTGTGTCAATGCTACACAGCTTACCTGTTGTGTTTATAATCAACGTACATTATTAATCATTTCAACCAAATATTGGCAAATCTATGATGTTGGTGATTTTGCCCAATTATGTTCAGTAGAAAATAATCGTGGTGAACGATGGCAAGGTGGCCAATTTCTTTCCACTGATCGTGTTATCATTTGGAATGATATGGGCAAATCATTTCTTTATAAATTGCCTGTAAAGTAAGTCTGTTTTTTTGATTGATTGAACAAGAATCCTGGTTATTCGTCTGTATCCTATCCTATCACTGTTGTTGTTGTTGTTGTTTAAATTATCAAACATTTTTTTCCCATTTTTTTAACACGCGCTTTCCTAATCTCAATCTTCTCCTAATAATAATGATAACAATGATATAAAGTAAACTTAAAGGCAAAGCTATAAAGAGGTAAATGTATTTGCCATTCAAGTTTTTTTTATTTCTATTGAAAAAATAATTTCCAATTCTAATATCTGATGTTTTTTGTTTTTATTGAAATAGCTGCGTTCCTGGTAATAATGAATTCCATAATCTTAACACGACCAATCAACCAATTCTATATGCAACATTAATGGTGAAAAATGATAAAGTTTGTATATTTGAATGAATTTTCAAACATTCATAGATTTTTTTGTTTTGTTTTCCACACTTAGTCACGATTACTATGTCCACCTGCCATTGCATTCTATAATCTTGTCACCAAATTGAATGATGATAATTCAAACATTCCAAAAATGGTATTATGTGGTGATTCTTATGGTCGTGTTTCAATCTGGAAATTGAATGATTATTTGGACAATTCTGTACAACAAAATGTTCCGGAAATTGAACCAAATGTTTCCTATTCACTATCAACTGCTTGGAAAGAGTTAAGAGATTTACCATGTGGTATCATTGATACATTGGTATGAATTTGAATTGTTTACTTATCTATAGTAGATAATTTATGATTTTTATTTTGAAATTACAAACAGCTAAAGAAAATTGATGATCATTCAATTAGCTACAAAATAACAGCATCCGTTTACATACCTGCATTGGGTCGTTTAGTCTGTGGACGTGAAGATGGTTCGATTATAATTGTATCGGCCAATCAGACCATTATGTTACAATTGTTACTTGGCCGTCATTTAGCCTATGAAGATTGGCCTCATCATCAGGTTCTTTGTGGCCATTCAGGTCGTGTCAATACGTTATTGTATCCACATCATCTTGAAGAACGTTATGAAGCTGCCCATCTTGTTTCAGGTGGTGTAGATTTTTCCGTCTGTTTGTGGGATATTTTCAATGGCTCCTTACTGCATCGTTTCCCAGTTCATGCAGGTGAAATTACTCAGCTATTTGCACCACCAAAAGATTGTAATCCACGTGTATTAAATTGTGTATGTTCGGTGGCATCCGATCATTCGGTAGCTTTATTATCATTGAAAGAACGTCGTTGCCTAATGCTTGCTAGTCGTCATTTATTTCCAATAACAACGATAAAATGGCGTGCTAGCGATGATTTTCTCGTTGTTGGCTGTATTGATGGATCGGTTTATTTATGGCAAATGGAAACTGGTCATCTTGATCGTGTTCTTCATGGAATGGCCGCCGAAGAAGTACTAAATTCTTGTGATGGAGCTTCCATGAATACGGTGGGCGATCGTTTCGTTAATCCTGCCGTTCATTTATTCCGTGGCCTAAGACATCGAAATCTTGCCGCCATAAAACAAGCAGCCGTTCGTGGTCTACATAATATAAGTGAACATCTACAAAAACAGCGACAAGATGTAATTGATGCATCAATTCGATCACGAACGAATCCATTGCTGATACAAGGATTGCGTACAAATCCAAAAGATCAAGAAAGCCATATATTATTTTTTGATGTTGAAGCTTTAATTGTACAATTATTAAGCGAAGAATATGATTTATTATCGCCTAATACGATGGAATCAACTGGATTAACATCAAATATTGAATATAAACGTTTCTCCGAATTGGCATGTTCAACTGAATCGAATAAACTTTCAGGTAATATAAACATTGATAATAGTAGTCAGATGATATTCATTCGTTGACATTGACAGGTTTATTGGCTAAAATGAAAGACACAGCCGAAAGTGCTGCACAAAAAATTCAAGCAAAAGCTGAATCAGTTGGTTTTAAAAATGTTTCCGGAGATATAAGTGTTGGTTTTTATCGTCGAAATTCTGCCGCATCATCAGCATCTGGTGGTGATGGTAGCGATCATTCCAGCCGATTAGATCATCCAACCAAATTAAACAATCTCTATAGTAGTGATGATCATATGCCTATGGAAATTGCTCGATTACTTTTATCATTACTTCATGCATGGGGCTTAGATTCGGATCTGGATAAAGTTTGTGAATCAAAACTTGGCCTTTTAAGGCCATTACGGCCCGTTTGTTTTGGAATGATCTCGAAAGGTGGCCATATGTCATTATTATTGCCAACATATTTGAATAAATTGGCAGAAAAATCGAAAGCAAATAATGTTTCAACAATATCAAAAATGCCTGTGACATCTCAACAACGAACTAATCAGTCATTAGTTCGAACAAAGAGTGTTAAAATTGCATCAACATTACCGGTAGAATTGCAAATCTGTGAAGAAATGGCACGACAATTCACGTCACGTTTTCATTGGGAATTATCCACATCTATAACCACTAATCATCTTTTATCTGTCATTTCATTAACAAATACATTCATGATAATGGCTAATGCTTCGTTTTCATCATCGAAATTTGAATCTAATCGACGACGATTGATTCGAAAACTTAGTCGACAGAATAGCTCTACTGCTGGCAGTGGTAATACTCCAATCAAAGAACCAACTGTTGTTGAGAATGAAAATGATACAAAAGTCCGACAGCAACAAATTCATGATGCATGGCAATTGATCGGTGCATTACATTGTGTTCTTTTGCCCGATCTGATAAAATCGCCTCATCTTAAACGATCATTAGTCGATCTATTAGCGAGACGTTGGCAAGATCGTTGTATTGAAATTCGTCAAGCTGCACAAGATTTACTTTTATCCGAACTGAAATCAATAGGATCAAAAGGTCGTCGATTGATTGTGGAAGAATGGTCACATTATCTACCCAGTTATGATGATAGATTACCTGATTCTCACATGTCATCAAATTTGGTTCATAATAATATCACTACAAACACCACAGTAACTGGTTCGCATAATATTCAAGCTCATTATAATGCTCATGCTGCTGCTAGTCCATCTACTCCTTTGTCGGATACTTATCATCATCATATGTCAAACACTAATAATAATCATCAATTGAATGAATATTCCGACGCTGAAGAAGGTGATGATGGCGCTGATGATGATAATGATGATGGAGATGATCTTCAAACACCGGGTCATTCGGGTACAATTAAATTCAGTACATCTGGTTCGGAAGGTCGTCGACGACAAGCAACTGCTATTGTTTTGATGGGCGTAATTGGTTCTGTTTATGGAAGTGAAATCGAATCAAACAAAACAACGACGACCGCAACCACATCAAATCGTTTGGATCCAAATGGTTTGCAACCATCACAACCGGTTCGTCGACGTTCGGTTATCGAGGGATTTGGTGGCGGTGGAAATTATAACTTGGCCAGAAAGACAAGCAAAGCATTATCATATCTGTTGTTAGCTCCAACATCAAATTCCTTACCCTATCATACATCATTACGAAGGGCTGCTATTGATTTGATTGGTCGTGGTTTTGTCGTATGGGAACCATATCTTGATGTATCAAAAATATTGCTTGCTTTGTTGGAATTTTGTTGCAGTACCGATACCGAACAATCGATGGTGCCAAGTCTTAAATTCGGTCTACCATTAACACCGGCCGCTGATTCAGCACGTACAGCACGTTATGCCCTTCAAATGATTGCCGAAGCACGACCGGCAGCATTCATAACTACATTGGCCAAAGAAGTTACCCGTTACAATACATTACAACAGCAACAACAAGCATCATTGAATATCATTCCACATCAAACCGTACTGTATCGTTCTCGTCCGGAAATTTTACGTAATCTTGAATTGTTAATTAATGATCATGAAAAAGATGTTTATGACTTGATAATTGAAACGGCCGATATTGTTCTCTATTCATTGGATCAAAATGCTCTTCGAAACAAAGGACTTGGTGAAATGTTTCCTGCTTTAACACGATTCCAAAATGTTACCTATTGTTTATCATCTAAACGTGTTGCCGTTGGTTCAAGAACCGGTAATCTGGCCATTTATGAATTGAAAACAGGAAAATCGCAATTAATACAAGCACATAATGGATTAATTACTTGTTGTGCTTTCTCGCCGGATGGAAAATATCTTGCATCATATTGTTGTTCAGAGAATAAGATTTCATTCTGGCTAACGCAAGCAGTAGGTTTGTTTGGCCTTGGTAATGCCCAAACCAAATGTGTAAAATCACAATCATGTCCACCAATGTCCGAACCGGTAAGATCATTAGGACCATTAAAATCGGCTAAACTAGTCTGGGTATCAAGTAAATTAGTCATATTACTATTTGCCGATGGTAAAGAACATCGTTTCTGTACCTAATTTTGACCTAATTATTATCAATTTTTATCATCAATTTTACATTCGATATACAAACAAAGTCGAATAGTTTGCATGTTTACCTGGTGTTTATCGTTTGTTTGTTTGTTTGTTTTTTTTGTTTTGTTTTGTTCTATTTGTTTAATTTTATCATCATTTATCATTATCATTCCTGTGTGAACTAAATAAATAAATCAGTGTTTCATCAATTTCACAACAACAACAACAACAAAAAAAATAATTTGAGTTTAATGGGCGGATGGCGAGCGAATTGAAAATGAAAAATTCCGTTTGTATAATTATTCTTATTCATTTATTCCAAAATCATCATCATTTAGATTCATCATCAAATAAATGAAAAATATATAAGTAAATATAAAACTATAAAATAATTATTATATAAGAAATATATCTGAAAAAATAAATTTATTATTGCTGTGGCTCGGGTTGTTTGTTTGTATGATGTTTTTTATTATTATTGTTGTTGTTGTTGTTTCGGTCAGTCATCGATCTATGGAAACATATATAACGGCTGATTATTTATTTTGTTGGCTGATTACTCAATTGGCTGTGTGTGTTTGTTTGTTTCAAATTCGGATATATAAAATCAGTTTCGTTTTGGACCCCAAACAACAGGTTGCTCAATGTTGGTTGTTGTTGTTGTTGTTGTATCACCATTTTTATCGCCAACCATAGTTGTACCGCCATTCATGGGTATATTCTCACTATTCTCCATTGTATTATTTTTATTCATTTTTGTTGCGCTGTTAATCAAGTCATCATTTGGGCCACCAAATGCAGGAAAATCTTGTGCACTTGATGTATCAACACCACGAAATTGTTGCCGTGATCCAGGCGATTGATTATTATTATTATTACCACCGCCACCACCACCACCACTACGTGCAGTCTTTTTTTCCCAAGGTGCACCGCGTACAACAAAACCTTTGTTTGATTCTTTCACAACACCAGATGAAGATAAATCATCAAAATTCAGTCGAAATTCGTGATCAGCCGGTAATTGATATTGGACATCCATGTCATCAAGCTAACACATATGAATATAAATAGTGATTAAACACAATGCAAATTAAATGAAAAATAAAAAAAAACACTCACGTAATTATCGGCCAATTCTAATAAATGTTCTTTACATTCTTCAACATTGTCTTTGGCTCCGCTAATGGTCACTGCATCTGGATTTTCACCATTCTGTACTTTAGGGAATCGGATATCCACTTTGAATTGACTCATTATAGTTTTGATCGATCTTCCGCGCGATCCAATCAGCCGTGGATGTAATCGACTATCGATCATTACCTCTTCAGTGACCATATCTTTCAGCTCTTGAATCAATTTCAAAATATGTTCCTTAGCTTTTTGTGCATTCTCCTCATAACCAATGATCGTGATCGTATCGTTTGTTTGGGTTGTTGGTTGTTGTTGATTGCCACCATTGTTCTGGTTATCATTATTATTATTTCTATTCGCTTCTGGTACTTGAATCTGAACATTAAAATTTTTACGAATCGATGTAATGACAACACCACGTTTGCCAATAATCTTTGGATGATAGATTGGATCAACTTGTACGGTAACCTGATAGCTACGAGCTTCTCGATCGGCCTTTTCTTCTTCCAATTTTATCAATTTTTCTTGCAATGCTTTTCGTGCATTCTCCACATTTGTTCGATTTCCAGTGACAACAATGATATCTGATTTCTCGGCCGGTTGTGGAACACGAATATTCACATTATATTTTTCCATTAGATCACGTACTTCAACACCTTTTTGGCCAATAATAAAACGGTGGAATTCAAAAGGAATGCTAATCTCGATTGAAATGGGTACTAATTCCAACAATTCTTGTTTAGCTTTTTCACAGTTTTCACGGCGACCAGTTATGGTAACAATATTGGCTTTATTATCGGCTACAATCTCTTCGCCATCATTGTTGCTATTATTATTATCCGAACGGTTTGGTCGCGCTGGAAATTTAATTCGAACATCATATTCCTGTTGAAGCGACTGAATTCGATTAAGTCGTGTACCCAATAGATGACGATGATGTTGAGCATCAATTTCCACTTCAATCGTTTCTTGAGCATCAAAATCAGAAATAATTTCGAAAATTCGTTGCCGAACAGCTTCAAGACATTCTTTTGGACCTTTCAATGTGATACAATTATTATTCTTGTCCGATTGTGGTGGAAAACTAACATTGACACCACCAAATTCATCGTAAAGTTGTTTACAAAGGGCTGCACTTTTGGATACAAATAGATGACGATATTTTGGATCAACTTGCATTTCAAGTTCGGCTATTTTTTCCAATTCTTTGATTTTAGCTTCAAGTATAGCTCTTGCTTTGTGGACATCTTCTTTCTTTCCGATGATCACCACTCGATCAGAATCATTTGTTTGGTTGTTTGAATCTGATGAAAATTGTACTCTTACATTATTTGTCTGTTCACGAAGTTTATTGATATTCCAGCCATTCTTGCCAATCAAATAACGATGATGTTCAACACGAACTTTTAATTCTTCACTATAATTGTTTGTCTGAAAATCATTCGACATTTCGACCAATAGTTGTTTTGCTTTTTGTACGGCATCTTTTGCTCCACGAATTGTAACACGATCCGAACCAGATCCTTCCGGTGGGAATGTTATGATAACATCTCCACCACATTCATTCATTATGTTTCGAATGTTACGACCTTTTGATCCAAGAATATAATTGTGAATTTTACTCGGAATTATAATGTCCACTTGATTCATATCCGAAAGGCTATTCTGAAGGGTCTGAATTCGTTCATGTGCTTTTTCCACTTTATCTTTAGGTCCAGTGATCACAATCATGTCGCTATCATTTTGCACATCCATTCGAACTCCAAGATCTTCGCGAATCTATACAAAACATGGATGATTATTCTATTTTGTCAAATAGCAACAACAAAATTGATTACCTTTTTGATTGAATCTTTTCCTTGAAATTGTAATAATTGTTTGAGAATAGGCACTTCAAAACGATAATTATTAACAAGAAGTTCTTGATTCAATTTTGATAAATATTTATAACATGGTTCAGCATCCTGTTTGGCACCACGAATTATTACTTTTTCACTGTGTCCATTTTGTTCCGGAAAATTGATCGTAACCTTTTTATTTCAAACACACGAAATCAATTAATGAATCATTATACATTGTAATTCACATCATACTAACCTGATTGAATTTTGCTCGAATATCTCGAATTTTTTCTCCTTTTGAACCAATAATATGCCCATAGAAACGTCGTTCAATTGTCAATTCATAGGTAACTTCATTTTCCAATTTTCGAAGCAAGGTTTCCAATTCATGTTTAGCTTTGGCTACCGATTCCGGTGTACCTTCAATACGAACAAATTGATGGCCAGCATTTGCACTTTTATTATTCGAATTTTTTCCATTATTATTGACGGACGAATCATTGCCAATAACCTGTATGGTTGCTTTTGTTTCTTCACGAATTTGTCGAAGTGTTGCACCATTTTTACCGACAATAAATTTGATATGATTCGGATCGGAAACTTTGATTTCGGTTACAGAATATTGAGAGGCAATTTCTTTTGCACGTTGCTGAATTAGTTGAGCTGCTTTTTGTACATCAGCAATTGGGCCGCTCATTTTAATTCGATTATCGTCTGTTTCGAAGCTAACATTAACTTTTGGAAATTCCTGTGACAATTCCTGAAATTTCGATCCTTTCGGTCCGAGAATGTGTCGATGAATCCAGCCCGGTACGATTATCTCATCTTCCGTCTCTGAATGAGCTTTCTGGTAAAGTACAGCCAAAGCATTGGCTAATTTTTCCCCCTCACCACGAAGAACAATAGTTTCGATCGGCGAATCTGATGCAGGCATTTCAACGGAAACACCGGTTTGTTCCATAATTTCATTCAATGTATTACCTTTCGGACCGAAAATATATTTATGTTGTGTTTTTTTCACCTCAATCGATACCGATTGACAACGTCGTAGTTTTTCTTCATAAATTGTCTTGACTCGGTCCAATGCCATAAGAACACTGTTTCGTTCACCGGTTATGGTAATCTCATCTTTGACCACCGATGGTGGTGGTACATTGACTTTGGCGCCTGTTTCTTTCTGGATTTGATCCAACATTCGTCCGAATGGACCAAAAATGAATGGATGATAAATTTTAGGCACATTGATACGTTCAATAGAACGGGAATAGGCTTCATTTGAAGTTGATTTGATTTCATGTACAGCCTTATCGATTGCTTCACGTGTACCAGTTATCCGGATGACATCAGATTTTTCATCTTGTTTCGGTATCTGAATTTTTGTTTGTGTAGCCTGTTCAAGATCCATCAATTTTTTACCAGCTTTTCCAAGTATCAATCGATGATGTTCTTTTGGTATGGACAAATTATGAACCGTTTGTGCTTGAAATTCATTTGCCAACATTCGTTGTGCCATATCGATGGCTTCTTGTTTGCCTGATAACAAAAACGTTAATGTACCATCTTTTGAATGAGTCAACTGAATTTTGGTTTGCGTTTTAGCCATAATATCGGCACAAATTCTTGATAGTTCTTCATGACGACGATTCAAATCACGATAACGAAGCTCTTCGGGTAAAACACGATACACACGATTAGCTGTACTTGATGGTATTTTCGGTCCTGCCTGATGCGTTGTTATTCCAATGGCAGTGGACGGATGCATCATCATTGGTGATGACGATGTTGATGTTGATGACATATTGAATGGACCGGCTAATGGACCACCGCCCATCGGCAAAGCGGGAAATATATCATCATAATTTGGCGCCGATTGTTTCTTGTTGTTGTTGTTGTTGTTGTTTGATGTTGTCGTCATCATTGTTGAATTTGGATCCTTCATATTATCCGATGATGTAGAACATGATGAATCAACTACATCATCATTAAGGCCATTCATTGCGTGTTCAATGGACGTTGATGTTGTTGTTGTTGTTGCTACTACAGGCGATGAATCACCACCACCATTTAATTGAATATTTTCATTCACAATTTCAGTTCCATCCATTTCAGCCATCATTATTATTCAATTTGGTCAAACCAACGAATATCCAAATGTAAATATAAATAAAGAGTGAATATCTTCAAGATAAATTTTCTTTTGTTTTGTTTTCAAACACAACACACAGAGACACACACACACACATAAAAAAAATCGAAATAAAATGAGGTTACTAATATCAGTTGTTTGTTTTTTTTTGATGCAAATTCAAAAAATTTGTTGATTTGTTTTCGGTTTTCCAATTAAAAAAAAGAAAAAATTTCCACGTTTGTAAATATATAAATAGCAAAGAAAAAAAAACAACAGCAACAAAAATTCAGATTCAGAAAATCATCATCATATAATAAAATATATTTTCATTCAATATAGGGGGGTTTCCAGTAATCGGGCCAATTGTTCACAGTACGAAATCTGTTGGTTTTTTTATGGAATAATAATAAAGAGACAAAAAAAAGATAATGGAAAAAAAATTAATAACAATAAAACATTGATGAAACCAAAAAGTAAGAATTTATTATTGAACACAAAAAATACAAAACCATATTTTTAAACCTGGTGGTAGAGAGACAAAAAAAAGGAGCACTGGTGGTGGTGGTGGTGGTGATGATGATGATGGTGGCTATCCCAAAACAACAACAATTGCCAACAAATCATCATTCAATTGAAGACTAATTTTAATCATCAAAAATTGTATGTATAGAGATGAAATGAAGAAAAAAAAATTATGAAAAAAAAGACACACACACTCGATAAAATAATAATTTTTTTTTAAAAAAAAGATAACAAAAAAATCTGTCATATAAGCAATATCATCATCATCATCATCAATGGTTATTGGTTATAAAAATACAGACATCATATCATCATCATCATTATAATCGCGACGTGGTTCTTTTTTTTTTTTTTTTTTTTTTTAATCATTGAATGATGATGATGATTTTTGTTGCCGAATTTTGTTATATGGTGGTGGTGGTGGATACATTTTTAACGTTTTTGTATGCGTGTGTGCCATATAATATCCCCACACACATTGCACATTTGTTGCTTTCGTGGCAGTGGTATATTATATATTATATTAAACACATACAACGTGTGGATCGAGACTTGAAAAAAAAAATTCACTTGTACTCAAACACAACAATATTGAGTGTTTTCGCTACTAAATATATTTAGCGCTCGCTTGCTTATATTTTTTTTTGTATTGCTATCATTTTCATCTTTCTATATCTCTCTCTTGTTTGCTGAATGATCCACAATTATATTAAATGGCACTTGTTGCGGCCATTGCATAAATATATAAAGAAAAACTTTCAATAGAATATTAATTTGGAAATTGACCACCAGCGCGTTTGGTATGGGTACACACACACACACACACACACACAAAAATCAAAATGGTGACATATGACCTTCGGACAAGTGTTATTATTCGACACATAGACAATTGTCGATTTGAGAGAATCTATATATAATCTACGATAATTTGTCACCAAATACACAAAAAAAAGATCGATCGATATTAATCAATCAATCGAGCATTTTATCATCATCATTTTTTTTTATTAAAAAAAATGATAATGATTTACTTAGCCAACTACACATGCGATTGGACATTTTAATGGTGAAAAAAAAAATTAAATCCTGCAATTTAAGCAAATATATTGAATCCACCATCTATAATGCTGAGTGTGTTATGATGAACAAAAAAAAAAAAAAAAAAATGAACTCAGCACTCAGATATGACACGTTGGCAATTAATTGGTAAATTCAAACAAAAAAAAAATTCCAATCAACATGTGGAATATAATGTGGAAAAAAACCGAAACAGAATCAAAAAAAAAAAAAAAAAAACATTTCCACACTTACCGTACTGTATGATAATCCGTAAAAGCTTTTCACCGAAAAAAGGCAATCGTATTTTGGCCAGTTTGAATCGTTTTTTTTTTGCTGTTGTTGTTGTTAATTATATCCGTTCAATATAATATAACGGGAAATAAATTTGATTTGAACAAAAAAAAAATAAAATTGAATTAGCTACAACATCGGGTGTTGATAAATATAATACGTCGCTGTTGCCGGTTTATTTATAATAATTGAAAAAAAAGAAGAAAAAAACAATTGTTAAAGAATATTTAAACTTCAAAAAAAGAAAACACGCAGCCACACACACACACAAACAAGGATTGAGAAAAAACGGACCATACGATTAATAATAATGATGACGATGATGATTATTATTAACAAATACATACCTTTCGACGTGGAATATATGAATGATGATGATGATGGTATGGCGGCGAATAATGATGATGATGATGTTTAGCGTTGAGAGAAAGACAGAAAGAGAGAGAGAGAGAGAGAGGATATAAATTTTTTTTTTTTAATATTTATTGAGATGGTATTTGTGTTTGTCGAGGATAGTTTGGTTTTGGTTTGGTTTGCCAGTGTATGATCTGCTGATGATGATGATGAGGATCTAGTTTTTTTTTTTTTGCTGTGCGAGGTTGACTCTATCTCTCTCTCTCTCTCTCTCTCTTTATTTTTCTTTCATTCAAACTTGTCTTTTCATTGGTATATCAGACAAATGTGTTTAAATCAATTTTGCTACAAGTGTCTATATGGTTGGTATAGTAGTAAATGGTTGTTCGGTGTATGTATGATAATAATAATAATCGTCGTACTTGGTCGTTATAGTTCGAGGTAGTAGCAACGACAAACAACAAACACTACATATGTTTTGGATATAGATGATGATGATGATTGTTTGGTTGAAAATTCTTCTTTTTTTTTAAAAAAAAACGACGATGCAAAAAACTTGAATTTAGTTTTTTTTTATTATTATTTTATATAGTTGTTTTTAGCGGTGACGTTTTAGTGTTTGGCGAAAAAAAAAGTTAAATATCTGTGTGTCTGTGTGCTGCTGTTATATGCTGTGATATGTCGATGATATTTAGAGGAAAAAAAAGATGGCAATAAAGAGACGGTTGTTGCAGGTTGAAAAAAAGAGATTATTTCTTCTAACCACCACACTCTTACTATTTTCTGGTATTAAAGGTGATATTTTCATATCAACTGACTATCTAAAAACAATCTTTGAAATCTTTGTTTGGATCTGTTTGCATCCAGTGGCTGAATAGATTAGGTGATTGATTGATTGATTGATGGATTAACGAATGAATTCAAATTGACAATAGATAGAAAAAGAGTGAATGATCAAAACCGGATGGCAGTGGTAAGCCGGTTCTTGTTCGATTTTTTTTTCTAACTTCGTCTCTTCTTGTTGGTCAATGTGGATTTAAAGATTTTTTTTTCTTTCGAACAAAACAGCGACATATCTAAGAATCAATAGATTGGTGTATGTTTTGCCATTTTTTCTTGTTCTTTCTTCATGATCGGTTGATGGATTATCAATAATCAATAATTCAAGATATATAAATATAATGATGATGACAATTGGACACATAGGGTGAAAGTTGTTTTATACTTTTTCCCATCAAAACACTATGGCGTTTGTATAATTGTCAAGGAAAAAAAATTCATTTAAAATTTTGCTACCGGTTTATCGGCTTATATAACCACTTGGTTGGTTCATCATATCATTCATTTGGGTTGACTTGATGTCTGTATATATATACAGTTTGAAAATTTAAATTCGAACAAAACAGAACAGAACAGTAATATCAGAGGCAACCATTCAAGTTGGATAATGTAATGATGATCAAGTATTTAAAATATCTTTTTTTTTGCATTTACGAATTGAATTAGAAGGAAAAAAAATCTGAACACGAATAAAAAAAAAAAAAAATAAAGATGTTGCATATATCATATAAAACTGGTTGATTAAAACTGGATTTCTCACCATTTATATCCAAACAACAAAATATATTCATTCGATCGTTGAATTTGATTTTGGCATTCTCAATCACAAAAAAATTGGAAGTATATCTGGAAGTAAAATTTTCATTCATTATCATTGTTTTTTTTTTGAAAAATGAAAAACAAAAACAAAAAAAAATTACCAAGTGTCATTGAATATATGATAAAATTTGGGTAGCAGGCACAATGAGAGAACGTTTTTCTTGTTGTTGATATATCCGGTTTATTGGATTAAAAAAAAGACAATTGATTTCTACATCAATTGATCACAATAAATCGTGATTTTGTTTTTTTTTCGGGAAAAATTTTTAATTCCAAAATTTTGGAAAAAAAATATGGAATCACATCACGAGCATACGTTGTGTGTGTGTTTGTGTGCAGGTTCCAACTTGGCCCTGGAAAATTCTGTGTGCCAAAAAAAAAACTCATCGCGCTACAAATACTTTGACCATACAAATAGGACGTAACACAATTTTAAAAGTGAATTTTTTTAAAAGGTGAAAAATCAATTTTTTTTTATTTTTTTTTTTGGTTGAAAAAAAAGAGAAATCAACAAAAATTTTATTAATCAATAATCGTAAATCAAACGTACAGTTATTATATGAATGAATGAATGAATGAATAAATGAATACATCATGTAGGCACCATACAAACACCTGAAATCCGTTAGTCAATCAACAATCATCATTATGTCCAAATAATTTTTCATTCTGTAATTTAATACATTCATAACCGATTGAATGAAAGCCTGTTTGTAAATAACGGGCAAACAATTCAATACCACAAAGATAATTGATAAATTCATTGGCAACTAGCCAATAATGATTATTTGAATCATTATCATCATTTTTAATAGCGGTGGCTGTAGCTTCAACATTCGAACATTTCGACATAGACATTGAACAATGTAATGTTAGATCATGATGAACATCAGCTGAATCATTATGATGATTGAAATCAAACAAACGATGAATGATTGGCAATATACTTGGTTTATGTGAATGTATGGCCGATGGTATCGATACAATTATACCGTTTTGATGTTGATTATTATTATTATTATGATTCATCGATGATTTTTGATCATCATTATTATTGTTTTTTGATGATTTCGTTGCCAAAATTAGATATTCTTGGCCACCATGTACTTTGACCGGAAGACCAATTTTGGTTACTTTATGCCATTTTAAGTACATGTGATAATCGTAGATTTAATAATGGTAACATTTCATCAATAACAAAATCTTTGTCCAGATTTGTTGTCCAAATAGCACAAACAATCGATGATGATGATGATGATGATGTTTTTTTCAACATTTTCTGTTTAGGACATGATTGCTTTAGACTGTCAATTATGTCCAAAAGAATTCTCGATTCTTGACAAAGACGTCTCATATAATCAAGACTAACAGTTTCATATGTACGTTTTCTTTTTACAGATTTATTATTATCCCATGCTGGATCCATGATAAATATGAATGGATTCCTGGTACATATTAATGATTTGGATGAACTGGTCGTATCGATCGATGTTCGTTTCAGATAACGGGTCAACATTTTAACACCATCAATAACATCGATACCGGCAAATGAACATCGTGGTGGAATAAGAAAATTCGAAAGACCAAATTTAGTTTTGATTGTTTTGGAGAATGGATTACAAAGTAATTTAGTACGATAATTGAGTGATTCAAAACGATTACAGAATAATGAATCTACAAATGATTGAGCTTCAAGATTGGAATTCATTTCCTTTAGATTGATCGATTTAAGCAATGTTTTTTTTGCATTCTTTTTCCCGCCACCACCACCGCTACCACTGCAATCGTTGTCAATGATAAGATATTTTTCAATCAAATTAGTGACCATCAATTTTTCTTCTGTTGAACCAAAATTACCATCCAAAAGAGCCAATTTTTTGTCCAAATTTTTTTTCCTTTTCCGTAATGTTCCATTTGGTTTTTTCTTATCATCAATGGTGATTGATTCTTCATCCAATTTTTTTAACTTCATCAATGAATCACGTTCTGTTTTCATTAGATATGGTTCATTGATGGCAAATAATTTTGGATTAAGTTCATAATGAATTTGACGATTAAAATCATTATCAAACCATTCGAAATTTTGTCGATGTCTTAAGAATAGACCAATATAGCCGGAATCATTTTGTTCGAAATCAATCAAATTTTGTAGCTGTTGTGCCGTACGCGGCGTTAGTGGGTGGTGGTGGTGGTTGTTGTTGTTGTTGTTGAACATTGAGCATATTTTGTTATATTGTTGGCGGTGAAATATTCTTGATGATTCTTCAAAAAAAAAAAAAAAAAATTCGAACAAAGGAAGAACAACAATCAAATAACAATGCTCAAATTATGGAACAATTTTTCATTTCATCGTGTTAATGATGATGATGAAACAGTTTTTCTTTTTGATGATAAAATTAAAGATTGTTATTATTATTATTATTATAAAAAATTAAAAAACGAGCGACATCTTGAACTCAAAATCGTCGAACACGAGCCATAAAATTATTGATCAGCGCGGCCAATATTGTTTGCGTGTGTGTGTGTGTGTGTTTGTGTTTGTTTGTGCATGCGAAAAGATGGCAGAAATGAAAGGATTGATTGATATTTTTTGCGTTTTTTTTATAAACAATGGATTATCCATATAGTACGGTACCACATGTGACCATATCACCAATGATGATCGTGTTCGAATTTTTTTAAAAAATTATGTCGAAGGTTGGTTGGTTGGTTTTTTTTTTTTTTGGTTAATTGTTACTTGTTCACAAAATAATCAATGTTTATGTGTATTTGCAATTGTTTTTTAGAAATTAAAATCATTGGTAACCGTCGGCCTGGGTGCTACCGTCTGTTTTTACGGTCAGTATAATCAAATCGAATATAAATTGACTGATTGATGATTGATAATTAATAATTAATTTTATTTGTCATAGGCTATAATTTGTATCATGGTGATTATCGTTTATGGAGTCGTCATGTTATACCTATTATTCATCTAATGTATCCGGATGCAGAAAAATCACATATTGTTGCCATTACAGCCGCTCGTGTAGGATTAGTTCCACGAATACCCGAAGATAAGGATATCAAGCCCATTCTGGTAAATGACCACAATCATCATCCATCACA
Source organism: Dermatophagoides farinae (assembly GCF_024713945.1). Lineage (NCBI taxonomy): Eukaryota > Metazoa > Arthropoda > Arachnida > Sarcoptiformes > Pyroglyphidae > Dermatophagoides > Dermatophagoides farinae. The sequence goes on along the minus strand of NC_134684.1, from coordinate 3,671,493 downwards.
TTTACTTGAAATAAGATTGTTTTTGTTGTTGTTGTTGATCTTTATAGAAAACAAAATTATGGAATATTGAATTCGATAATCCCGTTGGATTGGCAGCCGGATTCGATAAAAATGGTGAAGCCATCAAAAGTTTATCCGGATTTGGTTTCGGATTTCTTGAGATCGGAACCGTAACACCGGAACCTCAAAAAGGCAATTTCTTGCCACGAGTTTTTCGTCTTTCAAAAGATCGTGCTGTCATCAATCGTTATGGATTTAATAATTATGGCCATGATCGAATGGAAACGAATCTATCACGTCAAGAATCCATTATTGATAAACAAAACATTATCGTTGGCCTTAATCTTGGTGCAAATAAACTCACTGAAGATAAAATCCAAGATTATATCATCGGACTGCAAAGATTTCATGTTAAAAATGAAATTAAATATTTTGTCATCAACATTTCCAGTCCAAACACGCCTAATCTAAGAAATTTAGAAGGTAAAGATCAATTGAACAAATTATTGGATCGTGTGCTTCGTGTGAAAAAAGAATTAGAACAGAAAAATCAGTTGCGTAAACCATTATTGGTGAAATTTTCACCCGATTTAAATGATGAACAAATTAATGATATCGGGAAAATTATGCTTAAATATTCGAATGAAACTCAAACACATGGCCAAATTGATGGTATGATCATATCGAATACGACTATTACACGACCTGCAGATTTAAAAAGCCCAGCAAGACTGGTAAAAGAAGAAGGCGGTTTAAGTGGTCCACCATTGCGAAAATTATCCACCGAAATGATACGAAAAATGTATCGTCTGACCAATGGATCAATACCGATTATTGGTGTTGGCGGCATTGAAACCGGATTAGATGCATATGAAAAAATAAAAGCCGGTGCATCTATGGTACAACTTTATACATCGATGATTTATTTTGTAAGAATTTTTTTCCGAGAAAATATTTGTCCAATTTTTAATTACAATTATTTTTTGTTGTTGTTATCATTTGAATTAGGGACCACCCATCGTTCGTGAAGTCAAATATGAATTGGCATACATGTTGGCGAAAGATGGATTCAAAAATGTCAACGATGCAATTGGTGCTGATTTTAAATCTTTAAAAAACTAAACAATAATAATCATTGATAATAAATCATGATCATAATTATTAGATTTCAATTGTAATCATTTGTATAGAATAAAAATTCGAATTTTTAAATTTCCGGAAACTATTTTTCTGGTATTTAGGGAAACTTTTTCTTTTAGATTTTCCAATCATATTGCATAATGAAACAGCAGGTAAATGTTTTTTTTTCTTAAAAATGTCATCATCATCATCATCATCAATAACTTGAATCATCTTAAATGATGTGAGTAATGTTTATAAATAATCATCATGTTCCATAATTGGATACCAACAATCAATTTTCGATTTTCCATTCTATCCAATTGCGAAGATATTGAAAACGATTCCAAAAGGCATAAAAACCAAAGTAAAAAATCATTATTCTTTCATTATCATTGATAATTAAATTAAAATTTGTCTTTGTGATAATCGTCAAGGTAATCTTATTAAACGACATTCGATTACATATCGTTATCGTCCATTTCGTTATTATTTCATTCATTTTGGTTATGATTCTGTATTAAACATGTTATCATTCGATAATTTCAATGTCTGGTATTATCAGATTCCTATTTTTGCTGGTTTTATCACCACTGTTTGGTTACTACTTAAATTCTGGCGTCATACACGTGAACAACAGATTCGTGTTATACCGGCCAGTTGGAATGGTATCCGTGCTCATCAATGGAGCCTTAATACAATGTTTAACACATCGAGCATCAACTTGCTGCCTATGTCGTTCATTAATAGTTGATGCAATGTACTGTGATTCTTGTGGTGTTTGTTTAGATTTTCAATGCTATGATCATGTAACACGATCTAAATATTTTCATCTGATGAAAAGTTCCGAAAGAAATTCGATACTCGAACCACTTAGTCATTGTAAACGTGTTTCGATATCACGCACTAAAGAAAATTCAAATCAATTCAAACATCATTGGGTACATGGAAACATTCCATCACATTCAAAATGTTTCATTTGTCATCGATATTGTGAGGAAGATGATGAAATGATGGGAAAAGAATCTGGTGACACATCGATGGCCGAACATACATTATATCATTATCGTTGTTGTTGGTGTCAACGAACAGTACATGAAAATTGTTTTCATAAATCAGATTCGAATAACGAAATCGAAGGAAGCTGTGATTTTGGTAAATACCGTTATCTGATCATACCACCACATTATATTATTCATCGTAGAGTATGGACAACATCACAGGGTAAAGCTATTGCATTGGATGAGATTCGAGATTTCTCCAGCAAAGAACCCAAATGGTCACCATTATTAGTGATTGCTAACCGAAAATCCGGTAACAATGATGCCGGTACTATTTTATCAAAATTTCTGCCCATTTTGAATCCATTACAAGTGATCGATTTGAGTGATAAGTCCAACCTGTTGGAGCTAAGTCTACAAATGTGTCGAATGTTGCCTAAAAACATTACCGTTCGAATATTGGTTGCAGGTGGTGATGGAACCATTGGCTGGGTATTGAACACTATTCATCAATTAAAATTGAATCCATCACCTTTGGTGGCCATTTTTCCACTTGGAACTGGAAATGATTTGGCTCGAGTACTTGGCTGGTCGGATATTTTCGATTCAGCTTCAAATGTCAACCATCATGAGATCATTCAATCAGTTTATAATGCTCGTCCAATTAAATTGGATCGATGGTCAATCGAAATTGAACAGATTGATTACTATCATCGATCATATAATCTTTTAATTGAATCATTAAGAATTCCACGATCAATTATGCCATTGGGTAATCGAAATCTTTTCATGTATAATTATTTCTCCATCGGTGTTGATGCATTGGTAGCATTGAATTTTCATCAAACAAGAAAATCAAAAATTTATAATTTCTTATTCAGGTATTATTTTTCAGTTTTTGGTATTTTATTTATTCATTTTATTTTCATTTCCAATTTCAGCAATACATTCATCAACAAGTTCATCTATTTTACATTCGGCACGAAAGATTTATGGGAAAGAAGATGTAAAAATTTGCAGACAAAAATTCGTCTTGAATTGGATGGCGAAAATGTTTGTTTGCCCGAATTAGAATCGATTGTCGTATTGAATATTCAAAGTTGGGGTGGCGGTGTTCGAATGGTCGGCGAGATAAATCGTTTTGATGATTCACGAATGGAAATACTTGGACTCACATCTTCATTTCATATTGGACAAGTTATGATGGGATTATCCAAACCGATATTCCTTGGTCAAGCTAGTCAAGTTAAACTATGGCTCGATGAACATTTACCAATGCAAATTGATGGTGAACCATGGTTACAGCCACCATCAAAGGTGGAAATTAAATGGAATTCTCATGCAAAACTTTTACAAAATGTTATGTAATCATCACTTGTTTATTGTTTTTTCGAAATTAGCATTTTTTGTTTGGATTTGATTCTTTTTTTTGTTGGTTTTTCCTTAAAAAAAATAAAATATTTTTCATTCAAACTTGTTGCATAGGTTTAAGATCGGAAGCAATTTTAAAGTTCGCAGCAGTAGCATCGGTCACTGTTTGTACAGTTTGATCATCGGCTATTTCGATTAAAGTTAGTCCATCTTCAGGGTGGACACGAAAAACGGCCTTTTCCGTTATGATTGTATCGACACAATTCTGTCCAGTCAACGGTAATGAACATTTGGAGACAATTTTCGATTCACCATTTTTACTATTATGTTCCATTGTGACTACAACACGAGTTCCGGATACATGTGATGAAACTAGATCCATAGCACCGCCCATTCCTTTGACCAGTTTACCTGGAATCATCCAATTGGCTAAATCACCATATTGTGATACCTTGAACATAAAGAAAATGGATTCTGATTTTAGCATTTAAGATCTGTAAAAAAAGAATCCTACCTGCATGGCGCCCAACATGGTCACATCAAGATGACCACCACGAATAATGGCAAACGATTCATCGGATGATGTATATGATGTACCGGGAATAGATGTTACTGGTTCTTTTGCCGCATTAATTAGATCTGGATCGATTTCCGATTTTAATGGATATGGACCCATTCCTAGAATGCCATTCTCACTATGGAATGTGATTTTCATGTTTTCGGGCAGATAATTTGCAACTAAAACGGGCATACCAATACCAAGATTAACATACATCCCATTTTGAAGTTCTAAAACTGCTCGTCGGGCTATCCGTTCACGAACTGTATCAAGTTTCGATGTTCCACCTGAACCTTCTTCACGGAATATCATTTTTTCAATCGGTTTCTCAAAATGTTCTCCTTTGAAAATTGTTTTCACATAAATTGATGGTACATGAATATGTTCAGGATTCAATTCCCCAACATCGACAATTTCTTCCACCTCTACGATCGAATGATCAGCTGCTTTACACATTGGAATATTAAAGTTGGCAGTTGTCTTACGAAAAACAACATTTCCCTCATGATCAGCTTTCCATGCCTTAATCAATGCATAATCGGCTGTCAATGCTTCTTCCATTATGAATGGTTTCCCATTGAAAATTCTTTCCTCTTTCGGTCGACTTAATTCGGCCACCGTTTTATCCGGATTATAACGTATGGGAACACCGCCCAGATGAATCTGTGTATTATGGCCAGTTGGCGTGAAAAATGCAGGAATTCCAGCCGCTCGTGCTCGTATTCGTTCGGCAAGCGTACCTTGTGGTACGAATTCAATTTCCACTTCACCATTCAGATATTGTCGTTCTAATTCTCGATTTTCACCAACATACGAACCGATAATACGTTTCAATTGTTTATTTAGTAATAATTGACCTAAACCTTTATCATCAATACCACCATTGTTCGATATGACAGTCAATCGTTGTTTATTCAATTTGGCCAAAGCACGAATACTGTTTTCCGGTATACCACATAGGCCAAAACCACCGACCATTAATCGTGAACCATCGGGAATATTTTTGACAGCTTCTTCGGCATTGGAAACAATTTTAGAAAATTGTTGTTGACTTTTCGAATACGATCGAAATGAAAACGATCTAATAATCGATGTTTTTATTGTCAACAATCGAAATTGACCAGTCATATTGTTTGATTTTCAAATAGCGACAAAAAAAAAATATTGGATACAATGTTAAAAACGTATACGAATGTTCAATATAACCATTGATTAATCAAAACGCCAGTGGCAATAAGTGAAATCCCCGTTGTCCTTGATTTTAATACAACTTGTTACCACATAGAGCGATGTTTGTCTGATGTTTGTTTGTTTGGTTGTATTTGAAATTGTATATTTTACACATACCGTTTTGCATTACGTTACACGCGTAGCAACATAAATGAAATGATGATGATGTTGATGATAAGATCAATCATTCCATTTGAAAATTCAATTTCGATCGATATTTTATTTCGTGAAAAACACTAGCTTCAAATTATGAGAATGAGAAATTTTTCTAGAAAATATTTTTCTGAAAAAACTTTTCTCATTAGAATTTCTTCGTCTTGTTTCTGGATTTAATTTTAATTTTATTTCAATTCAATTACAAATACAATTTGTTTTTTTTTTAATTTTTGTTTATTACAAGTAAAATTCTTTTACACTACACACATACATTCAAAATTCAATAATTTGATTAATGATCCAATTTCAATTTGTTTCAAAGATTTCTTGCTTGTCTTTTTTCCCGTTCCTTAAGACGACGTTCTCTTTCCCATTCTTTCATTCGTATAACGGCATCTTCAAATTCACATTCCGCATATTCATGACGTTCATGTTTACATCGCCAATAAAATGGACGATTATTTTTCAAACAAGCTTGATATTCAATATATTTATGTGCACAATAATCACGATATTTTGGATGCACTTTTGCTGAATCCATTTCTTCTTGGGTGGCGATCATGACTTGAAAATAAAACAAAACAAAAATTATTCAAAAATGATGATGATTATATAAAATACTGTAACCTTACCTCGAGTTTTACGGCCATTTGGAAATCCTTCTAATGGATCGTATGGTGATTCAACACGATCCGATGGATAATTATCTTTGCGTAGATATGGAAACGTATATTTTTCCAAACTCATATGATCTTTTGTCAATCCAATATTTCCCATTGTGGTTTTTTTTTCTTGATTCAATTCGTACCCGGTTAACAAATGTGGAAACGAATCAGCCTGAATACTATAACAAAAAAAAAGTCAACAAAGTCACAACACTTTATAACAATCGATTGATCAACTATCGATGATCATCACGTGATATCACTACAACAATTAATGAATGAGCGCCTGCTGTGCAAAAATATAACCACATTATTATTTCGTTGTCAAAACATCGGAATAAATAAAATTTGATAAAACGATTTGAAAATGGAAACAACACCAGCTATTTCACGTTCGGGAAGAGTGTTGAAAAAAAGTGCCAAACTTTTGGAAATGGAAACCGAAACAATTGGTAAAAGTCCAAGACAAAGTGGACCAAAACCAGGCAAAATATCAATCATTGGTAATGATTTGAATACAACTTTATCCAACGATAATATCATTAAAAATGTTGCACCAAATAATATACGGCTGAAATTGAATCTATCCAATCATAATCAACAGCTAGTGCAACCATCAAAGATTACCGTTGTTGCTGAACCGATTCCAATAACCAATAATCAAGCTATCATTACTACCACCACCACTACACCTATCCAGATTAGACCAAATGTAATATCAGCGGCAAAATCATCACCAACAATTGGATCATTGATTTTCCGAGTAAATAATGATTCAATAAAACGTCCTCATGAAAATACCTTTTCAACAGCTGATGTCAAACGAATTAAGCCAAATGAACCGGAAGAAAAGACAAAATCTCCTATTCAACACAACATTCATATTCAATCGAAAGATAATCAATCTCCTGTCGTAAGAATTATAGCAAATCAACAACAATCATTGCCACAGCAACAACAACAACAACAACAAACATTATTTAAAAGTACACTTTCACCCATATCGGATAAAACAACGATGAATCAGGATAGATTATTAAATCATAAATCATTTACAACTTCTACACCTAAGATCAATACAATCATAGCATCCAGACAGATTTTACCTCGATCCATACAGGAACAACGTCGAATTAATCAGGCTAATCGTGCACGACTTCAAATGCAACAACAGCAACAACTGAAAGATGAATTACGACAAAAACAATTAGATTCAGCTAATATCAAACAACAACAAACGGAAAATCATCATAATAATAATAATAATGAAGAGACTATTAAAACAGTAAAGAAACCAGCAGTATCTGCATATGTACTTTGGTGTAAAGAGAATCGAAGCCATATACAATCCAATTATCCGGAATTGGATTTCTGTAATTTATCGAAAAAAATGGGCGGCATTTGGCATACGTTACCAAAAATGGAAAAAGATAAATGGATTCGAAAAGCACAATTAATGACTAAATATGGTATCGGTTTTAATATGGGTGCCATTTATGATTATGATGATGAAGATCTGAAACCAGAAATTGTTCTTGGTAGTCTTACATTGCCTATAACGAAAACATTGGATAAAACGTATGGTGAGAATTTCATCAATACAGAAACATCATCAATTGAAGGTGAAAAACATTATATCGGCACTGAATTGATTGATGCTCAATCATATCTAAGTATACTTGGTGATTCTTTGATGACCATCAGTAGCTATATTCAACGTGGTATTAAATATAATAGTGAAATTCGTTATTGTCCAATGGCAGCTGCTTCAACACTACTCGATACAGCATTGGTTTCGATGAGCACATTGGCTTCAATCACATTATCATTACCAAATGTTTCGGTCAATCGTAAGATGGCCAAAAAGACCATTGAGAATGCAACCTATTTTATGCCACCATCTGAATTTTAAAAAAAAATCATCCATATTGCTAATCAATTCATTTCTTCATTTTATTTCGTTTATCCATCACTCTCTAATTGATGTATTATTGATTGATTGATTGATTTCAAACGTAGCAGCAGATGGGTAAAAAAAAATTAAAAATTTTTCTCATTCTTAAATCGACTATTTTTACTCTGTTGAGCCATCAAACAAACAAACAAAAAAATCTCTGTCTCAAATCAAACCGATTGTATGTTTTTTTTTCCAAATTCTTATTTTGATCTTTCATAATATTTCAATTTGTAATAAAATATGTCTTTTGTTTTCAATGATGATTACTTACAATTTCGTATTTTACCCAATAAAATTGAAGAAATTGGTAAGTTTTAGATTTAATTGTCAATTTAATTTTTCTAATTTTCTCAACATTCAATCAAGATTGGGAACGAGATAAAGATTTTATACATAATATACATGATTCAAAGAAAAATGAATATGTCATTCATGATCTTCATAATGGTATTCGTACTAATGTCGATGAAAAAGGATATCGTCATCTTGTCTGTGTGGTTAGTAATGTATCAATGTCGATGTTATGATTGCTTTTAACAGTGGAAATGATTTTTTTTTACCATTTAGATTTGTGACATAAAATTATCGAATTGGAACAGTGTCAAGGCACATATTACTAATGTTCATGAAGATATGTGTCAATTATTGCGTCGTACACGAATCAAACCGATTGTTGGCATCGATCAGATTGAAGAATATAGAGACAATGAGAACAAAATGGTTGAATATAAATGTAATCTATGCGATCTGTTCTATGCACCTAAATACATTTTTTGGCATATAATTTCTTTTGACCACAAAGAAAACTTTTTTGTTCGTATCCATTACACATTTATCATTATGTTATATTATTGTGTTGAATTCATTTTTAAAATATTCTTTTTTTTATCACCAGAAAACTTTATACTCAATCGATTTTATTAATCAAATTAATGATGGACGATTGAAACATGAAAAAATTGATAAAGCATTACTTAATTATGAAAAAGATCATCCAGATCGTGGATATTTTCAGCAAAAAAAATTCCATCCAGGAATGGTTGCCAGTCATTTTGGTATCAAACACAAAATGAACATTAATTACGTACAGCGATTATATCCACAAGAAACAAAACGAGTCCACAACCTTGAATCTCAAATAAAATATAAACGACCTTTAAACATTCAAATTCTATCGGATAGACAATTTGAACAAGGAAAAATTTTGTTACAAAAAATTAATCAATCTTTAATGGAATATCAGAAATGAATTTTTTTTGAATGAATAAAAATTTATTATTTATTAATCTTGTGTGATAGTAAGACCATCATTGTTTACTTCATGTGAAAGATGTGTCAATAGATCGGATAATTTATTTTTCAATACTTTTAAACCAGATTTAACCAATGTAGTAGGTTTCAATGCTCCGGTTGATTCAACATGGAAATAAAATCTTGTTGGTTTTCCATCGCGAATATATTCAGCTTCATATCGTGGATCATCATCTGGAAATTCGCTAAATTCACTACGTGGCCATTCTTCTGGTTTTGGAAATGTAGTATGACGAAAAGCATTATCCGGATCATATTCGAATGCAACACCACAAGTTGGATTCCATTTTGCATGCTCTTTTCCGAAACCTTTACGTGCATAGGCTCGAATTTTTAGCTCTTGACCACGACGTAATTTAACAATTAATATTTCATCACCTTCCGGTTCACCGTATTCTTCATTTGTCTGACTTCTTGATGAAACGGGCACAACACGTGGATCGTTGGATTTTAAATCGGCCGTTGTTACTGCTCGAGTTTCTTCCGTATCACAACGAACATGCAATACGAATTCAACTGAACAATTGCTACAAAAATCCGTACATGTACATTCTCTTGAATACTGAATTTTATCGACAACATCCTCACAAGTGAGTGGTATTAAACCTATGAATACAGATGAAACAAAAAATTAGCCCTCTTTTCAAACGAAATCATTTTGAATTTACCCAAACGATGAGCAATAAATTCATCATTCAAAACACTTGAATTTGATTCCAATTGAACCCAATCAATGGCTAATGTTGGAACTTCAGAAATGAAAATTCGCCGTAATGCATTGGCCACAGATAGATCGGTTTCATAAATTTGAAATTTAAAACTATCTTCAAGGATTCCATTTTCAGGAATATAAACTGAAGATTGATTGGCATATGGCATGATGTATGATGACAATTGATAATAATTGTATCGAATTCAATGGCTACACGAATGATATTTCGATGATATTATACTTGTTTTGTCGACTAAAAAAAACCGCTAATTTTTGTTTTCGCTTACAAATTCTCCACTCATTGTGTGCTGCAAAGCAGCAAGCACATTATAAATACACACACACAAAGGTAGAATGTATCAATGTTCATAAAGAACGGAATTTGGATTTTTTTTTATTTGTTCATTTCTATCATTTTCTCTGTTGAATGTGTGTGAATAAAAATTTTTGTCGGTAACAATCATATTACACATCTAATCATCAAACTTTTAAACAACAAAAAACAAATTCCTTATATTTTTTACTGTACAAAAATTTTTTTTTTTTTTTGATGATAATCACCATAAAGATAGATTCTTTTTGATATGAATCAAAATTTTGTTTTATTTCTTCCATTTTCTCATTAGTCGTATTTGGTTCAGGTCCGACTACTCACCACCAAAAAAAAAAAACAATTAATTTCAATACAATCTTTTTGATTTTATTCATATTTCGTATTGCTATCAAATTGTTTTAACCATATATAGTAATTATTCAAAGAAATGTAAATTGTGTCCTGTGATTATCATTGTGTTGCAGGATTTTTTTTATTTTATTTTAGAGCTATTTATATTTATATGGCCACCACCACTTTGTTCCACGACCAACAGTTTAGCAATTGTTTTTACATTTTATCCAAATAAACATAATCACAATGGACAATCAATGTCCAATGCAAGGATGTGATGGAAGTGGACATATATCTGGTCTATTCTCTACACATCGTAGCCTTTCCGGTTGTCCTTTAAGTCTTCGTTTTATTGAATTACAACATCAAAATCATTTGAAACAATGTCCAACACCAGGTTGTGATGGTTTTGGTAATACAAAAAACATGTATACCCATCATCGAAGTGTTCAACGTTGCCCATTGATTAAAAAACAATTGGAAAAAAGCAATGTGACCATCGAACAAATGGAAAGCATGTTGTTTGGTAATGATAAAGATTCACTTGTAGATCTACAATCATCATTCGCTCAATCGAGTAACGACAATATGGACATGTCATCATCGCTTAAAACTGGTATGTATTTTATTATCAAATGCGTTCCATATTATTCAATTGATGATGAATTTCAAACCATAGAATCGAAAAAGGTCACCTTTCAATCACAAAATGCGAATACCGTTTGTAATCGATTAATGGTGAAACAATCACAAAATGGTATCATAAAAAATAAGTATAAAAAACAAAACATGAACAAAATGAATGTGGCTACAAATAATTTTGTTTTGAATTTGAATGGAAACATTGAGCCAAAAAAATCCATCACTACATCGATCAATGATGGTCAAATGAAGAAAATCGAAGATAGCTTTCAATTACAAACACTCAATTGTGATCTGAAATCCATTGATTTGTTGACAGAGAATGAATGTTATATGCAAAAAAGTCTGATGAATCTAATGAACCAATATGACATTCTACAGAAACAAGAAATCGACATTTATCTTCAAATATCATCGACAGAAAAAATTATCAAAAAAATGTTTGCAGAAAAGAATAAAATTCTATCACGAATTCAAACAAATAGCGATTCAATACGAAATGTATGTAAAAAAATTCATGATCTTAATATCAGTGACAAACTAAACATTGAGGCAACATTGGATGAATGTTTTGATTTAATTGCTGAAATCCTTGAAAATCGCCAAAAAAAAGATTATAAAAAATTGTTTGAATTTATCAAAGAAAATTTCAAATTGACATAATTATTATTTTTTTTTGTATTCGATTCCAATTTTATCATTATAATTCAACTTTATTAGCATTTAATACATTATCATCATCATCATCATTTTGATTTATGAATTCATATTTAATATTCTGAATAAATAATTTTTTCCGTTTACGAACCAAACCGATGGCTTGCCAGGTTATTCGGACAAATTCATCCTGGTCAAATTGATAGTTAACAAATTTGGCATGTGCTGCTCCAATTGCTTGTTGATCAGCTTTTTGCGAATCATCGGTGATGATTTTGAATTTTGTTTGATTTTGCCATGTCAGGTAATGTATGCCACGTAAACGAGCTAAATCTCTGTAGCAATCATGATCCTCACAATTGTATAATTCAAAAAGAATTCCGTAATCCGGTTGAAATAATGTATGCGTTAATCCGGCGCCATGTATACCGATCAATATGTCGGTTTGGGATGACAAACGAACCTGTTCAATGAATGGCATTCGATGATTAAAATCAACCATTCGAATGTTTACTTTGATCGTTTGATTTTGTGCTTTCAGATATGATTTTAAAGAATCGATTAGCTGTTGTTGATTCAGTATTTGTCGATATCGAGTATTTCGTTTGATGAATGTTATATTTATCACATTATCTAGATTATTATCAGTAATAATACTTTCAGAATCTTTAAGATTAAGATGAAATAATAAGTGGCGATTGAAAGCACGAAAAATTCCACTATTACTACAGCCTGGAATCAATGGCATATTATAATATAAACCATAAATCATTCGTGGTAATAATGGAAAAATAACATCATTAAAGCAGACATTTTTGCCTTTCAACATGGATAGATTCATTAGTTCATTTCGGGTGAATGCCTGCCAAACAACACCAAAATTTGATCGATATGGATAGGAATCCCAGATTAAGATTTGATTATCACGACTGAATGAACCATTCAAATGGAAACTAAGATAAAGATTAATAAAATCACAGAAATGATGATACATGTTGATTGTCGCATCCAATTTCATGATGTAAGTTGGTTTATCAAAGTTGACATCACATTTGACCGAATGTTGTTGAGATACATTACGGAATTGAGAAATTTCAGCAAACCAAGACATCAATGGGCTTTTATGACCATTTTCATTAAGAAGACTATTGCGAAAATAATTACATTCATGGCCACCAATATCTCCATAATCAAGTATATCTTCCCTGTATCGGATCGGTTCTTGTAGATGAAGTAAATTTCGAAAATTCATAAAAATGTTTTTAGCACGACAAAATCGTGTATATTTAGTACATTCAAGTGAAGCGGCTTGTTTATGTGAATTTGGAAGACAATAATATTGAAGTTCATTTCGTTGTTGTCGAATATAGCCGAAATCGGCTGTGTTGAAAAATATGTCCATTTGTTCATCGGAATCGGTTGCCCATGATTGACTTGAACCGTTACAGATAGGTTTGTATAGAAGACAATCATTCACGTTGGCCGAATCAATTTCATAACCCCAACATGGTAAACGACTTTTTCGATGAAAGGATGTGATTGTTTTTTGACAAAATTGATTCTTATATTGCCAATCATCATCATCTTTATCATATTAAAAATAAAAAATCATAAGAATAAAAGTTTTCATCATTAAAATGATGATGACATACCATTGGTTAAATCAGTAATAATTAAATTACTATGATTATTTTGACAATAATCAATCAGTCTATGTTTGTCAACATTGAGCTGATTATGGAGCCAACATTCAACATGTTGTATAGGAATCGATGGAATATGTATCGTTATTGATTTTCGATCACATTGTGTATAATTAATTATTATAATAATTACTAAGATTATAATTATACCAAATGATTTCATCATATAAAAACATTGATAATGGATTTTTTACATTACAATTAATGATGATTTCATGTAATTAATTCAAACAATGATTTTAGGTCGCGCGGTGGATTTCTCGTTTTCGTTTCACAATATTGAAATTATTCGATTGTATCGATTGTCCAGTGAGTCACGATGTACGTTTTGTTTTACTCGATCCCGAATATTTCCAAAATCGTTCCAAAATTTTTTCATTTCGTCACTTCCAATTAAAAAATGGAAACTGATGCCACGTGTTCCGGTGGTTCTAATGTTAATCTTCTAGAGAATTTCATACAAAACGTTCGACAGGAAAATGACAATAAACGAAAAATTGTCGAAACAAATTATGAAAATAATGAAAATGAAGATATTAATATAACAATGAGTCAAGAAGAAATTGATGAAATTATTGCCCGCTTAAGAGCAAGTAAATTATTGTGATTTCAATTCTATTGTATCAAACTCAATTATTTTCTAATATTTGTATTTTCATTTTAGTTTTTTCTTTGGACAAATCTCCTATCCAAGTTCTACATGAACTTTTTGCAAATAATAGCAATGCTGTTAAAATCATTGATAAAGGTTCTATCGGCCAAGCTCATGATCCTTTACATGAAACGTGGATAACAATACAAAATATTGGCAATTTTATTGGTAAAGCTAAAAGTAAACAAGAATCCAAACAAAAAGCCGCACAAAATGCTATTAGCTTTTTTACTCGATTCTTACCATTGTCCACAGAGAAAAGTAAGAATAAACGAAAGAAAAAGCGAAACAGAAATAGTGATTCTGCTTCTAAGAGTCTCGATGAATATGTTCAAAAAAATCAAACAGAAAAAAATGAAATTTCCTTAGAAGAGTTTTTGCCAAACGAGATTGAATTCATTCCTAAACAAGATTCGGAAATAGTCGAAGCAAATAATGATGAACAATCCATTAATATAACCATTAATATCGAACCAGCACTTAAATCGTATACATTAAAATTCATGCAAGATGCAGATTTTTCGCAACTTATCTGTGAAAAAGTGTTTGAAAAATGGTCAGATACAATCAATCCAATCAACCTGAACAAATTAATCAATAAATTGATCTCCGATGAACGTGCTAGACTTAATTTTATTCAACAGGATTTATGGCGATACAAAGAAATGGCTGGCTTTGTACTGGTTTCAGATATCGATAAAAGTGTTCAAGTTTTATGTATTGGAACTGGAACTAAATGTTTAGCTAGTGAGAATCTATCTCTTGATGGTAATGTTGTACATGATTCACATGCCGAAGTGATGGCTCGTCGAAGTTTATTACAAGTTTTATATGATCATTTGGAAAATTTATTGGCAAACAATTTGAATGGTAATTTGAGTGAAAATATCGCTAGAAAATTCTGGTAATCTTTTTCCCATTAGATAAACCTGAGTTCATTCTTGAGCCAAGTGATTCGAGTGGAAAACGTTTTCGATTGAAAAACCATCTTAAATTGCATTTATTCATAACATCACCTCCATGTGGTGATGCACGAGTATTTAATTTCAATGTAAATAATGTGTTTGTTGTTTTTCCAATGTTGCTAATTTCAATCATTTTTTGTTTCTAGGAAAATCTCAAAAATAATCAAGTCCCCAAAGGAGTATTACGATGTAAAATTGAAAAAGGACAAGGTACTGTTCCGATGCCAACTAATTACATAGCTACCTGGGATGGTATTCTTATTTCCACTCAACGTTGTACATTCATGTCATGTTCGGATAAAATAGCCCTATGGAATGTTGTCGGTATTCAAGGATCATTGTTGAGTCTGTTTCTAGAACCAATTTATATTGAAAGTTTGGTTGTTTCAAATCTATTTCGTTATACTCATCTTGTTCGCGCATTACATGGACGTATTGATAAGGAAAAAATGAACAGCAAACTTGAAAAACTACCTGGTTACCGACTCAATGAATGTAAAGTTGGATTTTATGATAAATTATCATTTTCATCCAAAGACTCAACAGTAAATTTACAGTGAATTCAAAATATTCAAAGCTAATATTATTTTTTTACCCATAGTTTTCATTCATTCCATCGTATTCACACAATTGGTATAGCCATATGGAACCGAAATCTTCTGAACAAATATTTGAAGATATAGAAATTATTCGCTGTGAAACTGGTACAAATTTTTTCAATGATGAAAGTTCTCGCTTATCAAAACGAAATTTATTGGAACGATTCATGAATCTAATCACTAATTATCCGGATATTTGTCAGGAGATACATTTAACCGAAAAACCTGATGATATGAATGTGGAAAAATTATCAATATCCAATTGTGTGGATAAAAATTATCATTTTGTAAAACATATTTCGCGTACATATCACCAAGCTAAAATTGGATTATTCACCACATTAAAAGAAAGTAATCTTAGAACCTGGGTTCCAGCACCCATTGATGTGGATCAATTTCCTATTTTGTCATCAACATTACCACAGCCACCATCATCATTATCGATGCAGCAACAAGAATCGGAACAAAATAACGACGATTCTACCACTAATAATAATAATAACGACGATAATCATCTTAAAGATAAAGAGATAATAACGTTAGAATAAGGCATTATTATTATGAAAAATCATCATTTGTTATCAGTTCAATAATCAATTCATTTTTTTGGCTTTCTTTTCACCATAATTCGAAACTTTTGCACTTTTAAATGCCATATATAGGGCGTAAATTACTGTGAAGAAAAATTGAAAATAAAATGAAATGAAATGGTTTTTTTCGCAAATTTTTCATTACCTATGATGCTAATCAATAGAAAAATCCAACGTATAATCGGATTATGGAGGATAAATGTTATATAATAGAATAAATAATAAACAATGCTTCCACCGATCACTATATTCATGGCAATACAACGTAACAATGTTAAAATGGATCGTTGATGATTGATGATCACCTCACAATTTGGTATGAATGAATGTGTCCGATGTTGTTCAACAATTTGATCCTGAAAAGCAGAAAAAAAATTTTCATCACTGTTTTATAATACCACTATAGTATGATCTAATGGATTTACTTTTTTGTTAAATATTTCATACAAAAGTTCCGTATATTTACTATCATCGGCATCCGGTTCCGGTAATTGATTAGCAGTGATTTGTTCCAGATAAAAATCGGCAGATAATTTTTGACAAAGAAAAAAATTTTTCCAATTAATATCAGCCGAATCTTGTGCTTGGATCAATTCCATATTATAGATGTTGAAATCATCGTTGGAATCTACAAACAAAAAAATTTTTTTTCAGTGAATAATGTTCAGATAGGTGATTTTTGTTTAAAAATTTATCTTACAATTTTCACGTATATATCGTAGAATATAATTGAATCCTTTGGCACGAGGAATCAGATGATGTTTGAATATGGGTAATTGGTTTTCTTTAGCATAATCTATACCGATTTCATGTTTTCTTTGAGTAAATCTCGTTCCTTCAGGCATGAAAAACACAGAAATCGGTACAATCGAATTGTTTAGATTTTTCAATGAATTTGAAATATTTTTCTTATCTTGTTGCCAATCTCGTTTGAGAAAAATATGTTCACTGAACAAAAATGACCAACCAAAAATCGGTACATGACGTAATTCATATTTGACAAAAGATTTGGCCGCTCCCAATGGTCCAAACATTTTGATAAATATGAGAAAAAACATAAAATCATTTGGATAACGATGATTACTGATTACTAATGCCGGTTTTTGGCCATAACTATCGAACGTTTTTCTTTTATTGACAAACAATCGTATACGAGTTTGACAGAACCATTCAAGACATACTGTAAATTCTGTGAATTACAAACAATACAAACAAAAAATAATCGATTGATTCAAAAAAAACATTTCAACTTACGAGAAAATATCAATTCTTGCATAAGAAAATTGATTCGTAATTGCCATTTACGATCTATTTTCGATGTAATCATATAGTTTAACCATTGTATGATGCTCATCACAGAACAGGTGATGAATAGTAGGGTTAAATTTGTATAAAATAACAATCTATTCAACATTGTGGCTGATTTATTCATTCAAAAAAAAAAAAAAAAGAAAACACTGATGTTCGTTTTGGCTACATTTGATCCTGGTTTTTTTCTATATATATATTCATTTCAATTTGATTATTTTTTTTTATCATATGAAATTTTTCAATTTATCAAATCAACAAAATAAAATAATCGACCAACTCAAGGTTATCATCATCAGTATTAACAAAAAAAAAAAAAAAGAAAAAGACCTTTACACAGGAAATTTCTCTATCAGTGAGGTACATTTGCACACACACACACACACACACACACATTAATAGGGTAATTATTTATTTGAAAAAATTAATTTCCAATCAAAAATCTAAATTTTATTGATTGATTAATGATTAAATATATACATAGTTTCCGATTTTCAAATGTAATTATTCGCAAAAAAATGTCGCCAGAATGCGCAAGCGTCAGATCAGAACGATATTTATGAATGAAATGTAAATTCATGCATGCACACACACACATGTGTGTGAATTGTTCAAACAACATGAAATATTTCATGATGATGTGATGAGATTTATTCAACAAAAAAAAAAAAATGCATTCAAGACAATCACATATTATTTATCGTAAAATATTACATAATAATAATAATTCATCAAGATGTTCATTTTCAAGTAGAATTAATTTCAATGATCTAATCAAAACGAACAAAAATGATAGCAAACGATTGATATTGGTAGAAAATTTGGCCACGAAAAATTCCATTTCAATGATAAATGGTCCTTCTTTAAGTGAACATTTGAATGTTAAAATCGATCAATTTTGGTCATGGAATTATCGGAGACGAAATTTTGTCTTGATACGATTGAATAAAATAGATGATGTGGCAAAAATTCAATCGATTTGTGGATATAATTTACATGCATTGCCCATTCGAACACGGATGATGGAGACTAATTTTTCAACCACCGGTCATCATCATACACCATCAAAATCACATTATGAGCTTGGAACGAATTTCAAAAAATCATTAAGTTGTTCTGAATTGAAGGACAGATTTCCAACCAATGAACAATTGATTGCTCATCTGACCGAAATGAATTCATTGAATGAATTAGATGTGCAGCTCAGATATTTTCTAATCACACAATTGGAAGACATTATTTGTCATAGTGTTTTTGCTGATTTCAATATCTATCCATTTGGTTCATCATTAGCCGGTCTGGGCGATTCAACCAGTGATCTAGATTTGGCTATTTTACATGCTCATCAATGGAGAAAAAATCGGGACATAAATTTTGCTATGCCTGAATTGAAATCCGAACGTGATCAAACACAGCAATGTTTATCACTAATTGCCGATATTGTTCGTAATTTTATGCCAAATATATCCAAAGTTAATCGAATACTAAGGGCAAGAGTACCAATCGTCAAGATGAGTTTCGATTTGGCACCTATCGATATTGATGTTTCGATTGAATTATCTCCAGAAACTGGTCATCATGGATTATTAATGGCTGATTATCTTCATTATTGTGTTTCACAACATCCAAACATTAAACAATTTTTACTTTTTCTCAAATATTGGTCAAAACAACATGGTAAATTGATTGAGTTTAGTTATAATTTAATAATCATATAAAATATAACCGTTTTACTTTTTCTTTAGGTGTCGTCAAATCCATCCCGGGTAATTGGTTTTCAAATTTTCAAATACTTGTATTGGCCATCTATTTTCTTCAGAATGAACAAATTTTAAAACCAATCAATGATATCGATACAAAAACAGATGATGGTAGTGAACAACAACAGAAGCCCGTTTTAAATACAATGAAAATGTTTTACTTATTTTTTGAATTTTTAGTTTCATTTAATTTTGAAAAACAAGGTAAATTTGTTTTTGATCATTTTATAATTTTTTTTTACCATTTTTTTTCATTTTTGCTCCTAATTTCAATATATATAGCCATGTCGATACAAACAGGAAAATCATTTGCAAAGCCCGATTTTTCACCACTTTTCATTGAAAATCCAATGGAACCTACATTGAATATTTGTAAAAATGTTAGCGGTGTTGAATTTAAAAAATTATTACTACAAGCATACAATTCATTAGATGCAATGCATTGTACGGATTTTCATCTGGCCAATCTACTTGATCCAGAATATTTTAAAACACTTGAAAAACGCAATAATCAATCAGTTCGTTGAACACCATTTTTTTGACTTTATTTAGAAATTTGAACTATTGTTTATAAACTGTACAAATGCCGTTACAATACGATCTTTGTCATTGAATGGATTCAATTTGGCATAATTAATAAATTGTCGCCGAAATTTATTCAATTCTGCTATTGGAATCTTTCTGTTTAGATTGACCATCACATCTGTGCCGGTGATTCGAATTCCATGAAGTTGATTCAATTGAAGTGCCGTTTGAATTTGTTTCACTGTCAATTGTGTTTGATTATCCAATTCCATGATAAAATTATCGGTTGTCATCGGTGTTGATTGTGTGCTTCGATTAGGTTTTAGTTTCGAATGTTGAAATAGCGCTTCGTGGATTTCTTTCAATGGTAATTGTTCAGATTTAAATTCAATCCGAAACAATGGTTTTTCCCAACGATTAGAAGCCGTGGGTGGTTCATAACGTTCACATAATTCATCGAATATTTCTTTGCTATAATTTCGTATCCGAACATCATTTTGTTCGATTGTTGTTTTGTTATCGAAATGTTCATTGATAAATAGTTCATATTCATCCAATGTATCCATCGGTGGTAAACATTCGATTAGTGCAAATGTTTGTTGAAATTGTTTACACATACAATACAATTCATATCGGAAACCTTTAATGTAATTAGATGAATCCAATATGACCACAGTGTCTGGTGAACTAAGATGACGTTGAACTTCAGATTTAAGCCAAGAACGTAAATCTTTTTCATTTTGTGCATTACGATAAATTGTATCCAATCCTTGTTCACAGAGTTTTTCTTCATCACTAACGATTATCAAACATTTTTCTTTGAAAAATGATTGTAATGTTTTTGCTGTTGTTGATTTTCCTGTCAATGGTTTTCCACATATAACAATTAAAGGCATTTTTTATTTATTATTAAATAATTAGAAATTAACTTGGAATAAGAATAAACATTTTTATATGAAATTGAAAAAAACGTGACACTAATATCACGTGATAGGCAGTGTTTATGAATGTGTGTGTGATTCTATTCACCAATGAGATTCATCATTTGTTGCCATACAATTGTTGTGATCGCTTGTTTGAAATTTGGCTACTGTCATTCTCATGATCATCAGATGATTTTAAATTTTCTTCATTGGATTTAATTTGAATTGAAAATGATTGTTCATGAGTAGTAACATGGTTGTAAATATTCAAATTTCTGCTGCAATTGCTACTGTTGGATTTATATGGTACGAATCCAGGTGGTTCATAATCAATTGGTACAATATCATTGTAGTATAATTTGAATACAACATTGTAATGTCTATTTTTTGGAATGGATTTCATTTGTTCAAGTGTTTCGATTAAATTCAACATTAAATCGATATCGTTTTTCCGAAGAAATTGTTGTGGATCTTCATTTAGTTGACTAGAAAGTATTAGAAAAATATTATTAATAATTATTATCAATACATTTAGTAGTAATCAGTCATTACATTGAATAATCATAAGTAAGATCATAACTTTCAATCACATTGAATGAATCATGGATTTCCATCACTAATGTTTTCAGATAACAATATTTCAATGGCCGAAAACAATTTTTCATGTAGTTTATCAAATTTTTCACCGCTTCATTTGAACCATCTTTCAGAATTCGTAATCGTATTGGGCCAAAATCTAATGGTGAATATGAATTTTCATTGAAAAAATTTCGTACATATAGAATAGTGGATAGTGTATAACCAGTAAGTTTACACAAATATGATGTCAGATCCTTATTATTCATAGTTGATTGGTTTTTTTCCTATAATTAATAATTAAATTTTACAAAACAAAAACAAATTTAAAATAAAATTTAATTTAACTATTTTTTTCACATGAAAAGATTTTATTTTTTTCAAAATTCGAATCGAACGATTGTGTTATACGTCGTTTTACAGGAACATTTCCTAGTTCAACACGGATTTCCGGTAAATTTATTTTTTTTTAAACTGCCGCTGGTTCAATGTTATTTTCAAGAAAAATCGATTTTTTTTGCAACATTGTATTGGCAACCAAAATTTTCTTCGAAATTTATTTTAAACATCAGATTAACTTCCTACAGTTTTTTTTATATATAAAAAAACATCAATCCATGAAATGATAGTATATGGTTTGTAAACAATCAATTCATCGATCATCATGACTTTGAATCATCAACATGTTTTAGTTTTTATGGTCATCCTTATTGGCTATAACTTATGTTATTCATTAACTTTGAACCAAAAACCACATGATCCAGATTACATCGATACCGATGATGACAATAATGCTAATCTATTCTACGCTGATGATGATGTATTATCAACGGAAAAAACACCACTAACGCAAGAATTGTCGATGAGACAGTTGATGCACGAAGTTTTGAAAAATGGCAATGACTCAAATCCAAATGATCAATGTCAACAATATAAAGACTTGATTCATGATCTTTGTATTGCAAGATTCCGTGAAAAAAGTCGAATTCGTTATGATTTTAAGAAAACAAAATATGATAAAGATGATAAAGACGATAAAGATGATGAAGATTATGATTCGATTGCACCTGCTCAACAAGTTTGCTGTGAATTCAAAAACACATATCTACAATGTTTGGTTTCCAATATCAATGCTATTTGTCCACCGAGAGCATTCAACGATTTATATGAACAAGTTGAAGGACTTGCAAAAATTTGTTCCCAATTTTTTGAGAAATCTACACGCAAATGTCGCCGCCATTATACTATTATGGCTTCGGGTGGATTGCATTTCCAGAACATTGTTCCACAAGAATTAAATAATAACCATAATATTAAACCATAAGTGTATATTCACTTCAATTAATTTAATAATCTAATAACTGCCATTATTATTTAATTAACTATGAACAATGAATGTGGTTTGATTCAATATTTGTGTCCAATAATCCATTCTTGTGCCCGAAATAATTCCATACACAGAGCCAAAAGTAAGCAGGGTACCCTGCAGGGTTAACAAAAATGCAAATTTGCAGTTTACCCTGAAATGAAGGGACCGTTCATATAAAATGTAACTTAAACTGCAAATTTGCAGTTTATATGCCCTCCAAATTTGCATTTTTGTTAACCCTGCAGTTTACCCTGCAAACTTGCAGCTTATGTAACATTGTATATGAACGCTTCACCATATATACCCTCCAAATTTGAAGTTTTGTTAACCCTGCAGTTTACCCTCCAAATTTGAATTCATTTTACCCCCCATTCACTTCATTAATTTTACCCCCATATTAGGATTAAAAAATTTTATTCAAAATTAATATTAAATTAATAAAGCAATGATGACAATAATTAAAAAACCAAATTATACGATCCAATTTTCGTCTTGTCCATATTGATCCATTTATAAATTAACCAATGACCATGAGCATATGTTCGCCAATCCAATCTTTATGATCCAAGACTAGTTGTCGATCTTAAATAAAGAAATTCGTTAGTTATTTCAATCATTTCAATCAAGAATCACATACCATGTAAATAAAAATCTATCGTAATGTGCATTCCGTTGTCCTTTTCCAAAATGAATCTAGAAAACGAGTCAAGAAAATAGTTGTTAGTTTGGGTAATCAATTGAACAATTTACATACCATGATCACTGATTTCTCCAACTGGCTTGATTCCAGATTCAATTTCCAAAATGTTCACCTAAATGGAAATAAATATTAGTTTTTTCGGTCAATCAATTCATTCATTTGCTTACCATTACCACTTTCAACTATGTGTTTCATTTCGTGAATCTTCGAAAATTAATCATGTTTGTCAATTGCTTCATTGGTTTCAAAACTTCAACTAGCACCAAATCCAATAGGAAAAAGCTCAGATCATGTTCCTAAACCTAGCCTATTCTATCCTATTCCTAACTTAAAGTTGAACATTACCGAGCTTTTCTTGAATCTGATGCCACTGAAGACTGAAACCGCCAAATCAATATCTAACATGATGAAAAATCGAATTTCAGAAACAAACCTAAAAAAACATAACGTTATCAAGTATAATAACCAAACTTACCAAATAGCTATGAATTTTTCTCATGTCAATGAGAAATCAGTAAAACTAGAAATGGAAAGTTAGTGAAATATCATAAAATGAGACATACCCGAAATATTGGTTAACATTTGTGATGGAACAAAGTCAGTACCAAATAATCATTATAACCCGATAAAATTGAGAATTTCATGATCATTTCACCAAAAATTGTCCGAAATCAGCAATGAAAAAATGAACAAGACGAGTGACGAAGCTTGAGAAAAAAAACGAGCATTTTTGCACAAAGACCAAATGTAAAATATTTTTTCCAACCGTCAAGCAAAATGCTTGCAAGCATGTTTGTTCATTTTGATAACCATCAAAATGAACTGTTAAAGTTAAACAACCATTTTACAAGGCGGAGCATAGCTTACATTTTGAAAGGTGAAAGGGTAAAATGTCTCGAGGCCATAATGACCATTCGATTAGCTTGCAACTGAGCCAACAATATTAACTTGGTTGTGACAAACATGATAGTTTGGAAAATTTGTTGGCGCGAACTTAGACAATTTTTTCTTTTTTAATTAGGATGGATAAACTTCGTAAACAGAAAATATCCCCTTCAGAAGCCCGGATACCCGACCAGACCGGGAATTATATAAAACGACTGTTACAAATTATTGAATTATTTAATCATTTATCTATCTATATTATTGATAATCTATAATATACAATGAAAAACCAATAAAAAATAATTATTTAATCTGAAAAATTGCAATCTTGAAATTATTTCCATAAACGATTCATTTTTTCATATTATTTGTTAAAACACAATTAGTTGGACATGATTTGCTTAATGCATTATGATTCGTTGCTACCCATTAGTTTTGATGGATTCTTCCATTTACAATTTATGCAAGAGAATGACGATTGAAGACATTTAGCACTAAAATGATTTGGGCCAACTCATTTGACACACACTTGTTCATTTCTAAAAACATTTTTTTCCAAAACAAAGGCATCAATAGCATTGGGTAACTGAGACATAATTTGCAATAGTATAGACATTGTAATCAATAAAGATTTTTCCATTGCTTATTCACAATTACCACAATTCGGTGTAGCCAGGGCAATTGCATGTTTCAATCATTTTTAACAAATATAATTTTGAACAATTCCTTTGGATCATCAATTACTTGACGAATTTCATCATTTTGGTTTAAAATCATATCAGGCAGATCTTTTTTGGTAAACATAGGGTGAATGTTTTTCACGAATTTGACTTTATGATACAAAGATGTTCAGTTGGAACATTGTATTTTTTAGTTTCAAATAAAGCTTTGGCAAAAGATTTTTTTTTCCATAAAGGCGTAATCATCAATTGATTCTTAGTGTTGAATTGATCCATTGATTCGTTGAATTGATTTGTCAATTCATTTTTGATTTTGTTTTGAAAACTCTTCTTGTTGGAAAAATTGTTCTCTAATAGATTAAATTTTTTTAAAATGATTTTTGTACTCGGTCATCTCATTTGTAATTTACTGCCAAGCAGCTAGTTTCCAAAGATAGATTACTTGATGTTACTTGAGAGCAATCTTTGTTTAATTATCATATAAAATTATCAGCATTCAACGTTTCAGTAGTTTTTTGCATTCTTGTAAGTCATTTTCATAACCAATTGAACAGTTCCTCACCATCGATGCAATAAATATCAGAATTTTTATGAAAATGGTTATATGTGTATTACCATGATCATTTGCAAACGATTGTTCAACCAGATAGATCTTTTATTTTTTCTTTTTTGAAGATTAATTGTGATGTAGGTGAATTCTTTTACGAGATAAATCATAACTTTAAAATTACGAATAAAAACTCAAAAAAAACAAAAAATATCCGATAATATTTGGCAACTAAAACAACAACAATCATAAAATTGTAAAATTACATTGAAAATGAATGAATCAAAGATTATTCCCATAATGGGTTGTTTGTTATTCATTTGTGAAGTGATATTTTGATATTTTATGATTTAAAAATTTATTTTTTAGAATTTATCAATTAAATTCTAAATTTGATTTAAAATGAAATTCAAAATTGGAGGTTAAGCTCCAATTAGAAAGTGTATTTACCATTCTTTGGTGGAGGTTAATATGCAACTTTGCAGTTTAGCCTGCAAAATAACCCGCAACTTTGCAGTTTATCCTGCAAAATAACCCGCAAATTTGCAGTTTAGCCTGCAAAATAACCTGCAAGTATGCAGTTTACATTGCAACGATGCAGTGTAACCTC
Organism: Dermatophagoides farinae; assembly: GCF_024713945.1. Classification (NCBI taxonomy): domain Eukaryota; kingdom Metazoa; phylum Arthropoda; class Arachnida; order Sarcoptiformes; family Pyroglyphidae; genus Dermatophagoides; species Dermatophagoides farinae. Next base: position 3,645,054 of record NC_134684.1, on the reverse strand, counting down.
ATAATAAGAAGCGTAGCCTGTGAGCATGGATAGTAACCTGCAAATTTGGAGGGTTTTTAGCACTCAATCTTGCAGTTTACCCTGCTCACTTTCCTCTCTGTGTAATAATTAATGAATAAAGACCATTCAATTCAAACATTTACGTACTTTCTGAACAGTGTTGTTGATTGTTGATTTTTATTGCAAACAAAAAATATTGTTGCATGTGGATTGAGTTGAGATTTTATTTCAAATCAATTATTTCTAGTTTTTTTTTCTCTGATTAATTTTTTTATTCAAATTAATTAATTAATTGAAAACAAAAATGACAGCTTTCGAAGAAATGGGCATCATGCCCGAGATAGGTAAATCTTTGGAAGAAATCGATTGGCTTTTACCTACCAATATTCAAGCTGAAGCCATTCCATTGATACTTGGCGGTGGTGATGTTTTGATGGCAGCCGAAACTGGTTCTGGAAAAACCGGTGCTTTTTGTTTGCCTGTCATTCAGATTGTATGGGAAACATTGAATGCAAAATCAAAATCGGATAAATCACAAGTATCGGATAATTGTCTATTTAGTCCGTATGATATCGATCCAAATCTATCATTGGCAGCTGATTTGCTTTCGGCACAAAGCAAAGTATCCAATCAATGGCAAGGAGTGCGAGCGAATAAAGCTGTGAAAAAGGTAAGTGTTTTTTTTCGTATTTTTGTTTTAATTTCTACAACCAAACATTTTCATTTTCATTCATTCATCAGTGTAGAGGAAAAAAGAATCGATTCTATTTTGAAATAGAATTTACTTCACCTGGCCTGGCACGAGTTGGTTGGGCATTAGAGAATGGTTCTCGTGAACTTGGTACCGATCGTTTTGGTTGGGGCTATGGTGGTACGGCCAAAAAAAGTAATGCACGAAATTTCGAAGATTATGGAGAAAAATTCGGTGATAAATTCGATGTTATTGGAAATATAATCGATCTGGATTATGGTACAATTTCATGGACTAAAAATGGACAAGATTTAGGTGTTGCTTTTCAGATTGCTCAACATCTTTGTGAACAGAATCATTTTTTTCCTTGTATTTGTATCAAAAATGCCGGATTGAAAGCCAAATTTCAGAGCGATCAAAACGCTCCATTCGGTTGTACATGGATTGGCCAATTAGGATCGGATCAAATTGTGAATAATACATGTTTTGCAGTCAGCTCAGCTAATGATAATAGCCCAAAAGCGTTGATTCTTGAACCAAGTCGTGAATTGGCCGAACAAACACATAATTGTATTGTGAATTTTAAAAAATATCTTTCCGGTGATATTCGTCAATGTTTGTTGGTTGGCGGTCTTAGTGCCAAAGATCAAATGCATCAATTACAAGCTGGTGTCGATATTGTCACTGGTACCATTGGAAGAGTAAATGAATTGGTCAATTCGGGTCATTTATCATTAAAATCATGTCGTTTCTTCATCATCGATGAAGTAGATGCATTCCTTGCACAGGGAAGTATGCAAACCATACTTCAATTACATGGCCGTATACCACGAATGTTTCCCGATGGTAAACGCCTGCAGATGATTGTCTGTTCAGCTACGTTACATAATTTCGATGTCAAAAAATTGGCTGAACGAGTAATGTTTTTTCCGAACTGGGTTGATCTTAAAGGCGAAGATTCTGTACCGGATACTGTACATCATGTTGTAGTACGTGTTGATCCACGTAAAGATAATTCATGGATGAATTTACGAAATTCAATCACAACCGATGCTGTTCATGAAAGAGATATACGAAATTATAAAAATCCGGATAAAGATACATTGAGTGAAGCGGTCAAAATTTTAAAAGGTAATTTTGTTTAATGAATTTTGGAAATTATTATCATCATATAATTTATGATTATTGTTTGATATTTAGTCGATTATGTCATCAAAGCGATCGATACATTACAGATTGATTGTGCCATTATTTTTTGCCGTACAAAACTTGATTGCGATAATCTTGAAACATATTTCAATCAACAATCAGCTAAACTTTGTAAAGATTATTCCTGTGTTTGTTTACATAGTGATCGAACACCACAAGAACGACAAGCTAATCTTGAAACATTTAAAATGAAAAAATGTAAATTTTTAATTTGTACTGATGTTGCTGCTCGTGGTATCGATATTACTGGCATACCTTTTGTATTACAAGTAACACTTCCGGATGATAAGGCCAATTATTTACATCGAATTGGTCGAGTTGGCCGTGCCGAACGAATGGGTCTGGCCATTAGTTTTGTATCGAATGTACCGGAAAAAGTTTGGTATCATGCCAATTGTCGTACAAGGGGTAAAAATTGCTGGAACACTCAACTAGTTGAACAAGGTGGATGTTGTATTTGGTATAATGAAATTCAATTATTGGCCGATATTGAAGAACATTTAAACTGTATCATATCTGAAATTGGTATAGATTTTAAATTAGAAGTAAATGAATTTGATGGTAAAGTAGTGTATGGAGCTAAACAATCATCAAATGTTGGTGGTTATACATACAAAGATCATGTAGCACAAATGGCCAACAATGTACAACAATTATATGATCTCGAATCGAAAGCTCAACTGGTTCATCTTGGTCTTTATTATTAATGTATAAATTGTATTTTTCAAATCAAATAAAATTTAAAAAATTTTTTTTCAAAATTTCTATGTCTTTGAATATTTTGTTATTAACAGTGTATATCTATTGACACATTAACGATGACATTATTGTGTGAATAGAAATTTGATATCCATCTGTGAACGGATATATTCTTTATCTTTATTTACATTGATTCTTTTCATCATCATCATCATTAGCAAATTCTAAGAAAAAAAAAATTTGGTCAATAAAAGGCAGCCAATTAATTTTTCTTCTGACTAATTAATATATATTGATTTATGGTTCTTGTATTTCTAATCTGAATGTTCATGAAAAAGATGAAAAAATTCCTTACTAATCCGATCAATCAAAGTTCATTTGATTCTTTGCATTCTGTTGTAACATCCGGCCAACATGTAGTAGGTTGATTATTTTTTTTTATTTATTTTTTTTTGCAGAATTCTAACATTTTTTTTTCATTTTTAGTTAACAAATTAACTCAATGATGACTTTTTTTTATTATTATCTTGAAGATCGCTTGGAATTATAATATCGGTGTGTTGTTATTGAAATCATCGTCATTCATGACAACAACAACAACAACAGCAAGCAACATTGAATGATGAATAATAAATTCAAAAGATGAACGAATTGTTTATCGCGATACCTGCATAAATATACACCTGCATGCAAACAACCAGGCAACCAGGCATAGAATTTTCTTTTTTTGGTTGTATATTGTTATACTTGAACAATATACAACCAAATCAATCGATCGACAAACAAACAATGGCCAGCAAAGAATGAATGAATGAATGAAAATCAACAAAACAAGTGAAATTGAAAACCAACCAAAAAAAAAATGGAAAAAAATAACAGGAAACTTACATAATCATCATTATGATGATTATGAAGAATGAATAATGTCGTCTGCAATGATAATGGAAAATTTATTTATTTTTTCTACTTTTTAAATATTACACATATATATGTCCACCATTTACCATCATCTTCATCATCATTATTATTATCATAAATTGTCCATCATAATTTCGAACAACGCGCACACACACACACACACACACACACACACAGCACAATTAAATGTATTCGAAACAAGAACAACAAAATAGTGGATAATAATTTCGACGATAAAATCATCTATACATTAAAAATCATAGACCTTGAATACATATGTGCCATATCAATTAGTGTCTGTGTGTGTGTGTGTGTGTGTGTGTGTGTTTTTGTCAACTGTGTAACCAGCAGCAAAAAAAAAAAAAAAAAAAACAACAGATCCATTAACAACATATATATATATAGGAAATGTGAATGAATATATTAAAAGGATGTCTGTGTCCAAGCCATCACCATCATCATCATCATGATATATTATAAATGGTGACGTTTTCAATTCAAATTAAACACACACACACACACACATACACACACACCTAAATACATTGTGAACAAACAAAATTTGTCGATTATTTTAAAAATTTTATATCTCTCCGGTTTAAACAAATAGAATTTTTTTTTAATTTTCTAGAAACCGGTGTAAACAACAACAACAACAACGACAACAAATAACGAAAAGAAATAAAAAAAAAATTGTTCAAATGGACAGTGGGAATATAAAATTTAATTGAAAAGTTAAAGTTCAAACCGGAATTTAAATTATAGACACATTCATCAACTAGAGTCGACTCAACATCTGATTTTGATTCAACGATTACATTCATTCATCCATCCATCCTAGAAAAATCGTAAGTCCATATATATTGCTATATTCTGATTCGGCACTAAAGACTAATTCATAATATAGTATACGATTCTGTATTCATCACCACCACCACAACAACCACCACCATCACCAACAACAACAACAACAACAAGATAACAAGACGATTGGGAAAAAAAATACCTAAAACTTTGTACAAACGATAGCAGCTGCTGCTGCTGCTGTTTAGTTCCAATTGCTTTCTATGTGTGTATTTATGTATCGGCGAGAAAAAAAATTGGGCCAAAAAAAAAAACAAATACATTACCCATATATTCCAGATATATAGAACTAAGAATTAAAATCCGTGGTAATAGTGGTATTTGAGTATTTAAACGACTACGACGATTACGACGACGAATCATTAGATCCGGACTCAACGACCGACCAAATAACTGAATGATGACTCTGTATGCTGTTTGAAATCGAAACTTTATGGATTTTCATTTTTTTTTTTTTTTTTTTGGGAAGCTCAATTCGGACGTTATTCAAGCTATACATACACATACACACACACACCTCTTCGTTTCTTTCTTTGCTTTTTTTATGCTTTTGTTGTGCATTGAACAAGAATATTCTTATTATTATCATCATCATCATCATCATTGTCATCATCAGTCATTCATTCTTCATTCCACAAATATTCATTATTATTATTTATCCTTGTTGAACTACAACAACCAATATTCAAGTCTTTAGAACAATTTTCATCAGCCAACCGTGTATAAATTCAATAATAATAATCAATTCTAAATATTTGTGAGATAGGAATTCTTGATAGAATATCATATTTTGTTGTCCTAGTTCCTGAACGGCTGATTCTTTTCTTTTCTTCTTTTTTTTCATTATTATTCATCGTTCATTCGTTTTCGTTATCGTCATTGTTTAATAATAATCTCGTCGTTGTCGTCAATGGTGTAATCTATCTTCAGTCAGTTAATTAGAGTAATTCCAAGTCCAGTGTTTGATATTTGGAAGCGAATAATTTTTGTGTGTGTGTGTGTGTGTGTGTGTTTGATTCGGGTGTGTGTGTGTTTGTGTTTGTATTTGGATCGGTTTTTTTTGTTTATATTTGTTTATGTGTGTGTGTGTGTGTGTGGTTTATAGTTGTTGTTCCGAGTTGTTAATTTTTTTCCTCCTTGGTTCCATCATCATCATCATCATCACTATCGATATATCGGATATCATCATCAATTAATAACACCGAATTCAAAACACCGAATCTGAAAAAAAGGTTGACAATTTATTAACAGCTTGTGGTTGAAGAAGAAGAAGAAAAAAAGTTTTCACTGCAATGAAAATGAAAAAAGTTTTCATCGATTAATTGAAAGAATTTAATATGTGTTCGTGTGTTTCATTCTGAATATCTTCATTCATTTTCTACATTTAATTTCGTCAAAGAAAATCGTGATTTTTGTCTTGTTTTTTTTCTATAAATATATCTACTTGAAGAGAGTAATCATCATCATCATCATCATCATCAACTTTATTTATCACAATACTCAAAATATATATCAAGCATTGAATGCTTTAAAGAGCTAAAAGTGAGTACTGTGTCATTGATTGATTCATTCATTCTTCATTATCGATTAATTTCATTTTTTTTTTTTTTGCTAAATGATTAACACACACACACACACACATAGTAAATATATCATGAATCAGGATCAAAAATGGCAAAAAGATACGGTGGATCAAAATTTCGATTATATGTTCAAAATTTTGATCATAGGCAATAGCAGTGTTGGAAAAACATCATTCCTATTCCGTTATGCTGATGATTCATTTACATCGGCATTTGTTAGTACGGTCGGTATTGATTTCAAAGTAAAAACCGTATTTCGCCAGGATAAACGTGTTAAATTACAAATTTGGGATACAGCCGGACAGGAACGTTATCGTACGATAACTACTGCCTATTATCGTGGTGCAATGGGATTCATATTAATGTATGATGTAACCAATGAAGAATCATTCAATTCCGTACAGGATTGGTTAGTATATATTAATCATAATTAATGATATAATGATTATTGATAAATATCTAATCATTCAATTGAATCAAATGATCGATATATCGTCATAGTATACTATTTTGATTAATAATCAATTATGTAAATGGGCTATTTTCATTCGATTCAATTGATTCATAAATATATTGATCGTGAACTAATCAATTTCATTCATTTGTTTCATTTCTTTATACCATTTTTTTTTATTTTTGTTTTATAGGGTGACCCAAATAAAAACATATTCTTGGGATAATGCACAAGTGATATTGGTGGGCAATAAATGCGACATGGAAGATGAACGTGTCGTTTCATATGAACGTGGTAAACAATTAGCCGATCAATTAGGATTAGAATTTTTTGAAACATCAGCCAAAGAAAATATTAATGTTAAGGCCGTATTTGAACGTTTAGTGGATATTATATGCGATAAAATGAGCGAAAGTTTGGATTCCGATCCAAATGTAATGAATGCATCGAAAGGAACACGATTGGCCGAAAATCCTATGCCACAGAATCAGAATTGTAATTGTTAAGAATTTGAAAATTTAACCAAAAAACAAAACAAAATATCAACCACAAATAATTATCGTCCATCATCATCATGGCCGACACAGAAACATATAGAAAACAAAAACAAAAATAAAAACAAGAAAAAAAAATTCTATTCACCAAAACGACAAAAACTTATTTAGCGAAAAAAAGTTTTAAAAATTTTTTCTTTCATCATCATCAACATACACACACACACACACACACACACACACACACATACCTCCTACACATTGAAAAGTCCAAATTCCATTATTATAAATCTTTCTTACCTTGACATCAGAATGAATTTTTTCGTTTCGTTTCGTTTCGTTTCAAATTCCATCATCATCATCATCATCATCATCATTATGATCAACGGAAAAAAATAAGCCCGTACATATTCGTCCCAAGAAAATTCTAATAATTCCATTGAATAACATCAATAATCAAATTGTTGTATTGTCATTTATTCAACAACAAAACCTACCAACAACCACTAAAAAAGAATAATAATAATGATGATGATGATGATGAAATTTTTTTTTATTTTTTTTTTTTTTTCGTTTTAACATTTACTATATCCACCCTCTTTGTCGAATAAATTATTAGACGAACGAATTCGTATATTCACTGTCACATGTGTTTATGTTTATGTTTATGTTTGTTTGTTGAGATTTTTTTCTCTCTTCTAATTTTACCATTTGTTTGATCTGAAGAATCATGTGTAACTTCCGGTTCTGAAAACTTGTTTGATCATTATCATCATCATCATCAAAAATAGCGTTTGATCCAAAAAAAAAGAAAGAAAGCAAACATCCATTATGTATCCATTTCCGGAATCCAACCACATCAATTTTTTTTTTTTTTGAAATATAAACATCCGTACGTATAGACTCTTTTTTTTTGACTGAATAAATAACCATTTATACTACACACACACACACATAGATCATATGAACGTTTTTTTTTTCTCTTGAAACAAGAAACCAGTGACCAAAAAAAAAAAAAAAAAAATTCTTTGACACCCACTCAAGACATACACATAGTGCATGGTGTAGTATAGTAGAATCTTTAATATATTATTTATATTTGTAATAAGCAAGAAAACCTTAAACCTAGATAATTTTTTTTTTGTCATTGATCCATTTGATAAACTTTACGAGACACACACACACTAGGATGTGAAAAATTTTTAATATTTCAAGTTTTAAAAAATGAATATTCAAAAAAAAAATGAGAAAAAAAAATCACTGACTTTTTTGTGTATGTGTGCGTGTGTGTCATTTATATCAGATCAGATTTTCATCTATTTCATTTCATGTATTATATAATAACATATAAATGTCATTTTATCCGGTTGCACATGTTTCAAATTTTCATGTTTTTTCCCCCCCCTATTCACTCACATATGTGTGTGTGTGTGTGTGTGTTATGATTTATCATACTTTACACCATTTCGATACCAACAAAACAACAACAGAATCGATCAGAGAATGGATAAAAAAATTTTCATTTCATATTTCAACACACACATGAAGCCAAAAAAAAACAACAACTTGTACACGCGTCCATTTTCCATGATAATCCGCGGATATTATAAATAGGTTTCACACACACACACACACGCACGAACATAGTCCCAAATGAAATTAATTTAATATAAATTTTATTAATTCTTCAAAACATGTTTTTGATTTAAGAATGAAAAAGAATTTTTTTTTTTTTTGCCAAATTCCGATATATTCCGACATTGCACACACACAGACTAAATTCTTGTTGTTGTTGTCGTCGTCGTTGTCGAAATTGAACAAAACAAAATGAAAATTTTAATGCAAAAAAAAAAATACAAAAATTTTTCTCTATCTCTCTCTGTCTCTCTGTCTGTCTGTTATTATTTATTCATATAATTTAGTATATAATACTACCGCGTGAATATGATGAAGAAAAAAAAATTAATGAAACGAGTACTGGATAGTAGTAATCAGAATATTATATACAAAAAAAAAGATGTTAAGGGCACATGATAATGTTTAGATTGAAGTGTAAATATTTATATATGTTGAGAGATTTGAATGAATAAAATTATCTTTGAATGCCAATGTTTGATGTTGTTGTATGTTTGATGATTCTTTGTCATACATTCATTTTTTGTTTTCTATGATTTTATGAGTTGGTGAAACAAAAAAAAAACCATTGTAATACTGCTATGACTTGTATGATTTCATTTCACTATCAATCATTATGTAGTGGTCAACCATGGATGTGATTTGATTGCCATTGGATCACGTTCACCATAATCATAAAGAATTTCTTCATCTTGTTCAATATCACGTAATGCAATAAATATCAAATGTGGACGTTGTTGATATTCAAAAATTTTCGTTTTACAATTTGGTGATTTTCTTGAATGATTAATTAATCGACCTAAACGACCAGTTGGTTTAGTTGCATCTACACACCAGATTGTTGAATTCCAATTAAAATAATACATATAACAACCGGCTTGATTTTGTTCATATTTAAGTTCACGTTTCTATTAAAAGGACAAAATTAATAAAATCATTATTATGAAAATCATTATATATCATTATAAATCACTAACCTTGGCTGAATCTAAATCGATAAGATCACCACTATATTCACAGATAAATGAACCTTTTCGTATGGGCGCTTTAGCTATGATTGCCTTTCCTTTTGATTGAAATTCAGTAATGGCTAAGTAGTCGAATGGATCAATTTGTTTAGTAATACATTCAATAATACGTTGATTATATTCTTCTTCCTTAAGTTTTGCGGCTAATAATCGTCGTGAAACGATAGGAAAATAATTTGTAATCACATTATTCGTCGTAGTTATTGTCGGTGGCCGTTTGGTCATCCTGTGTGATGATTTTTGCTTTATAAGTGTAGTGTCACATTTTTTCACATGTCCATTATCAACAACACCATTCGGTTGTAGATTATCGTTTCTTTTTACATCAATGTTTTCATCATCACCATCAGTGGATTTTGAAGTGTAAGCATCATCATCATTAATATTTTTGAGAATTTTCTCTGATTCTTGATCATCGTTATTTTTAATTTTATTTAAATTAGTTTTTGTTCGATTTGACGATCGTTTTGTTTTCGTTGTTGAATACAATCGTCGTCGACGTTTAGGTTTTTTCGTACCATTTCTTGTTACAATGATGTGCGATGATGAATGTACAGTTTTCGATGATGAATTCTGTATTGGTGAATTTTCATCTTGTGTTTCGATTTTTACAGCAACTTTTTCCTCATCTTTTTCTTCGGATTTCATCTCATGAATCATTTCATCGATCAAACGTTGACGATTATGACGAACAATGGTCCTCGAATGAGGAACCGTTATGTGTAATGACAATGGCGATGAAGATGTCATTTCGATTCAAATCATCTTTGATTTGCAAACATTGGATTGATCAAAACAAAGGAAATTTGCCACGAGCTCTTTACTCATCTATTGTATCGTCGTGTTCTATTTTTTCCAATATTTTCATGTAAACAATCAAAAAAAAAATGAAGTTTTTTTTCTCACAAGAGAGAAAAAAAATTCACAACATACGGTTGAAAAACAATAAAAAAAAATTATTTTTAATGCAAGCGGCGCATTTGCAACAAAAAGTTTGTTAAGATGTTGACCAAAATATATATGTTTTCAACCGTTTTTTTCTTTCTTTATTCACCATGTAACGCATGCGTCAATTTAAATCGAAACACACCACTATTAATTTTTTTCCTGTTCAAAGATTCAATGACGGCAATTTGTCAATTTCAATATTTTCATATGTTTTTTTTTCTCTGGATTTCATCTGATTATTTTTCGAATTATAATCCTCTTCATCATCTTATATATCTTGCAATATGACATTCTATCATTTTGTAAATTGTCTTCTATTGACTTTTGGTCCGCCAGTTATTCTTTATCGGTTTTCAGTCATGTAAGTCAAGTACTAAATGATAGCAGGTATTCCCATTTTTTTTTAAATCAAATTTCAGATCCGAATATGGAACATTAATGCGAGTATTAACCGGTGCATTATCGTACATATTAACACAGATGAGTAAGATGCTTATAATAGCCGGTCTGGTTAATCTAACAGAATTTTGGGAACATTTAATCGATTGTATTGGCCTTTATTATTCAATGGTACATTATCAAAAAGCATCGGTTGCATCGGTTAAAATTCTTAGTGAGCACTACTACTTTCTTTCCTTGCATGTACAAATGTGGATTGAAATTCTAATCTAATTAAATTAAACATTATATATAAAATTAGGCACAGCACTTGGTTGGACGGTAACGGAATCTATATTTACACGTTTGGTCAATTTTTACATCAATGCTCGATCATTACAATTTGATTGGCATCATTTGATTGATGCTTGTGGTGCAAATATTGATCTTGTACAAAATATTTGTTTATGTTCATTATTATGGTATTGGAATCGAAAATCGAACAAACTTTATTTGGCCATGATCATCGGTTATATATTGGCAATTTCATTCACTGAATTTAACATTATTCATCGTACCGGTATGGTTATGGCATTTAGCATTGCATCAATGGCCATATTAAATGTGAATGAAAAATGATTTAAATTCAATTAAATGGAAAAAATGTTCTTTTATTTACAGTGAAGCAAATTGTCAAATTAATTTAAGTTGATATGAATCCATTATTGGTTACAATTGAAACAAATGGCAACGTTTGTACATTCATTTGAATAATCATAAGTTTTGATTGAACAAAGACCACAAAAATATCGATGACATTTAAGACATAATTGTTGACAATCATGACATATTATGTGGTCACAAAAATCACATTTTATGTGACCAATAACGCGACTATTACATTGATGACAAATCAAAGCGCCCATTATCTGTACAGATTTCGATTCATTTCTATGCATAGTCATTGATGTGAATGGATCTGAATTATTTTCGGAAGCAAAAAAAAAAAAAAAAGTCAATCCATGAAAAAAATTCTAGGTCATTTTAAGCACTTACTTATTTTGACTAGATATGATGGAAATTGTTGCAATAATTGAACATTATTACGTTGACGTTTAGATGGTGAATCGAATGTTTTCAAAGTTGATGATGGTCCTTGATTATAATGATGATGGCCATCATCATCATCATTTACATCGTTTAATGATCGTTTCAAAGTCATGATGAAAAATAATTCAGCGGCAGATCTCTCTAAATTTGTTGATGATGATAATCAGTGGAAAAAAAGGATTAAATTTTTAATTAGAGAAATTTAATCGTAACGTACCTAACAAATTTGAATTCACTATTTTTTTTCAATTAAATTTTACCATCATCAGAGATAGTAAAAAAGTTGAGCAATAGAGATAGGAGAATTTTCTGTTATTTTTCTTACTTTTTTGTTTCTACAAATGCAAGGATCAGAAAAAAAGAACCAAAAAAAAAATGAGTTCAGGTCGACTATTTTTGTTGTTGTTTTTTGTTGCTGTTGTTGGATTTTTTTTTTTTTTTTGGCAACAGCAGTATATATTTTGGTCGTTTTTTTCTTGTTTTTTTTTTGCTTATTTTTTTCTTTTCTTTTGTTTTGTTTTGTTTTGTTTTTTTAATTCACTCTTACACAAAGCTTTCAAAATGGTGATAATGATGATATTTATGAATACCAGGAGAGATTTGTTATGGAAGCACGTGAACAAACATGTTCGTGTTTTTTTTTTCTTTGTCAATTGAAAATAATAAATGATTAATAATTTTTTTTATTATGGTGATGATCACAAAGATGTACTTGCCATGGTAAACAATCGGCTATTTAAACATTTTTTCTGGTTCTATCCACTCTTTCTTTCTCTTCTTTTTTTTGGTCGATGATTTCGATTTTGGGCACGATAAATTTGGTGTTTCCGACAATTTTTATTTTTATTTCGTTGACTTTTTTTGTTGTTGTTATTTGCGATTTATAATGGTACATACCATAGTTGTCCAAGTGTCAGAATAATAAGTTTTTTTTTTATTTTTTTACATGGATTTTTTTTTCGATTTCATCGAATCGCGCCGTTGTTATAAGTTTAGTTTGGCACGCATGTATTTATCATCATCATCATATAACACATTTATATTACACAAATGATGATCATGACATGTTTAATGCAAAAAAGAAGAAGAAAAAAAAAGTTTTTTCCATTTGAATCTAGAGAGAGAGAGAGAGAAAGAAAGAGAAAGTGAGACGTTAAAGATATATATCTTTGTGATCATGACATGTTTAATGCAAAAAAGAAGAAGAAAAAAAAAGTTTTTTCCATTTGAATCTAGAGAGAGAGAGAGAGAAAGAAAGAGAAAGTGAGACGTTAAAGATATATATCTTTGTGATGATGATGATCAGTCGCCGAAATTCAATTTTTCATTCAGCAAAAAAAAAAAAATAAAATAAAATAAAATAAGAATTAGAATTAGCCACTTGGTGGCAGCAGCAATTGATCCATTATTCATTCACAAATGAAAGGAATGATAAAATCTCGAAACACACATGCGTATTAAATGATGTACCTACAGTATATGTGTGTGTGGTGGTAGTTGTGGTAGTGGTATCCAAAAATGTTAATGTTCCAATTTGGATATACATGGATAATGGTGGTAAATTTTTTTTTTTTTTTTTTTGGGTGCTTCACTGAATCATTTGTTGTGTATCATTTTTGTTGTTTGTATGTGTGTGTGTGTGTCGGTGTTTTTTTCTCTCTTCATCCATCTATCCATCCATTCATCCATCAGCATAGTTCCATAACCAAATTAGCTAGACATAAAGAGAGGCTATAGCTAATAATAAAATGTCTCCAATGTTGTTGTTGTTATTGAAAAATGAAAAAATCAAAATCAAAATCTAACTAATAAAACTAAATCAAACATAAAAAATTCCCTCTATTTTGTGTGTGTGTGTGTGTGTGTGTTTACATTAAATACATATCATCACATAATCATCATCATCATCATTGCAACAAACAAATTCAAAGATTATTGATATCAACAAATTTTTTCATTTTATCGTTCGAAAAATCAACAACGTCAAACCAAAAAAAAACTGGTAAGTTTTGTTTTTGTTTTTTGTTTTCTGGTTGCTGTTTTTGGCAGCACTATCTCAGTGGAAAGTGAGATGAAAAAATTATAACCAGGAAAAAAATCGAATCGTGAACAACAACAACAACAAAAAATAAAAATGCGGAACTTATGGGGCCCTTAAACGATTGATTTGAAGAAAACAACAACAAAAACAAAATAAAAAACAAAAAACAAAAAAAAAGTTTCGGCGACGATGATGATGATGATGATGATGGTGACAACAACAAAAATAAAATCTGCAATGAACAAAACAACAACAACAACAACAACCCGAAAAATGGATGAAAAAAGCAGCAGCAGTCATATAAACGGCTAGCTTGAAGAAAAAAAAAATTATTCGAATCTCTAACTTGAATCCTGAATTCAAAAACAAGAATGGGGCGCGATGTAGAGTTAATGGTGTGTGTTTTGTATGAATAGAGGCTTAATGATGATAGTGTTGTTGTGTCTTGAAGCTTCTGAATGAAGAAAATATATTCTTGTTCAACAATGTGCGTCGTCGTGTGGTCATCATGGTTGACGATGTGTGTGTGTGTGTTGTGAATGGCGGCGTCTCAAGATGCTTCGATCCATATTTTTGATCTCAGTTATTAATGATGTGATCATGGTTTTTTTATAGTTTAGTTTAATGTATTTGTCCAGTACAACCAAACAACTTGTTCCATCAATGTGAATGTGTGAATGTGGATTTTGAATTTATTTTGTTTTGCTAAAAGATCACGACACACAACACACACATTGCTACATTTTTATTCGATTATTGATGATATATGTTCAATCATCATCAGCATATATATTATATTCAGACGTTTTTCGATTTGAAAAATTTTTCTTCAATTTGATAAAAAAAAAAACATTTTTTTTCTAATTGTTTTGTCTGTTGAATAATAACAAATCTATATATTCAAAGGCCTCAATTCTGTTTATTTTTTGTTTTCATTTTTATGTTTGTTGATTTGGGTTTTCGGGTGCACCAAGGTTTTCTGACGAAAGTGAGTGTGTGTGTGAGAGAGAGAAATCTCCAAGCAAACTCTTGTTTGTTGGACTGTTTGTTGATCGAATTTTGAATGCAAGTTGTTTTATATGGTATATGTGAGAACGAAATAAAATTATCCGAAACGGTATCATCATCATCGTCGTCGTCGTCGGTCGTCATTGTCGGTATTGTGTAATCAACTCTTGGTTTTTTTTTGTCCAAAAAAACAGCTTGTATCTGTGTATGTTGTATGTTGTATAAAAATCGTTGTCAAGACTTGAAAAAAAATCGAACGTGTCCGTATGCTTTATGTTTGGTGTTTGGTGTTTTTTCTATTGGATTCGTCGCCGTAAATGTTGTTCCATTCAATTTTCATTTTCGTCATCATCATCATCATCATCATAAAGAATGATAGAAAACACGCCATCACTGAATGAACATAAAAAAAATCGACCGATCTTCATGTCTATATATATGATGAAAATGAATGAAAATTTATCAACAAAATTTAGTGGTGGTGATTAAATAATAATTTTTAAAATTTTTGAAAATTCTTTACACACTGTTTGTTGGTTTCCAACGGTACAATGACAATTAATCAAATGGAACTTATGATTGTCTTGTTTTGTTTTGTTTTTTTTTGGTTGTGTGAAAATTCGAATGTGAATTTTTATTCGATCAATTCAATTCGAATGTTATTCTTTCTTGGAAATTCCTATTATGGACAATTGTGATTGACCTTGGAAATTTCCCAACATTAATTTTTTTTTGGGGTCCAATTTGATCGGATTTTATTTTTTTATATTTTAAAGTAGATAACAAAATGAAATTAAAATCAAAGCTCTAATCATCATTTGAATGTTAATCAATTGAATTTTTTTTTTCGTTAGTTTGTTTGTTCTGATCAAGAGTGTTGTTGTTGTTTGCTCGATACATATATATATTGATTGATTTATCTTATTTAATGTTTGTTTGTATGTGTTTGATGATGTTGATAATTGATAATGATGGGCAAAAGAAATGAAGTGATTTTTTTTTTTTTTTTTTAGTGTACGATGTGTGATGTGTTCATAAAAAAAGAGAGTACATTTAGTGTTTGTATATGCCGATCACAAGAAGAAGAAGAAGAAGAAGACAAGAAGGAAAAAAAATGGTGAGAAATTGTCATCGACATCAGCTTGTTGCTTTTTTTTATATTATTTCTCATATTTCACTCGTTTATAATATTCGCATCCCAGTTTTTTTTCTTTTTCTATTTTTTTTTTGTTTTGTTTTGTTTTTTTGTTTGCTCATCATCCATTATTCTAATGTTTTTATTGATATTTTGATGATTGTGATTGAAGTATATATTATAGAAAACAACAACGAAAAATCACGTGTATTTAGTGTTTTCATTTCGAATGTGATGATCGATCATGATGATTTGACCATATAATTGGGTGATAATCGTGATTTAATCCAAAAATAAAAAAAAATCATCAATGTGCTAATCCATTCAATCTACTACTGTGTCAACATAACTGTACCAACAATAACGGTGTCCGTTTTTTTTATCATTCAAAAAAAAAATGAATGAATGACCCAGTAGAATGTGGTTAAAGTGTTGGTTAAAAATTGAATTTTGTTTTTCTTTTCGGTTTTCATCAATTTGCTTCTTTTTTTATGTAATGTTTATCTCTCTCTTTCTCTCTATCCCTCTTTTATTTGTTATCAGGATGTTTTTTTATTTCTAGCTCCACTTTAATAAATGTATGTTCTATTCAATTCATATAGAATGGATCATTCAATCATTGATTGATGAAATTAAAAAAAAAAATATGTCAATTGATGATCTTAAACATGTTGTTGGATTTGATGGATTTGATTTTTTTTTTTTTTTTGCTGCTGTTAATATCAATTCAACATTTTGATTTAGTTGAATTGAAGGGCGTGTATGTATATATGGAGAAAGATAGGACAACAAACAGATCATTAATACTTTAGCTCTTAGAAGAAGTAAAAGAAGAAGAAGAAGGATTACAATCACGTCATTAGATCCGTTTGTTGTTTGTTGTTTTTGTTGTTGTTGACTATCGAATTGATGAAAAATCAATTGATCCCCCAAATGTATACATTAATTGACTAGCTATTGATTTTTTTTTTTTTGACTTTTTTCCATTTTAAATGATGTATTTTTTTCAAATGACTTATTTTCTTTTTTTATTTTTTTTCAGACTAAAGCCGTATGGAGATAGAGACGATTATTTTTTGGTTCAACTAATCAATGAATGTCAGAATTACAAACAAACAAAAAAGTATTATATTCCTTTGTTTGGTCATCATAATCATAAAATGAATATATTATGAATATATATAGCTCAAATATGATGTTATATATTGTTACCTTGAAATGATAATAATCGGAAATAATCACCATCTCCACTAATCTCTATATATATATATTAATCGCATACTATTTTTTATTTTGTGTTTAATCTACATTACAAGCTTATTATCATTTTTTTTGTGGATAAACTTGAGAATAATTAATCAATCAATCAATAATCGTCATTTTCATCAATAAATTGCGAAACAACAACAACAACAAAGATTTCAATTCAAACAACAGTTCAAATGTTTTTAAATGTTCAAAACTTATTTGGTATGTTAAAAAAAATTTGTAATGTTTGTATATATGATTAGTAATAAGATTTCTTTTTCTCTTATTTTTTTCTCTGTTTTTTTTGTTGTTAAAAATTGACCTTGATAGATGATTCTTTTCGTAATGATCATCCATTTTTATTTGCCATCATAACGATACAATTGATATTTTAACCACGAAAATTAAAAAAAAAATTCATCGCTCATTTTCATCGATAGATAAAAATTTTTAATTATTGAAAGATTATCATGATGATAAAATTATTATTGAAAATAATTTTCATCACTTTTCTCATCATCATTTATGGCCTTTTTGTTAATTTTGCCGAATCCTGTCTGTATGACATTGTAAACTATGGAAGTATGTAATTACTGGATTTGATTGTTTGTGGTTCTCATTCAATTTTTTGTTTTCTTTTGATTTTAGGTCTTTATCCAGATAGAGCTTTTGTAGAAGTGGGTAAAGAGCTTTCATTTGATTGTAAATTGGAAAAAGAATTTGTCGACAATGGTACAATTGATATTGCACGTGTGTTTTTCGACCATAATGAAATTGCAATCGATACACGATTTATAACAAGAATTGATCCATATACAGTACGATTATCGATTAAAAATACTAGCCTTGATGATATTGGTAATTATTCGTGTAAATTTAACAATACCCGTGGAGAGACTAAATCCATCTGCTATAGTGATGGTTTGATTGGATGTAAGTAAAAAAAATTCTATTTTTCTGATTAAAAATTAACATTTTTCTTTCCATCAATTGTGTAGACAAACCATTGAACGTTGATAATTTCAAATGCATCTATTATTATCGTGAAAAATTATTATGCTCATGGACAAAACCAAATAATACGATCCTAACAGTGTATTCATTGTATCACTATTATGAAGGCATACTAAGGTAGGTTCAGCGACACTTCATCGCTTTAAATTTTGTCTGTATTGATTTAATGATTTGTTTTTTCGATTTTTATTCATTTTTTTGTCTCCATTTTGCCGCCTACATCATAACATCATAAATATACATTGAATAAAGTGAAGAGAAACCATGTGGACATAATTATTCTGATGATTATAAACAATATTGTTTTTGGAACATATCTCATGAAGTATCATTACATAATGCTCGTTATTATTTATTACTTAAAGGCGAAAATCAGCTCGGTACGAATGAACAAAGTTTTGAATATGATCAGACTTCAATTACACAATTACCACCACCACGTATGAAACCTAAATCTGAACAATTCGTTAATGGCCGTTTGCAATGGATTCCACCGAAAAGTCTATTAGTGGATGAAAAATTAAAAAATATGTTACAATATAGGATTTCAGTCATCGATATCTATAATAATACGTTACGTATGATTGATTATAATCCTCATAAACATGATGGAAAATCAATGTCGAATAATGTATCATTAAAGATAAAAGATCTACGACCGTTCACTCATTATCGTTTCAATATTAGCTGTAAAATAGATGATTCTCAAAATCCATACTGGAGTGATATGATTTCTGTGGATATTTTAACTGAACCTAAAAGTATTGTATTATCAAAATTTGAATTACAATTTGAATTTAATGGAATTTTTTTTTCTTTTCTTCCACTAATGAATAATGACAATTAGTTCCTGAAACATCGCCCCAAATTCTAAATCAATCATTCATGATTGATTCGATGGCAGAACAACGAAAAGTAGTGATCTATTGGCAACAGTTAGCCAATGAATTAAAGAATGGACCAGATTTTGAATATTTTGTCTCGTATTCAGCTGAAAATGAACAAGATTGGAAAAATCAAACGACATTATATCCGAATCTAACATTGACATTAAATAATGTTAGTTATTTATTTAGAATTTATTCGAAAAATTCCATCGGATTATCCAACAATTATTCGCTGTTTATATTGCCTGCTACAAAAAAAATTCTTTGGAACAATGATAGCAATGTACTGGCTAGCATGATTAATGTTTCCATGTTTCCCAACGGAGATTATGAACTTGATTGGACATCAATTAATGATTCATTCATCAAAGATTATACTTTGTTCTGGTGTTTGGCTATAAATGACCATGGTCAATGTTTGGATCAAATACACTGGGAAACAAAGTATAAGAAACATGGCCATTTGCGCTTACCAGATTTACCTGATACTCATCATGTATACAAATTCGGTATAGCATACAATAGTCATGACCAACAAACGACTGGTATTATATGGGCTAAATGTTTAGCCAATTTGAAGACGAAGAAAATTGATGGCATCAGTTTTTCTGTGTCCAATATAAAGGCCAGTAGCGTTGTCGTTAACTGGAAATTAGCATGTGAAGCTCAACGGTCATTGATCGATGAATTCGAGATATCATATTGTGGGCCACAGTCTTGTAAATCTGAAAATGCTGACAAAAATGAAAATCAATTTACATTAGCTCGTTTAGAACCTAATACTAAATACAGAATAACCGTAGGCTTACCATCGTTACCGAAGAATAATGAAATAGAAATCCGCACCGAATCTGGTGTGCCGCCATCACCAAAAGAATTTTCCTGTGAATTGATTGATGATACAGAGTTTTTATTGCGTTGGCGT
The DNA here is from genome assembly GCF_024713945.1 of Dermatophagoides farinae. Classification (NCBI taxonomy): domain Eukaryota; kingdom Metazoa; phylum Arthropoda; class Arachnida; order Sarcoptiformes; family Pyroglyphidae; genus Dermatophagoides; species Dermatophagoides farinae. The sequence goes on along the minus strand of NC_134684.1, from coordinate 3,624,785 downwards.
ACACCCGAAGCAGAGACTATTAATCAATTTGAATTAAAAATGACTGGTCCATTATCATTATTCAAAGAATTCCAGATCAAACAAGACGAATCATGTCGATTGGAAAGAACATGTAATTTTACCATAAAAAATCTGACCGGTAAATTACGGCCATTTTCCAATTATTCATTCTATTTGCAAGCTTGTAATGATAAACATTGTTCAAAAGAAGTACAACAAGTGTATCGAACTAAACCATCAAATCCGGGAATAATGATTCCTCCTATCGTATCATCCATAAACGATAAACTTCGTGTCCATCTTAAACCACCGGTTGAACCGAATGGTCGTATCGATTATTATCATATACGGATTTATGAACAAGATAAATTGATAATTGATAAACGTTTTGTTGGAAATCAACAATATGTTGATGTAGATTTTGATTCTTGTAAACGACTGAAAGATGGCGATAGCAAAGAATATTTTCTGGCCGTTAAAGCATCGAATCTATATAATAATCAATTATTTTCCGGAAATTATACAGACAGGATGCAAATCCCATTATATTGTTCACCTGTATATAATCGCATTTTATTATTAATCATTGGTTTCATTTGCTTTATCATCTTTTTATGTTTTGTTTTATTCTGTACATATCGCATGTTTAAATCGGTCAAACAGAAGAATGATGATTTCACCATCAATATCGGTATGGAAGATCAATCGTTTAAAGATCAATTTCAGACCAAATTTGGATCGAATCAGAATTATAATCCTAATAATAATGATATGTTACCTGAACAATCAACACCACAACAATCACAATATCGTGAAACAAATATCGATAATGTTAGTAATAATAATGTTTCCGAATCTAGTCTAATGGAAAGCGATTTAACAATGGCCAATACAGCTACAAATGCTAACAGTTCAAATACTATTAATGATCAGGCACCATTATCATCATCTGGCGAAGCTGATCCAAATCTTTTACTAATAAATCATAGTAATAATCATATCAATGATGATAACCATCAAAATAATAATAATAATAATCGAAATAATTCAACAAATTTGGCAAAAAATTCTTATATAAAATTATCAACAAATCAATTCTGTTCATCCGATTCAGGTGTATCGGATATGAATCATCATGATAATCTGGAATATTTTTATAATCAAGATGATTCATCATTACGTGAACCATTTTTACCAAATTCAAAAAAATCCACCCAAATTATAAACAATGGTCATAGACCAATGAATGGTGGCGGCGGCGGCGGCGGTGTTACTAAAGGTATTGGTAGTTTTTGGTCAAAATTATCATCATCTACTGCAGCAGCAGCCGCTTCATTAGCTACATCAGTTTCTACTGCAGCAACAGTTTCTACACATTCGGCGCCAAGCTCAAGTTTACCGTCACCTGAACATAATCATATTCAAAATGGTTGTTCATCACGAACACCCATGTTGTCACAACAACAACAATCACAAAATCAACAGCAATTATTATCATCACCTTTGCCGGTGACCACCACAAATATTAACAACAATAACATAAATAATAGCAGCATAACAAAGCCAGCATACGTCATGATACCAAGCTCAAATTCACCAAAATGTTTACCACCATCACATACAACACATTTACCTAAATCATATAATCTGAATCAAGTTTAAACCATCGGTTCCTCCCCCCACACACATCTTATCCGGTAAATTATTGTCGGCATTCAAACGGGTTTTATCTACAAATTGACAAAACAAAATACCAAATCAACCAAACTGTGATGTATTGACAAATTTTTATTTCTTTTTCAAATTCTTCATGAATCTGGAGTTCAGATTATTTTCATATGTTTGAATTTGAAATTGAAATTATTTGTCGATACCCCTTTCTTACTCCCTTTTTCGCCTATGCATCCATCATTATCATCATCATCATTAGCATTAGCATTAATATATCCTTTTTATTTTTTGGGTCATGTATGTGTATCTGTGTTCACTTCTTATTGAAGAAAAACAAAAAAACAAAAACAAAAACAAAAATTGTCATCACTAAATGTGCAAAATATTCAAATTCTGGTCGTTTATTTTTGAATTCAAAACAATCTCAACCGAGTTGGCCAATTTTTAATCTCAATCAATCATCAATCTTTTTATTTTCTTTATTTTTGCTTCAATCAATCAATCATGGGCAAGTCATTCATTCTTTTTTTTTCTTCTTCAAATATTGATTTTTTTATTATCCAGCTCTACACAGTTGAGCATAAAATCTGTTATAATCTCAGTTTTTGTTTTTGTTTTTTTTATGCTCCAACAAAACAGAAAACAGAACAAAAATATACATGTCACATCTATATATATATCAACAAAAAAACTCTACTTTACCCAAAGTATACTGAATGCTATCTAATCATTATAAAATGAAAAAAAAAGAAGACATATTTTCATGTTCAACGCTCACCAAATTAATCAAAAATTTCAAATTCATTTGTGTCTCAATCATCATCATCATCATCATCATTATGATCATTTGTGACCTGTTGCTTACAATTCTTGAATCATCATCTTGTAAGTCACCAAGTACATCGATACGACTCACACACACACACATATTCAAACTCATTTCTACTGTATATTCAATCAATCATCACCTTTTTTTATAATTTTTTTTTTATCATTTCAAATTGACTTGATTTTTTTGTTTGTTTGTTGTAAAATTCTCTTTTTTTTTATTACATATTGTCTATATATAACTGAATCATACACACACACAAACATATATATAAAAAAAACGCCTATGACTCTTAATCCTTTTTTCCTTTTTTGTCCTTTCACACCTGTTATATTGATCATCAATCAATCAATTAATGATACTCATTGTGGACGGGGAAGGGGGGAAAAATTACAATTCAAAATGAATGAATAAAATATTTTATTTTCATTTTTCGATCTTATTATTTATTATTATTATTAATTATTAATCACTCATAAAGAAAAAAAAATGTGTAAGTGTGGAGTGAAAAAAAAACTGGCAAAAAAAAAACAAACAATTTTGAATAATCGATCAATCGATTGATTTGGTTTGGTTTGGTTTCAGATCATTGTTTTTTGTGTGAGTGTATGAGATAGATATAACAAGTCGTCAATGTTGTCAATATAGATAGATAGATAGATCAAAGTTTTAAATGGCCAAATATTGTGATAATGTGTATAGATATATAGACAAGTGTGGGTGTGTGTGTGTGTGTGTGTATGTGTTTATATCACAGAATAATCATAACAAATTAAATGAGATTCATAAGTTGTCAACAACAATTGTTGTTGGGAAATGACGATTTTTGATCTATGGCAAGTGTAAGGTGCGTGTGGTAGTAATATTCATAGTAGTAATATATTTTGTCTTGTGTTCCAAAGTATATAATAATAATAAATGATGATGATGATGATAGTTTTCATTATTACAAAATAATCAGATGTAAATTATAGTTGTATTGTGTGTGTGTGTGTTTTGTATGTGAGCAAATTTACAACAACAACAACAACGATGACGATGACGATGATCATCATCGAAGCAAGAGAAAAAAAAACAATCAACAAAAAACAACAATGATAATAACAAAAAAAAAAAAATGAACGTGAGACTAATGTCATCAATCAATAAAAGCTAAAATCGATAAAAATTGGAAAAAAAATTTTTGTACATAAAATTTTTTCGAAGAAGAAGACTTTGGTGTATCATCAACAAACTGAATATAATGTGTGAAAATACAAATTACAAATTATCATCAGTTTTGATTTCTTCAATATAGATATTATTCAGATCTAAATGTTTCATGACAAAATTTCTTGCATGTCTTGCCTGAACTTTTAAATCTTTTGGATATGGTGTTGGCTGTCGTTGGAATGATTTATTCATCATATTGTTGGTTGGACCACAACCAGTTAAAGGTATGATGGCCAATTCATTTGATTCAAATGATTCTGGATTATTATTGTTATTATTATTATTGATTGATTGAATGGAATCTTTTTTTTCGGCCGTTATCAATGGTTTATCAATGTTGACTGTTAAGAATGAAAGTTTTCGTCGTTGTGAATTATTTGTAGAATGATGTTCCAAGGCAGTGGTCGTATGTTCTTCTGATTTAGTCTGTGGCAATAGAAAACAGGTGAGTATTTTTAATGGTGGTGGACCACCACCAATCATGGTTGGTTGTATATCCAATGTTTCCGAATGTAATGGCATTAATGGTTTTGTTTGATTTTCTGATAACCAAATTGATTTTAGATTGGTGATTTGTGTCAATGAGAATGGTAAATAAGTTAGATAATTGTTGCATAGATTCAACACTTGTAATGATGATAAACGGCCCAAATCATCGGGTAAATATTTAATATTATTTTCAGCCAATGATAATATCCGAAGATGATTACAGCTACAAATAGAATCCGGAAGACGTTCAATTTTATTGCAATCGGCTATCAATGTTTGTAAATTTCTTAAATGACCAATTGATAATGGTAATTCGGTTATCATATTCTCGTTGATTGTAATCTCTTCAATTTGGCTAAGGCTAATGAAAAAAACATGATTAACAAAAATCTACAAATAAACAATCGACATACCTTCCTAAGGTCGATGGAATAGTTTTGAGCTCATTCTCATCAAGCCTCAACACAAGTAGCTGATGAAGATTACCAAGTGAATCGGGCAGTTCTTGTAAATTATTCGATGATAAGGTCAGATCGGTTAATTGAAAACATTTACCAATGTCAGGAGAAATGTCTTCGATTTTATTGAAACTAGCATCCAGATAAGTTAATTGAGTCAAATTACCAATGACCTATATATGAATTAGAAACAACAACAACAAAAAAAAATGGATGACAATTTAAATATGCGTTGAAAAAAAGAGATTCATTCACTAAATAAAGACAAGACAGGATGAATAATTGATGAATTATTGTTATGGTTTGTGGGTTCAGTTTTGTTTTTTTTCTACGTGTGTGTTCCAAAACAGAATTAATGATAAAAACTTACATCGGGTATTGTGACAAGTTTGTTAAAATCACACCATAGTTCATTAAGATTGTATAGGCTACCGATTACATCGGGAAATTCAATAAAATCATTTTGGCCAATATCCAATCGTCGTAATTCAACCAAACGATTGATTGATTTGGGCAATGTTTTCAGATGATTTTCACGAAGTTCAACTATTTGTAGCCGAGTCAATCTACAATATTTGATGATATATGAGTGAAAGAATTTTTTTTTTTTTAATTTTAAAATTGATCAATCATGGAATACTTACTTTCCAAAATTTGCTGGTAAAAATTCTACAAATGCATCGTTTAGAAATAATTCCCGTAAATTGATTAATTGTGTCAATGAATCGGGTAGCCGTGGACCAAGTGGATTGATTGATGCTTCAACCACCATTAACAATTTACATTGTCTTATACTGTCCGGTAATTGTAATATATGATTTTTTGAACAATTCAATTCCTCTAATTTGTTCAATGATGAAATGGCAGCCGGAATTGATTGTAATTCATTATCACTTAGATTTAGTTGCCGTAATTCTTCACAATGGAATAATGCCTAAACACAGACACACACACAAAAAAAATCAATGTAAATGACATTTTTTTTCTGGATAAATTGAACAAATGAAAAATAGAAATTCAACACTCACTCTTGGCAGGTCACGAATTTGATTTGATTCAAGATTTAAACGTTCTAATGTACGTTCAAATGTAAAAATAGTGGCCGGTACATCTTCCAAACAACAATGGCTATAATCAAGCTCTTTGATTATGGAAGGATCACTATCATCGTCGATACCACCATCGATATGACCACCACCAACACCACCACCACCACCACCAGTGGCATTACTATTATAATGATCACCACCACCAAACAAGCTCGATTGTGAACGTCGTCGACGTCGTCCCGTACAAAAACACGGACACTTTTTAAAGATACCCATTCAATAATTTATAAAACATTCGATATTGCACAACACGACAAATGTGCTCAATGATCATTAATCAATCAGTCAATCAATCAATCAATCGATCGATCAATTAATGAGTCAATGAGAAAAAAAAATCAATTTTGTTTTTTCATCCATTTTTTTTGGATTATTATGTATATCACATAATTTGTGTGAAAACAGAGAAAAAAAAACTCGAACAATAATAATCAGAACCCAAAAATAAATTCTATGATGGCCAACTTGATCTGATGGACAAATTCGGTCGGTAGTGAATCGATTGATTTAATTCGTTCGATCGGTTAACTGATCCAGAAGAAATTCTCTATTCAAGCATTGAAAACAGCTACGATCAAATATTGAGTGGAATTGAGTGTGTAAAGAAGAATATCGAAAGAGAGAAAAAGGAAGAAAGAATGTGAGTAGCAACACAACGGTACCAACCAACCAAAAACAACAACAACAAAAAACGGCAAGGCGACAAGATCCGATCCGATCAAGAACCGAATGAGATTGAAAAGCCAAAAAAGAATGAGATAGAGTGAATGAGTGAGTGAGAGAGAAAGACGACAAGGCGACAACCTTTTCGTCGATTTTGCCTATTCAAACGATGATGGTTATGATTGGCTATAGCCATAAAGAATGTGTACGATGGAAGAAAAACGGGATCCTGGCTCCCTGAAGAAAAAAAAATATATTGGCCACCACCATATAAACCAGAATGAATGAAAAAGAGAACAAGACACATGAAGATGAGTCTTCTCTCTCTCTCTCTCTCACTCATTTCAACTAAATGTGCACGCGCGCTTTTTGAATGAAAAATGGTCGAGGATAACAATCCTATGCTCACGACATATCTGCACATATCCAGAAGAAAAGAGAGAGAGAATGAAAGAAAAAAAACCAGAAATGAAAAACCAAATTCATGATCGACCACAATGCTATGATAGACCAAAAACCCGTTATACCATGATCATCATGATCATGATCATCATAACCGAAAAAAATGATCAATAAACGTGAAATCTTTGTACATTTAGAGATTCAAAGACTATTTATTCGAATTGTTACCGTTTTTTTTGGTCAACCTGTTCTTGAACGATTTAAGGTCATCATAGCTGATCATCATCATGATATTTATGGACAAGAGAAAAAAACCACTATTACAATTGCCATTACAAGCTTGACCATTGCCCGTATCATGTCTAAAAAAAATTCATATCTAGGCTAATTTGTTTTGAAAAAAATCAAATTATGGAATAAAAATGTGTGTGTGTGTGGGTGCGAATCTAACGTTTCAAACAACACTGGAACGTGTGTGTTTGGTCGTTAAATATCTATATATATTATCTGTATATACCACATTTGATAATGTCATTATTATTGCCACATAAATGTGACATCCATACAGTTTTTTTTATGTGCAAAATTCGTTTTGATCTCATCTTATTATGGATTTGTTGAGTTGTAAAGATTCATTCAGTTGATGAAACATTCTTGAAACATTATCTGAATAATGGTAGTAAAGAAAAAAAAAAACAAACAAACAGCTAAGAAAAGAAATTCGACCAGGAGCGAATCAAATATTAACGACTTGCATATATAATATATAAAATTGAAGATAATTGCCTAGTGTCTCCAGAAGGCCATATAATCTGGTTCGTTCGTTTGTTTGTTTTTTTTCTTCTTCTTCATTTCATAGATTTCATATGGTCATCATCATCATCATTATAACAAGTCCAGTACTGGACATTAAATTAAATGTATACATTATTAGTATATATATCTGGTCAATTTTTATCTTCAAAAAAAAAAAAAAAATGTTTCAGGTATTGTATAAATGATGAAAAAAAGAATGCAATCAAAATGGGCCCGGCATTAGTATTATTATTATTATCATTATGTTCAAAGCATTAAAAAAAACTATAAAGTTTTTTTTTTTTTTGGTATTATTAGCCTGTCAAATAAGGTTTTACGCAAATGAACATTTCTTATTACATTTATATCCAATGGGTGTGTGTGGGTGTGCATGTGTGTATGGTATGTATGTTGGTTACTGGGTCGAATTTGTCGTCGGTTTCCTTCAAAACAAATTCACATTTAGGTACATTTTTTTTGATTACCATTCAAGAATTGGATACAAAACTTGGATTTTTTTTCTGTTTTGTTTTAATTTTGCTAAAAATACTTGTATACTTCACACACACATAAACGTACACCTGATATATCGAAAAAAAATAGTATCACTAAAACAAAAGAGCCAAAAAAAAAAAAAAAATTGTCACCAAGGGAGTGCGTGTGCGTTTGCAATTGTGTGTGGTATGTGTGTGTGTATTGAGCCATAAATTAATGTATATGACTCTTGATGATGATGATATATACACACCAGCACTTGAACACCCCATTCATCACCAAAAAAAAAAAAGAAAAAAAAAGAAACCTGGAAACAGAATGTAGAAAATGTTGTGTTTGGGCGCAACTGACAAAACACACCTACCTATATATATAAGAATTTTCTTCTTTTTTTTCATATCGTCATCCATTATTATTCCATTGTTTTTAATAATATGGCAAAGGCACCTTGTTTGTGTGTGTGTGTAGATTATATTCAGAATTGAATGAATGAATTTTGTGTTTCTTTTTCGATAATGAAAATTTCTAAATCATTATCATCATCATCATATACTACTACCAAAAAAAAAAATTTTGTAATGTCATAATACTGTTGTTGTTTGATTTAATTTAAATTTGGCAATGAAAATTCGTTGCCAATTCGTTGTTGTTGTCATTTTTGTCATTTGTTTGTAAATGATGAAAAAGATTGAGTGTGTGTGTGAGAGAGAGAGAGAGAGAGAAAAAAAACAAAACAAAGTCATCAAACTCTGTGTGGTTATAATATTTGTAGATGCAATATAATAAAACAGTCAAAAAAAAACTAACTAACTGTCATTATCAATTGTGTATACACTCATACCCCGCTTAACGCTGCCCCGTTTAGCGCTGATTCGATATAACGCTGTATAATTACCCTACATTGCATTACATTGTTACATTGTATATGAAGGGTAAAAATGCATTATGTAAAGATAGCCCCGCTTAGCGCTGTTTCGCTTAACGCTCAGAATTTTTGGAACGTAACCCCCGCGTTAAGCGGGGTATTACTGTATGTCGAAATCTCAATTCAATCGACGTCATTTCATGAACGAATGTTTTGTTTGTATATATATACACGAAAAAGAGGCGTTGACCATATAGATAGATGGTGGATATATATAACTGGATTCGAGATTTTTCGAGTTTTTTTTTTAATATCACACAGCTACATATTATACACCAATTGGGCTATATAGAAATGAACAACAACAACAACGAAAAGAGAGAAAAACTGGCTGGAACCACAAACCATCAACAACAACAACAATCGACTACAATCGACAACAACTGGATATAGCAGAGAAAAAAAAAACTCGTATTGCGATTGTCGTTAACATTGTTGTTGTTGTTTAGTGTTTTTTTTTTTTTTTTTGGATGTTTTTGTTTTGTTTTTGTTGTTGTTGTTGTTGTTAAGGATTGGTTGGTTGGTTTTATATTATGACGCAGTGAACCAAATTCATCCTGCTTTCTGTTTTTTTTTGTTGTTGTTGTGTGTGTGTATACATATAAATTGATTACAATTTTCAATGTTTTTTTTTGTGTGTGTGTAAATGCTTCAAGTATCATCATCATCATCGCCATTGATTCGTATTTGTCAAAATCATCATCATCATCATCATCACCATTCATATGTACACGTACTATCTCTCTTGCATAGATATAATTCTGTTCAAATTCCATTTGACAAACAAACAAATGATTTTGTAGATGTTATTTTTTTTATCCATATTTCATCATCATCATCATCATCTACATACCAGATCATTTCGTCATTTATCAACACCTACCAAAAAAAAAAAAAAAACAGAAATCCATCGTCTTAACCCATAAACCGATTTATGGTATAAAAAGTATTCGAAATAGAAGAATTATTACATACACACACAAAACATAGTAGTCATCATTTATATCAATTCACATCATCAAATTTTCATTTGTTGATTACAAAATTTTTTGTCATTTGTTCACTTGTATATAAATTTGACTTTGACATTCAACATTGTTATATTATTTTCATTTTATTCATTTGATTTGAATTGATTTGTTTGTAAATACATCTCTTCACTACTATTCTAAAAATCATATTGGCCATTATAAATATTGACGTCTCATTTTCATATTATAGAAAATTATTATTTATATATATTCACCATAATCAACGTTATTGAAATTATTTTGAATCCATTTTCTTTCATTTTTTCTTTTTTTTTTTTTTGGTCTGAAAGAAATGTTTACATTCGCTCAGTATGTTTTTGGTGTAGGAAGATCACTTGAAAATTCTAATAACGACGATAACAACAATAACAACAACAAAAACAAAAACAAAAACAACGACGACGATAATAATCAAACACTTCAGAATTCGGTTCCATCATTGCAACAATCGAATTCGAATAATAATAATAACAATAATAAACAAAGAGAAAATTCATCGACAACGTTACCATCAACAACATCATCATCGTTTGGTTGTTATGCAAACGATTCCGAATCAAATTGTTTATTGACCAATATTGAAAATGATTGGATTCTTATCGATCATGTTATCGATCATGGTAATAATATTAATAGGAATAAGAATCAAGGAAAAAAGGTGAAATCAAAACTGCCCACAAATATTGCTTCCAATATTATTATTAATAATAATAATAATAGCAATAAAAATTTGACTGCCATTCGACAACATAACATAACAACAACATCCAAAGATGAACAATGGTTAGTTGATCCTCCAGAATGTTTTAAACAAAGTAAACGTAAAAATCATCATCATTATGAAAAATCAATGACCAATGGTAAAAAAGCAGAAGAAATGGAAAACCTATTGATTGAACATCCATCGATGAGCGTATTTGATAATTTGTTTGTTAAAAAACCAGCACCAATCGCAATGGTTACTGTTCAACGACCATCGTTGACAATTGCCACTTCTACCGCTTTACAACCATTGTCAATGAATAAGGCTGAACAACGGAAATTAATTCTGGCTAGAATTCAACAGGCATCGAAAAAATTGGATAACAATAAAGAAAATAATGGCAAAAAATTGAAATCCAATGTAGGATCAATGCAAACATTTAACAACAATGTTTCGAATGTTCCATTGGCCCATTTGAATTGCAACAATAATAATAAAGGTTAGTTTCCTTTGAAGAACAAAAATCAATTGTCATATATGATGAGGAAGGATAAAATTTCACCATCATCACGTAATTTTTTTTTTGTTTGACTATTGTTATTTACAAGCCCAAATAGTAGTATAATATGTGTCAAATAGATTGAATTGCGTCATGGTTAAAAATCAATGCAATCTGTGCATCCAATCGATATGATTGAGATCGATTTGATTGATTGACTACGTCGTTTTTAGCAGCTGATTTTCTGATGTTTTTTGGCGCCATATTGCCAAAAAAAAACAACTGTATTTCGACAATTACAGTGCTGTTGCTGGAAAGAAAGAGAAAAAAAAGAATCCTTGAAATTTGCTTCTTTGAGAGATAGATAGAGAGAGAGAGAGAGAGAAAGAGAGGATATATTTTTATATTCATGGCAACATTGATGCATCTGTGTTCGATGTTAAAAAAAAACAAAGAGGAACCATGAATTAAATGTTCTTGATGTGGCATTGAACATTTTTATGTTTCCTATTATATTCTTCAATTGAATTTTTTGTTTTCCATTTCACTAACGCATTTTCTTTTCTTTTCTTTATTCTTTTTTTCATCTAAATTTAAATTTAATCCGAATCATCAAATAGCATTAATTGTATCCATCATTAATTCGAATGACAAAAATGATCGACGAATGAATAAAAAACAGATTACCAAAAAACAATATCAACGCCAAAATAAAATCAAACAACAACGTAATGGGCCAATCATAAGACAGAAGAAAATGTTTGCCCATATCAATGGTATCTATCATAATCGAAATAATTGTTAACAACAACAACAAAAAAAATTACGAAAATAAACACTCTGCCCCCATCATCATCATCATCATCAACAATAAGCAACATCATCATACAAAAAAAATAACGTTCGTTCCTGGAAATATAAAGAGTCATAATAATCAAAAATGACTACGACATCAACGATATATTGAAACACCAGGATATTAAGCCTACATACAAACACACACACACACACACTTATATATTGCATACTATGAAATTATTATCAATTATAATTAGTGTTTTAGCCTCAAGACACATCTTATTAAATACACACACACACACACTATCACCATTTCATAAAATATTATTCATTCAAGATAGTAATATATTAATAATTTCTACTAATTACTCATGGATTGCTCATTATTCAATATTTGGATATAGACATTTGTTTTTTTATATATATATAGGATTTAAACGAAAAACAAAAAAAAATGTCCATTACGACACCTGAAAAAAAGGTCAGCTTTCCATTGGTCATCTATGACATTGAATGGATTTTTGTTTGTCTTATTATAAATATTATTATATTTAATATATATGATGATATGATATGATTATTACACATTATTTGTCACAATAATACTACTACTACTATACTATATAGGAAAAAATTGAAAAAAAAATAAATAAATAAAATTTACAATAATCATCAATTCTAAATTGTAAAATCCTTATCTTGTTCATCATCATCATCATCTTCAGCACTGATGTTATCAAAATCATTATTATCATCATTGTCGAATAAGTGGCCAGAATTATCGTATTCAGTTGTATTGACAGCCGATATTGATTCCGTATGAATTTTAATTCTTTGATCATTTATAGCTGATGATTTATGTGATTGTTGATTGATCGAATGATTTTTCATTCCAGTCATACGCATTGTGGTCGATATTTTATCAATCATTGACTGTGGTACAGTAAAACCTTCACCCATTTCATCAATATCAACTCCGGGTGTTTCACGATATTCATCCGAGTTCAATAGCTCAATTATATCATCTCTGACTAGTAGATATGCTTTTCCACCAGTAGTGGGCATCAATTGATTTCTATGTAACCATTCTTTGTCTTCATGATCACCGATATAACGAAATAGGTTCGCATGTTTTGAATATAACCGACCTCTAGCTGCACCGAATCCCAATGCTTTATTTGCCTTTGAGCCCAACACAAACTGTTTAAGCGAAAGAGATAATAAATTAATAAGAACAGTTATGGTTATCTTTAAACAAACCAATGTTTTAGTTGATAATCGTGAAGGGTCCCATTTGCCTTCATTATCATCGATCAATTTATTTTTCAATGTTGAATTATCAGTGGCGTCATTGTCAGTTGTCACCAAATTATGGTTAGCATTGCTTATCGAAATAATTGTTTTATTACGTTTTCTCTTTGCTTTTGTCTTCAAAACGGTACGATTTAGTTTGGGTCGGCCACGTGGTCGTCCACTGCTATTCAGTACAGTCGATGTTTGTTGATTATTATTATTAGAATTATGATGATGATTCGGTTGTCTATCTTTGCCACAATCATTGTCCTGTTCTTGTTGACGTAATTTGGCCAACATTTTATCATTTTCATCAAGTGGAAACATTTTCTTAGCTTCATCCAAAACTTGATGCATAATAGCATTTATGTCCAACTCGTTGGCCAATTCATTATTTCGCAGATTTTGACGGACATTAGTGAATACTGGTTCCAGGAATGTTTGACGATATTTCTGCAGAATGTCTCGTATCTCTTGATTGATTTTTGTCTGCAAAAATTGTCGTAATAAATTGATCGATTTAAATGGACAATTTATTGGATATTCATCACGAAATCGATTAATTGCTGCAACTCGATTTGAACATTTTCGATCATTGGATGGAAAATTCTCCAACGATACATATCGCATATTGAACGGTTTCATGGTAATTGTGTTTGAATTGGATAAATCTACAAGAAACTAATGTGATTTAAATGAAAAAAGGCTGACCATTATCATACCCATTATAAAAAATGACCGTATCATTCAGATGAAGAATTTTCCGTTTACGTTTTAATCATAAAAAGATTACAAATATTCTCCAAAAATTGAGCAAGAATACAAAAAATGTTTTTTTATGGACCAACGCCATCTGCGGGATCAAAAAATTAGCAATTTTGTTTTTGAGCCAGAGTTAGTAACGTGACAACGTTTTTTTTTTTCGATTTCATACAATTTTTGATTCGAAAGATTTCTTAGTTCTAATTCAATTTCTAATTATTCATTTTCACTAATTATTTGAAACAATAATCAATTTTGAAATATAGTAATCTTATGAACAAAATAACAATCAGCCATGATGACACCAACGTCTAGGAATGATGATGAAAATGATGATGAAATTATATTTCTAGGCAAACGTCCTAGACTGCAAACACCATCATCATTACCTGATGTGGAATTGGTTAGAGTTGTTAATCCTGTTCATATTAACAATCTAAATACTTTTTTACCACAATTATCTCCCATACTTGATGTTCAAGAAATTTCATTCAACGTATCAACTATAACAACATCGTCATCTTCTTTATTCTTATCGCAGCCATTTCCAAAAGGACCAATACCTAATGTAGAATCATCTTTATCAGAGAAATTGTCTCCTACCGAACCATCGTCATCATCATCAACATTGTCTATTGATAACCAAGAATATCATTGTAATCGATGTTCGATTTGTTTGGAACCATTTGGCAAACCTGATACATCACATCATCTGGTCACACTTAAATGTGGACATTTGTTTGGAAAAAGTTGCATAGAACAATGGCTTAAACCAACCGATCATCGAAAATGTCCAACATGTAAAAAACCAGCCACAATAAAACAAATGATTAAAATATATGCAGATAATTTGCCTGCCAATCAATCGTTTTGGTCCAAATATCAAGATGCTTTAAAACAATTAGAGCATTACAAAAATGAAGCAGAAAAAGCAAAGAAAATGAAGAGCAAAAAATCTAACAAGGGAAAATGATCAATATAAATTTGTAATCAGACGGCCAATTCAGAAATCAATGGCTTAATTATTATAATGATTTAAAATGACATTTTTCCTGTCAAAGTTGTCAAAAAAGAATTTTTTTTTTCATTTCTCAATAATAAATAAATTATGATGATTAAATTTTCAGAATTATTTATTAATTATTAATTTTTAAATATGATTAGCTTGTATGGAAACATTGAATATATCATCCTCGAATTCATCATCATTATCATCGCTATCTTCACTATCATCAACATCATCATCATCATTATTGTCCATATCGTCGTCACCATCATCGTCGTCATCATCATCGGCATCTGAATAAACGTTTGTAGTATCCTGGCTATTGTTGTAGGCACGATTTTCAATTTCCGATATTAGATTATGATATTCTTTTTCCAATCCAGATAATGTACGATCTTCTTCAAATAATTGATCATAATGGAACCAATGTTCATCAATATAACGTGGTGTTAGCGATGGAAATAATGGGCTCACCATATTTTTTTTTTTAAACAAATAAATTGTTTAGTTTCTGAATTGTAAAAACAATAAATATTCGAAACTGAAAATAATATTTCCATGGAAATTTCCAAATTATTTTTCCCGTCAACATTGCTTGTGTTCGTTACACTATCAATGAATCGATTATAATCGATTGTTTGATAAACGAATTTTTAACATTTCAGTAAAAAACTCATGTTGAAAAAAAATGTAAATCAACATGTCATATCATTCGGATCATGATTATGATTCAAACGATCTTTTTGAATATCATTCTGATGAAGAAGATGAAGATATAATAAGTGAAATGTCCGATGATTCTAGTGAGGATTCTGATGAAACCGACAGTGTAGACGACGACGACGATGATGATGATGATGATGATGATTCGTCGATCGAGATAATTGAAGTAAATGAGATGACTTCTAATCAACCATCGTTAAGCCCTAATCTTTCAAACACATCAACTGTCAATAATGAGGCGAGTATTTCAATTTCAAATTCTCATGTAAATTCAAATGCTGTGGCCAACAATGAAAGCAACAATCTCTTGGATTCCAATGCAGATTGTTGTATTATCTGTAGTGATCAATACACAAATAGTGATGCTCATCATATTGTTGCACTTCGTTGTGGTCATTTGTTCGGAAAAAGTTGTATTGAACGATGGCTAGCACCAGAACTCCGTAATCAACGTTGTCCTACTTGTAGTAAAACTGCTCGTTGCCGTGAAATCATTAAAATCTATGCACAGAATCTAAGACCTCTGGATACTTGTAAATTGGATGAAAGTAACAAAAAAGTTGAATATTATAAAGAACAAGCAGAACAATTGGGAGCGAAACTTAAAAAAGCAGAAGAATATAATCATCAGCTTAATGCCGAAATTGATTATCTCAAATCGAAATTGATCAATAATCATGATAAAAGTGGAGGAAAGATCGACATCAATCGTTTTAAGCCACCCGATCGTTTGACTATGTCATCTAACTCGAAAAAACGGCTTAAAACATTTCAAATTTCGCATCTAAAAGATATTATTTTCCCTGAAAGTGGTTCCCGTTATTTTTGCTACAGTCACATTTCTGATCATTTGGTTGTCAACATTTTCAATTCAAATCTAGCGTTTAACGCAATGTTTCCCAGATATGGTGTCCGAATGTTTAATTTAGAAAGTAACACAAACGAATCATTATTCTTACATACGAAAGCAATGAAAGGAATGGTTGTCAATCCTTCTGAAGGAACACTTGTAACAATTTCATTGGACAAAACAATGAAACATTCGTCCATATTCAACAAGGCAGTCATCGACAATATCCAATTATCTAATGAACCATGGAGTGTGGCCAAAATGCCTGACAATAATTTATTTTGTGTCGGCTATCGAAATAGTATAATCGATGTGTATGATCGTCGCCATTCAAGTGAACCAATTTTCACTTTTACACCATCAGCTGTCGAAAACCCAACGCCGGTGGCCTCTATGACGGTCATTGAATATTCACACAACCATCAGCGAAAAACGGCTCTTCTATCAATGCATTTAGATTCATTCTGGTTATATCTGTCCAAAGATAATCTTATTACCAATAATTACGAATGTTTCAAATTGCCAATGCAAGGCAAAACATTGTCTTGTGATTTTGACAAGAAAAGTGGATATACATTGATCTCTTTTCGACCATCTCAAAAACATCATCGAACAACTCATTATGTAAGATGTCCTAAATATTCTGTATTTATTCTATAAGTCTATTCTTTTTTTTTTAATTTCAGATTTTGGATTTAGAATATGATGATCAAACATCGAATATTGTTCCTCATATAATAAATATACTGGAAAGTGGTAATCAACAAGTCCATCTATCACAATGTCGAATTTTCACCAATCCAAATGATGAAGATTCAGTACTGATTTGTGCGCCTGATGATAGTGCACAAGGAGCCATGATCTGGGATTATGAGAATCGTTTCACGCAGCCAATCAGAACAAATATGATAAACTATGATTTTGGACTAATACCAAGACATCATTCAAGTCCAAGTGGTTTATTATCTTGTTTAGGCGAAAAAATGATCAAATTGTATAAAATGTAATAATCATAATCATGCTTTATTAAAATGTATTAAATTAAATAACAAATTTGGATAAATCACTCTTTCAAGTTTTGATTGTTACAAATCCAAGCAAGCCAATCAATTATTTGAAGATGATCATCATTGTCGTTTGAATGACTTCCAGAAGAAAGAGAAATACTTTTGTGGAGCAGATTATTTTGTCGAACAAATTCGAGTAAAGATTGAATCATACTGGCCAATCGAGTTAATAATGATTGTGGCCATTCGTTTTTTAACACCGCCATAACATCTTCTTCAAGAGTGGCCATATCGTATATACTGGATCGAATCATTCGACGCAACAATAGTTCCCAATTTAGCCAACTTGCTGCTGGAGATTTGGATCGATGAATCATGTAAAAATACTTCGAGCATATCAGTTTTTTATGTGCTGGCACATGGTAGGCAGTCCAATAATCAATGGCTAGATCAATAATATTTTCATTGAATGTGGATGGTGCAAACGTCAGGATACTCATTATCAAATCCAAAATGATGGTGTCAAAAAATTGATGATTCTTTGATGAATGAAATGAATCCAATGATCGAATTAATTTAATCTGTTGAAAAATTCCAATAACAGAATCAGCATTGAATGAATCAAGTTTTCCATGAATAAGATCGCAAAGAATTTGTCTCGAATTCGATAAACACGATTCAAGTTTTGGAAGTTCTTTGTTCACATCATCAGTCTTCGGGTCGTTCGTAATATAAGAATGTCTCACAGTGATTATGTCATTCGTTAAATTAGTATCGATCCATTCTTCACATTTTCTGTAAATTTTTGGCAAACATAACTGTTTGATGGCAAATTGTATCGTTTCCTGATCAAGATCATCTTCAGCAACTAATAATGGAAACATTTTCCAAATTGAATTGGTTGAATATTCGTGTATGAAATTTTTGCAATCATTACGAATTAGATCACAAATTTTTTGTATCTCAATCACGTCAACATCGTCGGTTGATATGTTTTGAAAATTCTTTCTATTTGATGTGAGATAGATTTCATTTTTAATTTTTTTGATACAATTTGCTTGAATCCGATCATTGAGGAAATTGATACACTTTCGTAATGAACCAGTATGAAGATTAAAAAAAGATTCCTCCACTTGCATCTGTAAACCATTCATTGTTTTGTCATCATGAGGCATTGAAGTCGTAGTGAATAAAGTTGAGGAACTCTTTTTGTTCAACAATGTTGTCGGTGTGATTTTACGTATTTCAAACCTGCAACTAGAATGACGAAGAACATCGAGTGTTGATCGGGAAAATAATGGGAAAAAGTACGATATTAGATTCGAATCTAAAAGTTCCGGTGAAATAAAATCAAGATGAAATTTTTTCTCCACTTCCATTGATTGATGATCATCGGAAATGAATTTGGAAAATAATTTTTTAGCAAAATCTTCCGAATGTTGATCATTATTTTTCGTCATCTGTCTCATATGATTCAATGCGTCAATCTTTTTGTTGATAAACAATTTTTCCAGATATAGCTGCAAGAATATACGAACATGTGTGGGTTTTGAATGATATTTTTCTAAATTTGGAAGATAATATTTGTATATAAAAACCAAAAGAGCAAATACATTGGCATAACAATCCATGGCAATAGAAATCTGATCGATAAACATAAGAAATTCAATCACCCATGGCAATGCAACCAACAATGAATGGGTTTGCATCGAAGTGACAAGATAAGTTTCAATATCAAACATTGGTGTATGGTGAATCTGTCTAAGGTTTTTTTGGTGTTTAAAAAATATGGTACTATCACTTTTTTTCTCAAGTTTACGTCTAGTTTCCAATGAATAAAATGATAAAAATCCAGCAAATTTTGCCAATAAATCGACTGTAATGAAATAGTTGAATAGATTTTCTTTAATATCATTTGGAGTATACGAATCGGCAATGATATTCGAATGTACACAACTAGTCATTTCAATAAGTTTCATCTTCAATATCAAACGTAATTGTTCGTTGAATGAATGGGAATCTGAATAGTAGATGAAATCACGAAAAAATAGTTCTTTTGGACGAAAATTGTCGCTGTACAAGTTTTCTGGCTCAAACAAATTCTCAGCTTGATGCTTCCGTTCTACGATACGATTCTGTAGTTTATTCAACCGGTCCTGGTTGATTTTGATACCACGATGTTGTTCAAACGATTCGTTTAGAATTTTTGTCGAATCAGCATTTCCATACAGTTGATTACTGCATGATTTCACTAATTGATCAACAAATAACCGGGCCAAATGATAACTGTTGCCAACATCTTTGCACATGGTAAATATATTTTGAATACCAGCAATAAACAATGAACGATTTGTTTTATTACCAGACATGAACGTTGACCAAGAATTTTCATTAAATTGTTTGTAAAGGCGATAAAATTCATCTCGTTGTCGTCGAAACGTTGAGAATGAATATCCATCTGGAAAATTTTGTTTGCCATCAGTTTCCAATTGAAACGAAACAAATGGATTATCATCTTCAGCCGTAAAATTTGTTGATATAGAAGCTGAATGTAGCTTCTGTGATAAAAAATTATTCAATACTGTGCGTATATATGATGATGATTCTGTAAATGTGAATAGAAACGGATTATCTATGAGATGATGAATGACATTCACATTAAAACATGTAAAAAAAGATTTCTTGATGACAATTTGGTCGAATGAAAGCCAACCAAAGTAATAACAATTATGATAAGAATTGAATAGTTTGTTGAAATCAAAATAAATGACTTGAGTATTATCACAATCAGCAATCACGTTCGATGATTCAATCACAGATTTTTTACTGACAACTTCGACAATGAATTTAATCTCTTCAAATAGATATGGCCAATAATTATTGATCAATATCAAGCTATACAATTGTTCAATTTTTTGAATTTTTTCTCGATTTGTTTTAACAATTTTATCAAATTTTGGCTCAATAACAACAGCAGTAACATTTTCGAATTCATTTTTTCTTGCCTGTTCTTCATTGTCATTTTTTTGAAAATTATTAATTGACATATTCATCTTGAATTGTTTCAACATTTCTCGTTCTTCTTTCAAATAATCACTATTTTTCGATGATATGGGTTTATTTTTGGCTGTTGAACATTTGAATAAATTCCCATTACCTTTGATGAGTGATTGATTTGCATCGATCGATGTTGGTTTTATACGTTTTTTCATTTGTTGTGACTGGATATTCAACGAAGGAAATGCATCTTCATCATCAATATTCAGATTTTCATTTGTAATCGAAATGTTATTATTGGCAAGGATGACATTGTTATTAATTTGTTTTAAAAGCCAATTAAATGATGAATGAAGATGCTCAATGAAATATGAAATGAAAAGCTGTGCATCCAAATCGTTTCCACCTTTGATATCATAATGACCCTGAAACCATTGTTCAATACTATCGATAGATAATTCATCTTGAATATAAAGATTTAATAATTGTTCCATAATTAAAAATTCATCACTTGAATTATAATTTTATTCGATCGATAAAAATATACAGAAAACATAAATAAAGAATCAAATTCAATTGATTGATCGAATCTAACACATGTATACAAATGTTGGCTCAGTTTGGATCGAAATAGTATATTTTTTTTCTTACAAATTCAAACAACAATTTTATCACGAAAAACTTTAGCCAAATTCATGACAATGTAACGATTATATTTTTGATTGTTGAATGTTGATATCAAGTTATTAGCATGATAATCGATTACAATGAATGTTGTATTCAAGACAAAATTGATCAATTTGCCATAAACACTACCATTTTCAATTTTTCGTTGATAATTGGCCACATATTGTTGTTTGTTTAAATCAATATATTTTTGCAGTATTACTTTTGCATTTGTTGAATCGTTGAAAAATTCAACAAAACGTTCATATGTCATTAGATTTGGTGGCTGAACACAATCACCACTAATATATTGATGTAATGAATGAATATAAGAACGGAAAAATTCATTGTATCGGAAATTATTCTGTAGTTTAGCATACCAAACCATAAGAAAACAGCTAATCTTGTGCACTAAAAATTGCATTGAAATGAATCTATCGTTTCTGAATATTAGCAATGTTATAGTGCTCGTTATCCGTTGATAAAGTGACAAATAATCTTCGGGTTTGATTTCTTCACGAATCTGATTACAATATTTTTTATTCAAATGTTGGTCATCATCTTGATCCAATCGTTGTTGTGATTGGCACCATATTTCAAGATTATTCTTCAAAATCATTTCATTCGTCATTGGATCATCAAATTCGATTGGAGTGATGGAAAATTTATTCAAAGTTTGATGATTAACATATAGATTTTCAATTTGTGTGGCTATTTGACCGAATTTAGCTTTTACCGGTAAAAATATTTCAAAATATCCTTTCATTCGATTCAGATTGAGTAATGAGAATTTCGATACTTTCTTTTTTCCATTAGATTCTTCTTTGTTCAATAAATCTTTTGCAAGAAGTTGTTTTGTTTCGATTAAGGTTTTGAATTTGTAGCCAAGAAATTCGCAAAATTCTTTCGATTCATTGATCACTTTTATATGCGATAATTCATTTAGAAAATCCGATAAATGTTCACGTCGTTGTTGAACAAATGTAGAGTTTGCATTCAAATTATTACGAGATGTTATCGGTATTAGATGACTGAACAATGAATTTGGATGGAAATAAATACTAGATGGTTTTCTTTTCAATCGTACCATATATCTACGATAATCAGGATGTTTTTCAAGCCGATATTGAAACGATAAAAATTCACTAAATCGACGTGAAACTTGATATGATTGCCAATGTGGTTGACAATTTGGATGTTTATCATCAATAACCAACACATTGTATACAATAATATAATCAATGTAAGGATTTACTTTGGATTTGTCCGAATGATTCATGTTATTATTCATAAAAGGATTGGTTGTTGAAATCTTTGCCTGACTGATACGGATTTCATTGAAAAATCCTTTGCTCCAATCATTCGTACTAGATGATTGCTCGTTATTTAGCTGATCAACTGATTCGTCTGGTCGAAAATTTTGTGCTGAATTTTCCAATGTGTCCACATTAGATGGACGGGAATTATTTTCAAGATGAAATAAAAAATCTTCTAAAGACATGGTGCCAAAACATGTTGAACATAGATAAAGATAATTGTAGAGTATAAAAAGTGGATCGGTAATTTTTTGTATAGAAGGTAATAATAAAGTATAAATAAAAATATTATAAACAAAAAGGCGAACAGAATTATGTCCATCATCACATTTGGTTATCAAAGAATTTACATCTTTCGGTAAAATATGAATGAAAATATCATCTAAAACCTGTGAATAGATCCGTTGTTCAATATCATCAAAATCTTTATGATGTCTATAATGACGTCTTTCCTTTAAACAATCGTTGAGTTTATCAACGATTTGAATGGCAAAACTTGAATCATTACAAAATTTTTGCTGTGTTAGCCGATAAAAATTATAGATTGTTTCATTTAGATATTTTTTGAATAATTTTCGAAAATTTTCACCATCACTAGGTAATGAAGATTGAATACAATCATACCAGAAATCAATATAATGTACACATATAGCTTCGGTCAATTTATTGATCTCCAATTTTATATTCTGATGATCATCATCGGAATAGTTTTTCACATTTTTTCCATCCAAATCGTAATAATAATGACAATATGACCAATAACGAAATGAATTGAAGCGAACATTTTTAAAACATTTGTAGCTCAGATTTTTGATCCAATGGTTTAAATGATCATTGAAATTTTGGTAAACATTATGGGCAAAATCAAATATAGCCGCTAAACCGAAACAATTTTCATTGTACAAAATTTCGAAATATTTTTGAATTGATGAATAGAATGCCAAGACTAGAAGGAAAAATATTGTTGCCAATAGATATAGAATGATTAAATCGAATAGCAACATTTTAAATTCTTTAGTTAATAAATTTGACCACAATCATGATGATGTGAATTATCATATAAAAATTGCGTTTCAAAATAAAAAAAGAATGATTCAATTTTAATCGATTGTCTACAATCGATACATTGGTCGTTAAAGCGTCTGAATTGTTTTTTTTTTTTTTTTGAAAAAAATGATTTGCATTCTCCAAACAAAATGTTAAGGCCGAATATTGTCCGACAATTGACCAGGATTGGTTTCCTGAATACGATCAATAAACAAATGATATGTGGTAGTAAAAGATTATATCAAGATAATCATCAACAAACATATGATGAATCGGAATTTTCTCATAAAAACGATGATGATAATATCGAACAACTGCCCATGTATGATGGCCACATCCTTTTATCACCAATTCAAAGAACTTTATTGTCAGTTGGTTCAGCGTTAGCAGCTCTTAATGATCCATACCGTGATGGTAACTCTAATGACAAACGTTGATGTATACTGATGATGATAAATAGTATTTTGATTCTCCATAGATGCAGTTGCCACATTTGGTGAAACAACTGGCCATTATGCATTACGACAGATGTATACTGAAATGTTAAAACATCCAGAAGGACAACGAATCATTCGTGATCAACCGAGGATCCATTCGACAACTATTGATCTTGAAGCATTAGGTCAACTTCCTCCAAATACTTTTGGTTATAATTACTATGACTTTTTGAGAATCAATGTAAAGATTTGTGTACATTTTTTCTATTCTGTTGCTAAAAATTTTTTTTTTTTCATTGAAAATCCAAAAAGAAAATTACACCAGATTCACGAAAACAGGTTCGATTTGTTGATGATCCCGAATTGGCATATGTTTGTCAACGTTATCGTGAAGTACATGATCTCGTACATTGCATTCTTTCAATGCCGACCAACATGTTGGGTGAAGTTCTTGTCAAATGGGTAGAAGCTATTCAGACTGGTCTGCCATTATGTTGGTTTGGTGGTTTATTTGGAGCCGTGAAATTGAATGCCAAAGCTAGACAAGTATACCTGAACCAAGGACTTCCATGGGCATTACAATGTGGCCATCAGGCTAAAAAATTCATGTGCATTTATTACGAAGAACGTTTTGAACAGGATTTTGAAGACTTAAGAAAAGAGTTAAATATTCCGAAACCTCCGAAAATCGGTAAAATACGATCACATGTATGAGTGAATTGATAGCCTTAAAATATGAGATACATAACAAATGCTATCATTAAATAAGAAAAAACTTTTCTATATTGTTGAAAAAACTCCATTTCATTTTCGAACGATAATTGGCCACCAATCGGGCCCATTTTATGTGTACTTTCTCGATCTGCCACAAATATAGCCATCGGTTCGATTTGAAGTTTTTCGACTAGTTTTTCCATGTTCAAAATATTATCCAACGTTTCCGAACGATACAAATAAAAGTATTTGCAAAACATTGTTCGAATTATTGTGACCATATCCATCTGTTGAATAGAATTATTCAATTGAATTTTTTTTGCAATAACAAAAATTTCACATACTTTTTCATCAAATGTTACATAAGCATTGAATTCGACAATTCCCTGTATCTGTCCAGATTGTCTTGATTCGGGTTTTTTGCGAAATTCCGATATCCAACCACGATTGACGAGAACACGGCGGCCATTTTCAAGAACGAATGGTGTCAAAACATGATAACCGGATCGATTAAACGGTGATATATTAGTATTATCGGATAATTGCAAATTTGTTCTTTGTGATAGAAGAAATTCTTTATCATGTTCAAAATATCCTCGTAATTTGACTTTTCGACACATTAGTCTTTGTATCTCTTCGGGCCTTTCGTAGGGCGAACAAATTCTGTTATTATGATGATAATATTTGTGAAAACTTACTCATTAGGTAGTTCTACTGGTGGAATTTTATCCAGATCTTCGATGGTCAAAGTTGAATCAGATTTTTGTCGATCATTTTTATATTGTTTTATTCCATTGTAAATGGCCAATGAAAATGGCACTATCCAGACATTACGAGCTGCCTAAATGTAAAAAAAATGGCCAGCCATTAGATTTGAAACTTTATTCAAATTTGTAACACACTTGGATCATATTATCCATAATGGTCCAATTCTGTTTCTTATACTTGTTGTTGTTGGGTGGTGGTTTATTTTTTGCATTAAAATGACGATAACATTGTACATGATGTAATGGCGGCTTAATAGATCGAAAATTGGAAATCATATGAATGTAAATCGTTTTTCCACCAAATAATCGAAAATTTAAAGACAGTGCATTCATTTTTTTTTCGATGTTGATCATCATCAATTTATTTTTGGTTTTCTTTTCATGGTCCTATCATTGATGGATGGTCCTTTTCTTGCATCATATGGCAGGCATGAATTTTTTTTTTGATTGATCATTCAATGATTTTTTGTCTTAAATCATAAGCAAAAATTTCCAACGTTTATAATTCCACTGATATATAAAGTTTTAAAGTTTCAACGAAAAAAAATGTCCGATTCAAATTCCAATATGAAAACTAGATTCGTTGCATCATTCATGCAATTCCTTTCAGAGGAATTGAACAATGATGAATTATCGGCTGATTCGAAAGAAAGCATTGAAGGTATGTATTTTTTTTTACTTCACGTAGTATCGATTCTAATTAATAAATTCAATATTTAATCATCAATCAAGTTGCCATTCAATGTTTGGAGACTGGCTTATAGTATTAATCCTGTTGATGGAACATTGCATTCAAAAAAACCAATCATGGAAATATTTTCCGATTATATGAAATGTGAAAAACAGGATTCACAAAAGATTGTATCTGAAGAAGATAAAACAAAGGCAAATGAATTGAAGAATGAAGGTAATGAATTAATGAAAAGTGGTAAATATCAAGAAGCATTGGAATCTTATACCAAAGCAATCGACTTGGATGATTCTAATCCAATCTATTATTGTAATCGTGCTGCGGCTCAAAGTAAATTGGATAACCATACGGCTGCATTAGAAGATTGTAAAGTGGCCATTCGAAGAGATCCAAATTATAGTAAAGCTTATTGTCGAATGGGTTTGGCATATGTCAATCTAAAGGATCATCAACGTGCTAGAGATTGTTACAAAAAAGCTGTTGAATTAGATCCAAGCGAAAGTAACAAGAACAATCTTCGTTTGGCTGAGGAAAAACTTCAAGAAGAACAGACTCAATTCTCTAATATGGGGTTCGGTAATCTGTTCAACAATCCACAATTGATGAACTTTGCCTCTCAAATCATGTCCAATCCAAATATGCAGAATATGTATGAAAAATTTCCCTTTTATAGTTCATAATTTTAACCAGTAAATTTTTATCTCTAGGTTTTCACAAATGTTGGGTTCAATGGGTCAACAGCCACAGGATAATCCTGAACAGCCAGCCAATATTGGTGATCAATCTGGTGGAACGGCTTCATCTAATCCAATGGAAGCGTTTTTGCAAGTGTAAGTTTTGTTGCGGAAATATTTCATAGAAATGAATGATTACATATTCATTTTAATTAGTGGTCAGCAATTTGCCGATCAAATTCGTCAAGCTAATCCTGAATTGATGGAACAACTTCGAAGCGCGATGGGTGACTCTAAAAAAGAAGACGATGGTGCTAATCCCGATAAACAGAATGAAAATTAAAATCACTAATAATATTTGATTGAGTAAATGTCAATTTTTTATTCATTAAAGTATAAAATTTATTCATTTTTTCCAAAACAATTAACAACTGATGCCTATTGGTCAAATGATATTAACTGAAGCCAGATCTTTGAATTCGATGATTTTCTGTGTAATCATATCAGTTATCTTTATAATCGGTATGCTGAATAATCCAATTTTGATTGGATAAAGATTCATTTGTACTTCGATCGATTGTGATTGTTTTAATTCACCTAAATTTTTGCTCGATAAACCTAGCCACAGTATATTCTGATTTTCATCATTAACATAATTGACCAATGGCTCTACTGTTTTTGAACTGTGTAATTGTTTAACAAAAATAAATTCAAATTCAAATAAAATGTGTAGTAATTATGATAATGAATCTTACCTAAAATTGATGATTCTGAATTTTATCCGAAATATCTCTTTCAATTTAGTTTGCGTTGGAATGTCTTCAATATAAACTTTTATATTTTCCACAGTAGCGTTTCGTTCCAATTGTGATGTCTGAATATGACCTTTTTCTCCGATACCTGAATACCAGATAATGTCCAATTTACCAATCGTATTGACCGATTTCAATATAGATGGATTAAAACGTATATCTTTCTTTGGTGTCAATACGAATAAATATTGTCGTAATTCATTGGGATTCAAGCGGTTAATTTCACCAAATATCCATTGATCTTTGCATTCAAGATTAAAATTCAATGATGTTACATCAAAATTAACACTATCAAATTGGACACTTTTCAATTGAATGGGTAGATTTGTTGAATTCTGAAACATTGCTTCCAAATAAATTTCATCACATTCTGTATAGTAAAATTTTGTCTTCACATCGATTGGTTTGGAAATCTGGAATTGAAAAAATTTTCTACACGATTGTCGTTCATGGTCAGGAAGATCGAAACTCAACGTACAAATTAATCTATTATAACGGCAAAAAAATACAAATTATAGCCTAATGATGATGGCATAACTTGAGCATCATATACTTACACATGAATATGTGGTTCTTTAATTTCATAGCTAAGTATTTCATCAAGATTAGCTTTAGCATCTAATTTTTCAATATTTAATTCTTTCAAAACCACAGCACGATTATTGATTTGCATATCGATTCGAACAGAAACATTGGTCATTAATTCTTGAATCGAATCATTCGTACAATTAATGAACAAAGAGAATATTTCACCAAGATATATTGTATTATAAGGATTAGGAACAATGATCCAATCATTTTTATATTGATCAGGAAGAATTAGATTATCGATAGTTGGATTGCTAAAATAATGATTATATTCATCTGCTGTTATAAAGCTGTTTACATCTGTTTTTCGTGATACGACACGTGCAACTGTTTGAATTGATAGATTAATCATTAAATTTTGAATTTTTCAACAGAAAATTTTTCTCTCCAAAAAAAAAAACAAAAACAAAACAAACCTCGAACCGATAATAGATTTTCGGGTTTAATCTCCATATTCTTCATAAATTGATGAAATGACCAATCGATGACTTGAAACCATGTAAATGTTGACAAACGACAGATGTGTCGATCCGCAAGGTGTCTCTCTAAATCCAAATTATAAACATGTACATATGTTTTTTTTTTTTGATCTCGATTTTTTTTCTTATCCAATAATCCAATAATTTAATTTGATGATTGAAATGATTACAGCCCAAATACTTAGATTGTAAATATATTCATTATAACAAGATAACAAGTTTAAAAAAAATTAATTTTTCTTTTTTTTCTGCATAGAAATCGTTCCATTTTGAATAGACCATTGATTCATTGGTATTCATCATTGACCAAAATTGGAACAAAACGACCACCATTCAAACATATCATCAAACATAAACATGGATTAACATTAATGTGCGGTGGTATTACTACCACTGGATTTATTTATTTAGCCATTGATAGTTTTAAATGGAAAGCAATATGTCAAAGTTTTAAACATGATAATATCGTTATTGATGAACCGGAAAATCATTC
Organism: Dermatophagoides farinae; assembly: GCF_024713945.1. NCBI lineage: Eukaryota > Metazoa > Arthropoda > Arachnida > Sarcoptiformes > Pyroglyphidae > Dermatophagoides > Dermatophagoides farinae. The sequence continues at coordinate 3,595,384 of NC_134684.1, read as the reverse complement.
CAAAGATCATGATCATGATCAAGACCATGATAAACGAATATCGATCTGGTCGAAATTATATGAATTCATTAAGCCAGATATTCTTTGGTTCCTTTTTTCGATTCCGGTCAGTATTGAAAATAAAATGATTGATTGACTCTGATTTGTTCTATTGTTTTTTTCACTACTATAGTGTGCCCTGATGTCTGCATATTATAATATTCAAATTAATCTTGAATTAGGAAACCTGATGAATGTCATACAGGAATCATTAAAATCTGGTACACTTATTGAATCATCTGATGATTTTATCAAACAATTTATTGAATTGATCAAAGAACCGGCAAAAAATTTAATCTTTGATTATCTATCGCAATCGATTTTTTCCTGTTTTTATCTGTATTCTTTATTCGTTATGGCCGAACGAACTGCTAATCGGATGAGATTTGAATTATTTTCCAAATTTCTAAGTTTCGAGATAAAATTCTATGATCTGAATAATAGTGGCAATGTTCTTAGTGCTTTATCGAACGATGTTCTAGAATTTAAAAGTTCATTCAAACAAATGATTTCATTGAGTATCAAAAATATGGCTCAAGTTTTAGGTTGTGTTTATACATTGTTTCAAATATCACCAGAAATGACCATATTGATTAATGTCGTTGTTTTACCCACATTGGTTGTGGTTGGTACACAAATTGGATCCCGATTACGAAAACTTTCACGACAATTACATGATCAGGTAATTTTTTTTTCCTTTTCAATCAATTCAAAATTGAATTTCATTTTATTATTAGCTTGCAAATATTACGAATATAGCATTCGAATCGATGAACAATATTCGAACAGTTAAAATGTTGAGTATTGAACAAATTCTTGAAAAGTATGTTGTTGCCTGAATATTTTGAAATTTTTTTAACCAAATTTTTGAATTGAATAGGAAATTTTTCGATGAACTTCTCAAGTTTGATCATTTGAATCAAAAATTTTCCTCTGGTTTTTCGATATTTCAAGGCTTAACAAATCTAGCTATCAATGGTATTGTTTTGGTTACATTACTTTTTGGTGGCTATAATCTTCTTGGTGGCCGTATGACCGCTGGTAATCTGATGGCATTTTTGGCCACCACTCAGACCATTCAACGTTCTCTATTCCAATTGTCTATGCTTTATGGACATTATATTAAGACCACATCATCATTGCAGAAAATTTGCTCCTATCTAGCCATCCCTTCGCCATATCTTGGTGGACAAACAATGCCAAAAATCACTGGTGATATTCAATTTAATGATGTGACATTCAAATATCCAAAACGACCAGAATATATTACTTTAAAGAAATTAAATTTAAAACTAGAAGCTGGTAAAATTACCGGATTATGTGGTACTTCCGGTGGTGGTAAATCAACCATAGCAATGTTGGTCGAATCATTATATGATATTGAATCCGGATCAATCACATTGGATGGAATTAACATGAAAGATTTGGATAAAAAATGGCTACGTAAAGATTTAATTGGTTACATTAGCCAGGAACCAGTCCTGTTTTGTACAACAATCAAAGAGAATATTATGTTTGGTAATCCAAACGCTACCGATGATGAAGTGATTGCTGCAGCTAAAATTGCTAATGCACATGATTTCATAATTGAATTTCCACATGGATATGATACGATTGTAGGTCAACAAGGTACAGCATTATCTGGTGGCCAACGACAACGTATTGCCATTGCAAGAGCAATAATAAAAAATCCAAAAATATTAATATTAGATGAAGCTACAAGTGCATTGGATTCGGAATCTGAATTATTGGTTAAAGAAGCATTAAAGGTTATTATGAAAGATCGTACTGTATTGGTCATTGCTCATCGTTTAAATACTATTGAACATTGTGATCATATTGTTGTGCTGGAATCCGGTAGAATTGTTGAACAAGGTACACATCAACAACTTTTACGGAATGGTGCCAAATATTTTCAATTAGTAAATCGTGCTAAAGAGAAAAAAAAGAATAGAAAAATGAGAATGATGGATGATGATTTTATTGATGATTTATTGGACGAATAATAATAACGCAATAGTATTCACAACAACATTGTGATTGTGATTGAAAACCAATTATTAGTGTGTATATATATCACCAATGTATTTTGATGTTTTTTTTTGTTTCTGTTTTTCTGTTTTGTTATGGCCATCTGCCTGTTATAATTATATTAAAACTTTTATTTTATTCCAAAATGAAAAATTTTACAATGAAACAAAAAAAAATCATCCTGGATCATGATAATCCTGTTGTTGTGCAAAAAAATTCTGAAATCATGCGATTCTCTCGCGCTGTGTGTGTGTGTGTGTGTGTGTGGGCGTAATATTCTCATTACGTGTTCTATTTCTGCTCTAATTGTTGTTGGCGATTTTTTTTTTTTTTTTTGTTGTTGCTGTTTCGAGGGTTTTTTTTGCTACACAATTTTTGGATTTGTTTCGAAAATGTTACACTTTCATTCATTCTTTAATCTAACCCTGTGTTTAATAATAATAATTATTATGCTAAAGCCAGTATGCTGGATTTATTATTTGGAATAACAGAAGTTTAGTTTTTTTGGGAGCGAAAAAAAACAGAACATTTATATAGAGGTTGACCATTCAGAGATAATAATGTCAAGCAACAACAACAACAACAACAACAACATTGGGTTCTTGAATGACCTAAATGGAAATTTTTTTTTTGGGGAAAAAAATTTGATCCATAATGGTAATTAGGAACACACAGGTCTCTATATCTCTAAATAATTAATTCGAGTCACATTCATGTGTGTATATACAGAATTCAAAAAAGGATATTTCCCGTACCCGTCGTTATCATCATGAACTATTTGTGTTTCTATGACAATTATGGCACTTTTTCTTTTTCAAGTCTCAATTTTTTTATTTTTGCTGATTGGATCTGATTACAAACAAAGAATGAAAATTTGGAATTTTGCTCATTTCATGATGGTCAACCAGTGGACAGTACCAACATTAGCATTTGGTGCCAATTTTTTACTCTTTTAAAAATGATGTTGATGACGTTGTTATTTACCAATGATTTGATTTAAAATTTTAAAACAAAAATTAAAATTCAATATATCGACAATGAAATTGTGTTTAATTCTATGGTCATTGTTAAGTTTGTGGCCAGTTTTTAGTGAAAGTTTTCATCGATATTCATTATCATTAGAAAGGCCAAAAAGGCAAGAAGATGCTGAAACGGTTGGTGAACTAGAAGCTGATTCAATGGTAGGACAACCATGTGATTTCGGTACCGGATCATTTATCAATCCATGTCAATGGATAGTACCGAATGACAGTCATCCAATGTTTCGTTGGCGTATTGCTCAAGGATCACAACAATTTTGGCTTGGTGGTCCAGGAAAAGATCACACATTACTTGATACAAGCGGTGGTTATGCTTATTTCGAAACTTCTTATCAACAACAAATGAATAATGATAAATTTCTATCCACAATCGGTCATGATCAACGACAATCGAATCATTCAATTATTAGCGCTAGTGGTGGTTTATTAAGTTATTCATCGAAAAAATCAAAAAATGATGAAGTTATCCGTCCGTTGATTAGTCAATTTCCATTGTTTCAATTAAGTAAACCTGAATCGAAAAGACCAATACATGTACCTGATTATGGGTTGTTTGAAAGTTTGAACATAAGCGAAACCGGGCCAATAGGTTTATGTATGACATTCTTCTATAGTATCGATGGTCTTAGTTCCGATAGTCTTCAAGTGATTCTTTCGGATTCGAAAACAAAATATAATAAAACTTTATTGCAATTTAACGATATAACCGATGGTGAATGGAGAAAATCCGAAGTTCTTTACACTTATGCTGATCTTCATCAGGTAAGACATTTTGATTGATCATCATTTCAATTAAATGATGATCAATGATCTTTGTTTTTTTTTCTCGTAGATAATTTTTCGAGCCAATGCTAAAAAACTAAATGATCCGGATCGATTATTTCGTGGTTATATTGCCATCGATGATCCAGAATTTAAACAATTAGATCCTAAAAAAATGAAAAAAGAAGAAGAATCCTGTAAAGGCCATTGTACATTTGAAGCTAGTCTTTGTTCATGGACAAATCAAGATGAAGATGATGATTTTGATTGGAATATTGGCCGTGGTTCACAGAATCTTTTCACTGGTCCATCTAGAGATTTTTCCAGTTTTGATAATAATGAAATTTCCGGTGGTTATGTTTATATTGATTCGAATTATCCACGTAGACCGGGTGACCGAGCTTCGTTGCTAAGTCCAATAATGAATCCAACAAGTAAGTTTATTTTGATTTTTTAAATCAAATGGATAATTGATATACTAAAATTAATTGATTATTAAAGATGACAATATGCCATTGTGTCTTAAATTTGCCATACACATGTATGGTAATGGTATTGGTACATTAAGAGTTTTGATTCGTTATACTAGTGCAAGTGAAGAACAAACAATACCCGATCAGCTTCTATGGGAAATGACCGGTGAATCGGGCAATAGCTGGCACATTGCTCAAGTACCAATATCATCACCAGTATTGTCTTATCAGGTAATTAGGCTTTTATTTTGTAAATTTCATTAGAATAAATGTTTTTTTTCTGGTTTTGTTTGAATAGATTGTTTTTGAAGGTGAAATTGGATCAAATAATCTTGGCATTATTGCATTAGATAATATTGCATTCAATGAAGATGAATGTCCAGTATTACCACAGACAGCATCAAAAGGCAATGGTGATTGTACATTCGATGAAAATATGTGTTTATGGAGTAATCCAAATCAATATAATAAAGTCGATGATTTTGATTGGTTACGACAATTTAGTCTTGGTCAAACAGAACCACGTTATGATCATACTAAACGTACGACTGATGGATATTTTATCAATCTAAATGGTGATCAACCTCATCGTGGTGGTACAAGAGCATGGCTCCATAGTCCAGAATTTATTCCACAATCAACCGTACCTAAATGCATGACATTTTATTATTACATGTTTGAACGTACAATCGATTCAGCCGGACCAAGTTTAGGTTCATTACGAATCTATGTGAAAACAATGACCGATATGGGCGAAGAAATGGGTCTAATTTGGCGCCTAAACAATCACCAAGGACAAGTATGCTTAATAAAGTAAAGTAACTTTATTCTTATTTAACACAATTTTTACAGCGATGGAGAAAGGCTAAAGTACCGATATTGATCGGTCAAGATAGACAACCACCATTGCAGAATTATCAGATTATAATCGAAGGAATATGGGGTGATGGCAGAGTTGGTGCTATAGCTGTAGATGATATTAGTTTCTATAATGGCAATTGTAGTAGTAAGTCAATTAATGTTTTGTTTGCTGAAAATGTTTGCCGGGTTATAAATGACTTTTTTTTTAAAAAAATTATCATCATCATCATTATCGTTATTATAGTTTTTCCACCAAAAGCAGCAGCTGTTTATGGTGAATGTGCTTTTGATCGTGACCTATGTGGCTATCGTAATCAATCGGGTAAAGCACCAACAACAACAGCCATACCAGGAAAAGCGGCATTAGAAAGGAATAAAAATCCTAATCGTTTATCGGTTTCAAAAGATTCTATCACTTGGAAATTGGCAACATCAACAAATCGACCGGCTAATCTACAAGATCATACGTTTAGAGCGCCTAGTATGTTATTGATTTATGAAAAAAAAAATAATCAATTATCATCATCAATAATTAATTCTTTTCCAGTTGGTTACGCTTATTTCGATGTATTCAATCAAAATCAGGTCCAATATCCGATTCTTCGTTCGCCAGAATTTCAGCCAAGAGAAGAAATTCCACGTTGTGTATCGTTTTGGTTTACACCGTTTGGAAGGTATTTTTTTTTATTCTTGTGACTAATAAATAATGATGATCAAAAAAAAAAAAACAGAGGTGATTCAACTGTATTAAGTGTTTATGTTATTACAATGGATCAAAAAGATGCAGTCAATGCACTTAAACGAAGATGAAGAAAATGAAAAACCTAAACCCAGTACTAACAATGTACAACCAGGTTTAGAAATCAAAACACTTGTATGGCGTATAACGACCAGAAAATTGGATGCAATTAAACCAGAATGGATTTATGCACAAGTATCCGTTACATCTGAATTCATTTATCGTATACAATTCGAAGGTGAAGCAATGGATGGTGGATTTGCATTAGATGATATTACCTATTATGATGGTGCATGTCGAAGTAAGTTCCATATTTATTAAGATTGGGAACAAAAAATAACCATTTTTGTTTTTTCATTTTCCAAACACACACACACAAAGCTCGTCCAATCGAAGCTGCTGTTGCACCACCACCGGAAACAAATGAAGTTGATCTAAGAGAATAACAGAGAATATTCTAACCAAAAAAAAAAAAAAAAAAAGAATTCATTTCCTGTTTTTTTTAGCGTGTGTTACTTTTTTTTCTCATCTCGTAGATTTTCTCAGTTTTTTTTTTATTATAAAGTTCAAAAATAAAATCAAAAAAAAAAAAAAATTTACCCGCCTGATTGGCAGTGGTTGAATTGAACAAAAAAAAACCAGCTCAATTTCATATATATATTGAATTTCATTGAGAGACAAACAAACAACAACAACAAAAAAAAATCCAACAAAATCAAGTAATAACTAAGAAATGAAATCTTAAAAAATGTGTGTGTGTGTCTGTGTGTGTATTTTTTTAAATGTCGTGATGATGATGGTGATGATTGATATATCAAGGGTACATTACAGACACAGACACAGGCACACACACACAGAGAGATTTACAACAGGATATTTTCATGAACTGATCGATGCCAAAGTATCGAAGATCGAAATATACAATTTCATCATTTATCATTGAAAAAAAAATTCACAATGTTAATAATTACAAAATCTATAATTAATATTTTAATATATAATGCCGCCATTTCACATTTATTTCATATGAATATATGATGTATAATTTTATCAGCTGACGATCACAATTTATTTTTTTTTTTCTTTCAACAATTACATATGCTGCTCGAACATAAAATTATCAATGATGATGATCGGTGTTGTCTTTGGAATTCACACACACACAGACACAGACACATGTATAAAGTCCAATATCGGAGTTTTTCTGCACTATACCATGCCACTCTGTTTTTTTTTTTTAAATTATGGAATGAATGTATATGTGTGTGTGTGTGTGTGTGTTGTATACCGCACACGCACACACACACACACACACACACACACACAACCAGAAGAATTATATTATAAAATGTATGCACATTTGGGGATGTGTTGTTGGAAAAACGAAAACAAATACAGATCAAACCAAAACAAACCGAATTTCTTTTTTTTTGTTTTTTCGTTTCGTAATTAAACGCACAAAATATTGAATAATCATCAACAAGAATAATCATCAAAAGAATCTGATTTGAGTCCGAATAAAAAAAAAATTCACGAATCCGAGATTCATTATAAAACAATAATCATCTCAATCGTTCACCTTGAAAGTTTATACATACAATGGGCATAGTTATTCTGAACAGGTATTTTGGACATTTTAATCTAATTGCAAATTGATATAAGTTGAGAAATTTTTTTTTCGAATTTAATCATTTGATCAATAATTCATTGAAATCTAATTAATGTTTGTGTGAATTTTGTTTTTGTTTTTGTTTTGCACAGAAATTTTTCTTCAAAATTGATTGGCCGTTATAATTGTTACTACAATCGTTTATCGTCATCAATTAATCAACAACAGAAACGTAAAATGTCGACAACAACAACAACTGACGAAGTTTTATTCGAAACAAAAGGTGACAAAGCTTTAATTACATTGAATCGGCCAAAAGCATTAAATTCGCTTAGTCTAAATATGGTACGATTAATCTATCCACAATTGGTTAAATGGGATGCCGATCCAAATATTCGTATGATAATCATTAAAAGTAACATGGAGAAAGCATTCTGTGCCGGCGGTGATGTTCGTGGTTAGTATTTTTGTGTGTTCATTGCCCATTTTTATTTTGTATTTTTAATGGTGTTCATGTGAAAATGGAACACAATCTTGATTGTTATTTCATTTTGATTCCATTGGTAATCATTATTTATTGATCATTGTTTTTTTTTCCTGTTCATTTTCTCATTTTATTTTTGTGTAAATAGAAATTGCCGAAAGTGGCCCAAATTCTGAGCTAAGCCGTAATTTTTTTCGTGAAGAATATATATTGAATCACAAGATCAGTGTACTTGGTGTACCATATATAGCATTGATCAATGGAATATGTATGGGAGGCGTATGTGTTTATTATTAGTTTGTAATTTCTGTGATGAATAATTCAATTGATTATTAATAATTGTTTTTCAATCGATAATTTTCAATGAATTTTTTTTTCTATTTGTTTGATTGAATCAATCAAAACAGGGCGTAGGTGTATCCGTACATGGACCATTTCGTGTATCAACAGAGAATACGATTATAGCTATGCCTGAAACACAGATCGGTTTTTTTTGTGATGTTGGTGGATCATATTTTCTACCCAAACTACCCGGTAAACTTGGTGTTTATCTAGGCCTTACTGGTCGTAGACTAAAAGGTCTTGATATACAAAAAGCTGGCCTGGCCACACATTTTGTACCCAGTTCTCATATATCGGCATTGGAAAACGATCTTTATAGGATAGAGAATGCAAATGCTGCTAAAATCAGTCATCTGCTTTCAAAATATCAAGTATGTCGTTTATACACCATACATTAAGATAACGACAGTACGACGAACAGATACAAATTCGTTAATGGAAACTGAATATTCACTTTATCCATTTCCGATTTGATAGGAACAATGGAAAGATGAATATAAACAGGAATTTTCGCTGAAACCATATATTGGTCGTATCAATTCAGCATTCGATGCCGATTCAGTGGAACAAATTGTACAAAATCTTGAAAAAGATGGTTCTGAATGGGCAAAAGAAGTGCTTGAAGATCTAAGCAAAGCATCACCAACAAGTCTGAAGGTGACATTTGAACAATTGAAACGTGGCAAATCGTTGAGCTTACCAGATTGTTTAACAATGGAATATCGATTATCGCAGAATATTCTACAACATAAAGATTTCTATATTGGTATTCGTGCACGTAAGTTCTATTTTTTTTTTGTCACATTCATTTCAAGTGATCAGAGAATTTTTTTTTTTTTTTTTTTTTTTTGAATTTTACAAACACAAAAAAGGCCTTATTGAAAAAACAAATAATCCTCAATGGGATCCGAAAACGTTGGCAGAAGTGACAAACCAAACAGTTCAATCAATGTTTGGCCCAATTGATGGTGGTATAAAAGATTTAGAGCTTTAAATACACAAAAACACACACAGACAGACAGACACAAAGAGAGATTTATGTCTTAAAAAAAAAATTTTTTTTAGAAAATTTCATACCATATATCCAATGATGAATTCAATGACGATCGAAGATGATTGTATGTTTACAGCCATTTCGTTGCAAAAAAAAACTGAAATAAAATCAGAAAAAAATGATCGTTTTTTTTCATTTCATTTCATTTCATTCATTATTTATTTTGTTTGATTTCTTTTTTTTTCATTGTAAATAATTTACACAAAATAAATATGGATTAATTAGTTAATTAATTAATTAATTGATAACAGAAAAATTCTGTGTTCATGGCAACGATGATGATGATGATGATGGTTAACAGAATAAAAACAAAAAATTCAACTATAAAATAACAGCTGATGATGATCTATATATATACAACAATAGCAACAACAACAACAACGACAACAACAACAACAAAAAACATTCGAATGTTTTCTTTTGATAAACGTGAATCAATTGTCAAATTTACAAAAAATGAAAAAAAAATGAATCATGATGATGATGGTGATATATTGATGATGATCAATTATTGTTGATTGAAATAACAAACAAATAAATATTACATTTCTATGTATATAAATATATACTGGATATATAAAGATAAAGTCTCTGTTACATAATAAGTAATGTAGTGGTTATATCTCAATGATTATGTTTAATAATACGATACGATGATGATGGCGACTATTCAAAGTTTCAATTTGAACAAAACAAAAGATTGTCTTTTCTATTTTTTTTTTTTTTTTTTTTTGTTTCTTCGGATACACAATTTTTTTTTATAATGCTGTAATATTGCTGTAAATTTAAAAAAAAAGAAAATTTTTCGGCAGGTATAATGTACATGTTTGGTGTTCTTTTTTTTCCCCACATTGAAAACAAAATGAAAAAAAACCAATCATTTAGGGCCGAAAACAAAACAAAACACAATGATAATGGTGATTTCAATGGCCAGAGGACAACAAACAGCAAACACACACACACAGACAATTTTTTTTCGATTAGATGTACACAAGAGATTTTTGTGATCAAAATGATGATGGCTGATGATGGGCAAAATGGGGAAAAAAATGGAAGACTTTTTTTTAAGAAAAAAAATGTTGAAAAATTCTCCAATTCCAATGAGTTTTGTTGTTGTTGTTGTTGTTGTTTTTTCCATTCGGTGATTGAAATTTGGTTCTCAATTTTCGGTCTTTTTTTTCAATTTTCTTCGCCGTTCAAATGAAATGGAATTATAAAAATGACAAATGAAAAAAAAACCAATTATAAATAAGAAACTATGAAATGAAATGAAAAAAAAATTTCGTTCAGATCTGATGATGGTCAGAGAATCATGATTAGAATTCGAATCATTTGGCTTATCATATATCAAAAAGCAGCTCAAAAAAAAATTTAAAAAAAAACACTGGTGGTTGATTAAAAATTTCGAGGTATATTGATGGTTCATATCATCATCATTATTATTCTTGTTCATTCAATCAATCGGTTGATGCGGATTTTTTGTTTTTGTTTTTTCTTTCTTGTGCTCTGTCTTGATTATTATTTTCTTCAATAAGATCCAAACACTTTTTTCTTGTTCATAGTGTACAGGCACGATTTTTTTTTCTTGTAAGCACATCAATTCTGGTCTTCATCCGCCCATTTTGGATAAATGATGGCTAAATTCACAGAATTTGCTACCACCATCATCATCATCATCATCATTATTGTCATTTAGTAAAGGTCCGGAATCGGCTGCAATAACGGCGATTTGTACGAAAATTGTGAAAAAAAGGAAGGAAGGAAAAGAAACATTCATTAAACCAAACCATTGGAATTGGACCATTTCGAATCATTCTGGCTGGTATAATTCATAATAATAATCATCTTTAATAATGATGATAATCCATCGTATGTTATTTTTTTCAAATTTCATTGATTAATAATGATGATGATGATGATGATGATCACAGCTTTTTTCTTGAGAAAAAAGAAATGATGAAATTTTGTTCATGATATCAATTGGCCATGATCTATGATAATGATAATGATGATGACCGGAGAAAAAACTAAACAAATGAAAAAAAAATTGATTGACATGCCTTCGTTGGTTGGTAGACAGCAATCATATTACACATTCGAATGTTGATGATAATGATTTAAAAAGAAATTTTGTTCATTGTTTGTTTTTTTTTTTTTTTTTTGATCATTCCATATTCGAAATAATAGGCTTGTTTTCTTGTTCGTTCATTGAATTCTTATGATGATCTTCATATGACATGACAAAACAAAAAAAAACTCTAATGGTTTTTAATATGGAAAGATTTTCCAGATCAATTCTTTTGGGGAATTTTAGCCAACAAATGGAGAAAAAAATAACTTTTTCATTCATCATAAATATGTTGAAATCCCATTATTCAATGGGGCCAGTTTAAGTACAACTGTTCCAAATTGGAATATAACAAAGAAATGAGGATTCTATTTCGGTTTGGTTTTTTTTTTGGATCGGATGCATTGAGATTAAAGTGAGGATTTTGTTGTTGTTGTTGTTGTTTTCTCATTATTTGTTTCTTGCGAATATCATCATCATCATCATCATTCTGAGTTAAAATAGTTTCGAACGATTACGACAACGACAACGACAGATCTGAATGTGAAGAAAAAAAAAGAACAAAAATTTTTTTGTTTTTGTTGCTTGTATGATTATATATCGGGATTTTGTTTGAGATTTAAAGACAAGAAGAAGAATAAATACTATATATATATATATGTAGTGTACTCATCCATCATCATTCTGAATGAAACAAAAACAAAAAGCGAAACAAAATAGATGAATGAATGAAAAAAAAACAAAAAAAAAACAGAAGCACTGGACAAGATTAATTAATCATATTTTCTTTTACTGTCGAAATGGAAATAATTGTGTAGAAAAAGAGAGCGAGAGCAAAAGAAATTGGTTCATTCATTGTATCGTGTGTGTGCGTGTTTGTCTTTGTATCTATATTTGAATTTTCGAATCGATTTGGTTGGTTGGTTGGTTGATTGATTGATTGATTGATTGATCGATTTGTACGAATTAATTGAGTAGTAATTGTAGCCGAGTTGATTTTCTTATTTTTTGTTTTTTGTTTTTCATTAATTGGAAATTATTTTACCATAATTACATCCTGGCACTGGACATGGATTGGTAGCGCTTTGATTGGTTGGTTGCTGTGTTGAGCCGGTACTAGCAACACCACCACCACCACCACCACCACTGACAGCGCCGGTTTGACTTCCGGTAACAACACCACCACCACCACCTGTCGTTGTTGTTGTATATGGATGTCTAGTACGTTGATCACCAGTATTGGCCATACAATTACCGGATGTTATCGTAGTTGCTGGTGGTGGTGGTGGTGGTGGTTGCTGTGATTGTGATGTTGGTGGTTGTTGTGATTGTTGTTGTTGTTGTTGTTGATCTCTTAATCCACGTTGAGATTGTTGTTGTTGGGCGGTAGCAACAGCAGCTGCTGCTGCCGCCGCTGCTGCTGCTGCTGCTGCTTGCTGTTGTTGAGTGGTCGGTATAATTGTTGACAAATATTTACTTGAACCATGTTCACTTATTTTATATGAAATGAAAAAGGCAAATAACATGAGAAAAAAGATCACTACGGCAAAGGTAATCATATATCCATTGTACATTAATTCTGCTAATGAATCATTGTAAATGAAACAAATGGCCACCAATCCAATTAACAAGAAGAATATTATTATGCCTAAATCAAATAAATAAAAATTTGAACAAAAAAAAAACGATGAAAAATTATTATTATTATTATAGTATAAATTATGGATTTTTGATAATAATGATCATCAATATATGGACAACCGATTGTACATATATATTGGTGTAATGATAGAAAAGTATAAAAAACAAATTAACAAACAAATGGTCATCGTCATGGACAATTAATGAATAGAATTGGATTTCGATGTACCACTACCACCACTACTAAAGTTTATAAATTTGATTGGATATAAAACAAAAAACAAAAAAATTTATTTTTACCATATACAATCAATAGATATCCTTTATGGTGTTGTGCACCACAATAACCGATTGTCGTAAATGCCATCACAAATAATGAAAATATGGCCATCTGACCACCAGTATATCCTCCTGGCCATTTTTCTTGTGGATAACCAATACCGAATAATGCATTGAATATGGCCAATATAAAACCAAATACATTGCATAATATCAATGTATATTTCATACAACTGAATGCGTTACCACGATCCATTATAAAATTGAAATATAATAGTAAATCTATATACAACAAGAACAAATCAAATTAAATATTTCATCAAATTCATCAAATAATTTTTTTTTCCATTTAATCATACCTTTTTTCTGATTTTGATTAGTATAATTATAATTATAATAATATGGATTATATGGATTGTAATGATTTCTTCGATAATGATTACTAGATCGATAATTTGAAAAATTACGAACACTACCGTAACCACCACCACCACCACTACCGACACCAAAACCACCGGGTCCACTATAAAAACGACGATTGCCTAATCCTAATCCTAGACCTAGACGACTTCGTCTAGCTACACCAGATGCTCCTATAAGACCGGCAGCTCTTCGAAAACTGCTGCCACCGCCACCACCACTGCCAATAATATTTGGATTATAACCACCGATTAAAAATCTATTCGATGATAATAATGCTTGTGTCGGTGTTGTCGGTGTAGGTGGATAATAATTTGAATATTGTTGCTGCTGTTGTTGTTGTTGCTGCTGTTGAAGTTGAAGTTGAAGTCGATCACCACGTTGTTGTTGCTGATGCTGAATCCGACGTTCAACAAATGGTGCTGTAACCGATCTAGGTTGCAATTCTGGTTGTTGTTGTGATTGTTGTTGGTTACTAAAATTTGCCGATTGCTGCTGAGGATGTTGTTGTTGTTGCTGCTGTTGTTGTTGTTGTGGTTGTGGTTGTTGTTGTTGATGATAATTTGGTGGCAAGTAATACATATGGGGTAATTTTATTTTTTAATGATAATATATGATGGGGGATGGGGTCAATATATTTTCTTCGTATTGATTAATGATGATTTTTTCTACTAATTGGCTGCTGTTTCAAATTTTTTTTTCTTGAATGACCTATTTTTTTTATTATTATTCGTTGTTAAGAACTAAAGATGTATGGTATCTATGATGATGACAACATCGAATGAATGGAAAAAAAGCCGAAAAGAACCCCCACCAAAAAAAAAATCGAAGAATTGAAGAATGTATCTAAATTTGATCCTGAAATGAAAAAAAAATGGAGAATCAAAGAGAGAGAAAAAAAGAAACATTTAATTATAATTTACACACACACACACGCATATATGCACATTAATGTAAAGCATTGATCCAGAAAAAAAAGAACCAGGGAAAACATACACACACACACACATATATACAAAACACTTTTCTGTGTATTATTTAACGGTGTACGTGTGTGTTGGAATGTGAATTTTTTTTTTTTTTTTTGTTTCACAATTTCAAACACGCCACACGCCAACAACAACAACAACAACAGCTTAACCCTAATGCCAGAAACGGAAATTTGATGGGGAAAAAAACCATTGAAGCTAGGGCTATATTAGAGTAGAGCATGGAAATGGAAATAAAAAAAAATGAAATGAAATGACAAAAAAAAAGTGGTTGAGGATGGTGGAATTTTTTTTTGTTTTTGTTTTTTTATACAACGACAATCATATAATGGTGATAAGTCGAATTTTTTTTCCATCGTTTGATTCTGTTGAATTTTACCCACACACACACACACACATATACTCATATCTCATCGAATCTGGTTATTTGAATGTTCACCATTTGAGTAATTTTTTTTTGTTTTGTTTTGTTTCACGCTAGACGTAGCAAATGTTTCTTTCTCTCTCTCTCTCTCTCTCATTCTATGTTTCGCATACTCAAAAAAAATAAATGTGTAAATTGGATGAGAAAATAAGAACGGATACAAAGAATTATATTAATGTAACACAAATTAGTTTTGAAATGCAAAAAAAAAACTTTGAAACATGATGCGCAATGCCAGACAACCAAACAACCAAACGACAACCGACAACAGAATGTTGTGAAATGAAGCTGAGAGTGAACAACACAGAAAAAAAATTGTAATTGTAATGATTTTTGAATAGACAGAATTTTTCACAACTTTACAGAATTTTATTCCAAAAAAAAGAAGAGAAATTCTTGACAAACAAACCAAAAAAAAAAAAAAATTAAAATCGTGAAGTGTGAAAAGTTGGCTTCACCTCCATAATTTAAATGAACATGTGTGTGTATGCGACTGAAAAATTCATGTTTGAATCAAATTTGAATTAATTAAGCTATAAATATAAATGATGATTCATAGATCCGGTGATGATCTTTTTTTTTCTAAATAAATCAATAACACTCTCATTGGGTCATCAATTTATATTCTAGGTTTTTTAGTTTTAGAATGCCGATCAGGAATAAAATATATATATAAAAAAAAATCGAAACTCCGATCACCATTATTATTCTGTAAACAAAACAAAACAACGGAAAAAAAATTTGCTTACAAATACAAAATTGAAAAAAAACATTCACCACACACTCACACAAGACGATTGAAAACTCATCATTTTGGTTTGCGAACAAAAAAAAATTCGATTCAATTTAAATTCCATAGAAATTCTTTATGCCGATCGAAATTCAATGGGAATAAAAAATCTGTGCGTTTGTTTTTCTTTCTTTTTGCTGCTTTTTTTGTTTGAATTCAAGTTTGGATAAATTTTATTTTTTTTTGTTCTCTCTCAAACAATTTGTATGGGATAAATAAAATTTTCGGTGCAAAAAAAAGAAAAGAAAACGAGAAGCGAAATTCAATTTTCCTGATAAACTCAGTATTAATATCATTGGATTGGATTTGTTTTTTTTTTGTTTTTTCAGTTAAAATTCAATTTCACTTGTTATTCAAATTTTGTCATTTTTTTTTGTTCACCAAAAACATTTTCAGCTAATATTTGCATGGCTGTTGTTTATTTCTGTGTCTGGAGACAGCAAAACAACACACACAAAAGATTGATGTAGTCAATGTATGGCAAGAATCGATGTCAAAAAGTGCCAAGTTTTTAATCATTGATGATGACGATGATGATGATTAAAACTCGAAAAAAAGAAATCATAAAATAATGACCAACTTGGAACCAGGAATAATAATAAAGTTTCATCATCATCATCATCATCAATGAAAGTTTCAAAGTTTCAAATCCATCAATATGGTTCATATATGAACCATGCAAACAAAAAAAACTTTTCACCAATTTCAATTATATATTCGATACTATCGATTCTATTTTGGTAATGTTCTAATCAAATCGTTCCTTCAACCAGCGAACACATTCACACACAATGTCAAAATGAAGAAGAAAAAAAAATCTCAAAATTGAACAAAAAAAAAGGATTACAGCATCGAAATCACGATGGGAATTTTTCCTGTTGTTTGTGTGGCACAGCAAAGCAATGAAATGAGCTCATAGAAAATCCTTGCGAACAAAATGATGATCACCATAGTTCTTGGTAAGAGCAAAAAAAAACCCACATTTATTCACCATTCTAATAATAAATGTAAATTGAACTTGGATGATTGAAAAATTAATAATTCAAAAATGTCATTGTCTATTTTATTTTCGATTTCATCCATTTGTGTTTTTGTTCCAATGCACGCAAATGATGACAAAGAAGACGAAGAAGACGAAGAAGAAAAAGGAAAAATTTAATCCCAAATGGAACAAAAATTCTTGAGAAAATCACGTGAAAAATAAATCATTTTTCAACTGAAAATCTCATCATCAGCGACAATTATTGGCGACAAAAATCCAAGAAAAAAACTGCATTTTCTTCGAATTTATAAGATGGAAACGATTTCGTGATTTGTCGCCATTTGCACATACACACACACACACACACACACACACGCACGCAAGAATGAATGAATGAAAATTTTTCTTTTGTAAAATCAAGATGAAAAAAAAAGACAAAATAAACCCTCAGAGCAAACAAACAAACAAAAGAACGAATGAATAAAAAAAAAATGGTTTGCATAACTAATATAACTAATCACCTTCATCACCTTCATCATCATCATCCATCATTGAAATATAAATGAGAGTGTAGTTATAGTTAACATTGAACACTTAACACGCATCTTCATTTGAGCGAAAAAAACACACACACACACATATAGAGTGATTAATCGGATAAATATTAAATCGATGATGATGATGATGATGATAATCAAGTTTATGATTCACGCAAACTTGAATATTATTCGTTATGTTAAATCAGATTCATCGATCAAATGCATCATTGAATTGAAAAAGTAACAAAACCTATATAACCAATACCCAACTTACTATATAATATAAACTTGATGATTATAATGAAAAAAAAATTATGAATCCATGACGGTAATCCATCAAAATCATCATCATTCCCAAAAAAAAAACTTGTGAATTATGATGAACACAACTTTGTTGTTGCTGTTGTATACCATGTAGAAATGAATGATGAAACAAGAATAAAGAATAACAAAAAAAAAATTCTGACAAACTCAAGCATCGTCATCGTCATCATCATCATCATTCTGGTTATTAAATGACAAATATTAGATCCAATACAATTTGGTTGAAGGATCATTACGATGATGATGATGATCAAAATAGACCTATTAATACTAGACTTTGATGAGTGGAAAAATATGGCGCTACTACTACGTGTGGCGCTAAAATTCTTTTTTTTTTCATTTGTTCCAAATTTCAAATGATTGAATCAAAAAAAAAATGAAATGAAATTTTTAAATAATTTAATCATTTCCGGAACCAAACTTTTCAACTTTCGCTCTCTCTCTCTCTCTTTCTCTCTACACACATACACATAAATATGTGGGTGTAGAATACATTTCACTCATCATGATGGTGATGATGATGATGACAATTTGCATAAATAATTTCGATTTAATTCAGTTTTAGTTTCGTTTTCATTTTTTTTTCTTCATTTTTTTTTTTTTTTTGGTTCCATAATTCACTTTATTTAATTTGAATTTAATGTAAATCAAATCACCTGACGTGTTGGAAACGACAATGATGGTTAATGGTTAACTCATTCATTGCTATCGATCATCAGCAGCAGTAGCAGCAGTGGCAGTAGCAGTAGCAGAATATCATTATGATTTACCTGAAAAATAAAATGAAAATTCTGATGTTTTCCATTCATTTATTCATTCACAATCCATTCAATTTGTGATGTTCATCATAATCATGATGTTCCAATTTGCAGCCACTTTTCTTGTTTGTTGCCCATCCGGTTTTTTTTCTCCTTGTTGTCATTTGTTTGAATCAATCAATGAATGAATGAATGAATTGAAATGAAGAATATTTGTGTTTGATTAGCCTCTTGTTAGTTATATTCTGGCCTAAATGCAATTTGTGACTGTGTGTGTATTATTTGCTTTTTTTTCCTACTTCCCATCGTATTGTTTGTGTATTTGCTTATCACTCTATTATTTCTTTACAAAGAATGAAAAAAAAATGAAGAAAAAAAATGTTTGCCCAAATTCAACTTTATCTACCCAGTTGATGAAGTTGTTTATTATCAACAAATTTGGTACCAACAAATTGTCAATATTGTTGTTGCTGTTGTTGTTGTTGTATGAATCGTGAGTCCAGTTTTTTTTCAACAATGAAAAAAAAAATTCTTTCCATCTATCCATTCTTTTATTATGCCCTGTCATTCTGAATTCTGGATTGTTTAACAAAAAAAAAATTCCATACATACACAGTGTACATTTTAATTCAATTCAATTCAATTGAATTCAATGTTTTGTCACCCTATAGGACTATAATATTTGAATATTCAGAATCTTGTACGCTTGGCTTGGTAACAAACTGGTTGTCTTGTCTTGTTTGTTTGTTTGTTTTTTTTGTGTGTGTATGTGTGTATTTCAACCGGCATCTTCAAGTTGTCTTGTCTTGTCTTGTTGTTGGATCGAAAACAAACAGTATAAAACTTGATGGTATAAACATGACACACACACACACACACACACGAAAAAAAAACTTAAACAGAAAACAACAAATAGCGATTCATGAAAAAGCAAAATCCCCCATACCACCATCACCACCACCACCCATCATAATCAAACTAAATACCATATAACCAGATGTAAGTATATATCAAATTTATTTCAAAAAAAAAATTAACCAATGTGAAGAACACAGAATATTCGGTTCTTTCCATCATCATCATCATCATCATCATCGGTGAAAAAGAAAAAAAAATACCGGTTGACTGATTTTCAATTGTAATTGCATTGCATTATGTGTGCGCGTGGGTGTGTTTAATCGAAAACATAATTAATAAATTATATGAATGTGGGTGTGAAAAAAATATAAAAAAAAAGAAAAAGAAAAATCCACAGCAACAACAACAACAACAATGTGTTTGGTATGTTTTTCATATATATATATACATAATGAATTATTGATTCAGAATGGTAGTAAATTTTTTCTCTCTTTCATTCATTCATTCGTTCGTCCACTTGCATTGTGCAACAATGATATAATAATGATAATTTACAATTCTATTTCAACGAATAAGATTCTGTTGTCTGATACAAACACACACACAAACACAGGAATTGTACACACAGGAAAAAAATAGATGAAAAACAACGACGACAACAACAACAACAACAACAAAAAACTTCAATTCAATTCAATTAGCCGATCGTCAGCACTGTAGGATAATAGTGAGCTTTCAATTTTTTTTTCTTTCTTGTCTTGTCTATTTTACTGTTCCTATGAATTCCTTTGAGTTGTCATCGAATCGATTCTGGTTGGCTGAATTTTATAATTTGGTTTTTTTTGTCTCTCTCTCTCTCTCTCTCTCTCTCTCTCTCTCTGTCTCTGTGTGTGTGTGTATTTCATTCGTTCGTTGTTTTTTTTTTCTTCACAGATAAATGATGACAACGATGACAATGTGGGTTTCATCCTATTAACTGGTCTAATTTTTTTTTCAAATGTTAAGTCTATCTAGTTGTTGTTGTGAAACTAACCAAGAATCCAAGAAAAGACAGAAAAAAAACAACAACAACGAAATTGAATTGTAAATTCATCATCAATGGAAATTTTGTTTGTTATGCAATCATAATAATAGCATTATCTTGTTTTAAAGACAGAAAGACAGACAGATTTTCTTTTTTTTTTTGATGAACAAAAAAAAGCCCATCACAGTCATTCAGTGTTATTTTGCATTTTGCATATAAAAAAAAGACCCATACCTTAACAACGAAACAATATATATTCGTTGATTGTATTTGATGGATTGATTAAAACACACTAATAATCGCCACAAAACAAAACATTGGTGACAACAAATAAGATGCAGAAAAACAAAAACAAGCAAATTGAATATATATATATAGCAAGGATTAAACATCCACCATCATCATTTTGTTGAACTTTTCAAATCTTTTTTTTTGGTTTGTTTTTTTTTCGTTGCTAAATATATATGATATTTACGATGAAAACGATGCAAATGAAAATGAACAATAAAGAAATGGATTGAAAAAAATTGAAATTTTTGTTTCTTCTGGTTTCATGTTCAAGTTAACAACATCAATCATCATCATCATCATCATTATTATTATCATTATTAAAGATGAGCAATAATTTTCATAAACAATTTGACATTGATTGAATATGTAGATAATGTGGTCGGATTGAATGTGCATATACACACACATACAAACACAAACACACACTCATACACAGAGAGAAACCAATCAACGACAAAAACATTTAATTATGAATAACTGTGATGACAAGCAAACAAACGTACACACACATGTACACACTGGAAAATGATGATGATTGATTTCACTAGACAATGATGATATCCGTACGTCGTCGTGTATTTATAAGGCAGAATTTACCGAATTTTTTTTTTGTCATAACAACATCATTAGAGAACGAAATGAAAAAAATTCACATGAAAGAATTTATTATGTGGAAGACAAATGAAGAAATATATATGAAAAAAAAATGAATAATCAGAATGGCCAGAATTTAGCATCGTATATGAATCAAACAAATACACAAATAATCGAATCAAATCGATAAATCATCATCATCATCATCAAGTGATGAATGAAAGAAAAATCAAATTCAATCAAAACTAATTTGAATGGATCTTTTTTACTTTTTTACTTTATTTTATTTGATGACCATTATCATGAGAATCATTGTTATGTTGTGAATAAGTTAGTTAGTTAGTTAGTTGGTTGGTTGGTTGGTTGGTTGGTGTTATACAACAACACACACGACACACTCTTACACACACACCGCCAAAAATACAACACAGGCGCGAATTTGGATCATTGAAATTTTTTTTTCATTTTCATTTTGTTTTGCCGTGTGTTTGTTGATAAGTGTGTGCATGTGTGTGTGTGTGTGTGTGTGTGTGGGTGTAAATGTTTCATCATTTCAAATGATGATCATGATCATGATCATCATCATCATCAACAACATCGATGGGTTTGAGATTTTTTTTCCCCGTTGTTGTTGATGTTGATGTTGAAGTTTAAAGAAAGCAAAAAATTCTTTTTCGAAGCAGAAGCAGCATCTAACAAGATGATCTGATTCAGTTTTGCTTTGGTTTGTCGTTTTTTTTATTATTCACTTTTATAGTCACCACTATTTCATGCTAAACATTTACAGAATCAATATATGTGTGTGTATTGTGCATGTTTTTATATTTCTCAATAATCGTCTGTGTTTCATAGGTTGAGCATTATATTTCTGGAACCCAACAGCAAAAAATAATTGACCACTAGCAGTTTGAAAAAGAGGAAGAGAAAAAAAAAATTCTGTTCTGTTCTGTTCGGTTCTGTTTTTTTTTGTGTTTCTTTAGTTTGAATTTTTTTTTTATTTTTAATATATGAAATTATAACCCAATAAAAAAAATGAAAAGAAAATAGAATGTGCATCATCATCATCATCATCGTAAATGTTGGACCACTATAGACGACGATACCACTACCAGAATTTTATCATCATCATTTAGCTAGAATAACAGGAGCATTTATCATATTGTTCCAAAAAAAAAGAGAGAGAAAGAGAGAAAAAAAAGAATGTGAAAACTAAAATAAAAACCAAACAAAATACTAGAGAAAAATTACTAGTTGTAACATGTTCGATGTCTTTACGCTTGCTTGTTTTTGGAACTATGCAAAAAAAAAAAAAAAATGGATAGCCATTTTACTTCTTCCTATTTGTCTTGTATGTGTGTGTGTGTGTATCACGATGATTCTGGTAATTCCAAAGACATACTCAGAATACAACAACAACAACGACAACGATGATGATGAAGAGAGAAAAAAAATAACAAGCAGTAGTAGAAAGTAAAAAAAAAAAAAAAAACTTTCACTGAATCACTTCTCATCTTTATGTTGATGTTGATGATGATGAAGACCTAGAATAATAAGAAGAAAAAAAAATGTGAAACGACGATGTAGAATCAAATTCGTCTGCCATCATCAAGCTCCATTGTCTCATATTAAAAATAGTTGTTTGTAATACGAATCAAAAGCAAAAGAAAAAAACAAAATATAAAAATAAATAAAAAACGAGACTCGAGCGCACATGAATTCTGTATATATTCTGGATATGATGCTCACATTCATATATAAATGTGTGTATGTGTGTGTGTGTGTATGTGCACATGGAAATGTAAAGAATTTTTTATTATTATTATTATTCAACAGAATCTCAAATCCATATCATCATCATCATCATGATTTTATTCGAACAAAACAAAATCGGACCAAGAAAAAAAAAACGAAAAGAAAGAAATTGTTCCAAAACCAAGATTAAATAAGAATATATATTGATGGCGATGATGATGATGATGATGAGAAAAGGAACAACGATCAATATACATAGTAAGCATTTTGAAAAAGTTCAGAACCAGAAAAAAAAAAAAAAAAATGACTAACGAAACGATGTGTGTGTGTGTGTGTGTGTGCGTATGGTTATAATATGGCCGTTATTTATATAGAGATGATGTTCAATCAATGATTATGTGTTTGCCACAAACAGCAGCAACAACAACAACAACAGCAACGAATACAGAAAATTCAGATTTTTTCTCTCTTTCTCTATCAAGAATTCATACAGAATTTAATTTTCATCATCATCATCATCATCATCGACATTGTTCCAATGCCAATGCCAACAAAAAAAAAAAAAAAACAACAACAATCCATACATGTCATACATGTTTGGATTGGTTAAAAAATGGATTTTTTTTGTCGTTGTTGTTGTTGTTGTTCAATTTATAAAAATTCTATGTGATGTGATGATTTTTTTTTTTTGTAAATTGAAAATCATCATAAAAAAAACCAACGACGACCAATGACAACGAATGGCATTTCATATGGCGCTCACCAGATATATAATAAAAAAAAGAGAAAAATGAAAAGAAAAAAAATATCTACTTCCGGGGAAATATTATAAATAAATCCCTAGAGCACTATTGGTGTGTGTGTGTTTTATTGCTATTTTTATTTTTATTTTTTTTTTTGGAACCGGATTTTTCTCTTTCACACCAAAAAAAAAAAAAAATAATATTTCGAATGATGCATGGCATGAGATTACAGAATATATATAAAAAAAACCAAATCTCAAACACAAACATGAGTGTGTGTGTGTGTGTGTGTGTATGAATATCTATAGTCTATGGTACAGAATTGAAAAAGAATTTATTACATTGTGCAACAATGAATTAAAAAAAAAGAAGGCAAAAAGAATGTTTCCAGCATATCATTCTGTCAGGAATATTTTTTTTTATTAAAAAATTTCCAGAATATACAAATTCCAACCATGTATAATAATAATAATAATAAACGTTTGTCGTAAATGGTGAATTATGCAACAAAGAACAAAAAAAACAGAATAAAGAATCTACAACTTTTTTTGTGCATTTCTGTGTGCCACATAACAACAACAATGAATTATTAGAAAACAAATCAAGAATAAAAACTACATTTATTTCATTGATTTTTTTCGTCTTTGTTTCTTTGTTTCGAGCTTTTTTATCTACATCCTTATCAACATGGGTATTCAAATGTGAACAAAAACAAAAGGATTAAAATGGAACAAAAAAAATAGAACCAAACATCGTCATCATCATCATCATCAACAACAACATACTAAGAATCTGGAATTGTGTAACACAGCATTTGGCATGTAGAATCCATTGATAGTTGATGAAAAAGAAAAACCATAACATATACAGAAACACTAATTTTTTATCTTTAATTCTGTTCTGTTCTGTTTTGTTTTCATTTATTCTTGTTTATTTGCAAATTTTTTTTTGTACCAGCAAAAAAAAAAAGATTTCAAGGGTTTATATGGGTAGCTTATATATTTCTGGGTCGGATATGTTTTTTTTTTCGTCCAACTCTAAAACACTGTGTTTGTCCTATGTGTGTGTTATGTATTGTTTGTTCGTTTCAATACATAGGAAAAATAAAATGAAAACGAAACGAAAAGGAACAAAAAACCAAGAATTCTGTGTGTGTGTGTGCGTTCCAAAGCCTTTATAACATATGGGCCACACACACACACACACACACACACATGACGCCTAACAAAAAAAAAATCGACCGCATGGAATAAGAATCAAACGCCACCGCCACTATGATGTGAGGGTAGAATTTTTTTTTTTTTTTGATAACGGCACATTTGTGATACCAGAATTTCGGCTTACTGGAGGGTGTGTGTGTGTTTCGAAAGTCAGAAAAAAAGTGGTGGGGTATATTCATTCATTCATTCATTCTTCAAAGAAAAAAAAATGACTACGACCAATTCAGATCAATTCGACCGAATAACGACGATAGCGGCGGACATGGCCGTTTGACTTTTTCAGTTTTTTTTTGTTGTTGTCGTTGTCGTTGTCGTCGTTGGTGGTGGTGGTGGCTGTTTCTTTTTTTTCTCTTGGCATATAAATATACACAAGAGAAAAAGAAAAATTGAAATGCCAGTTCCGTTGTCCCATGACCCATATATATATAGTACCAAAATATACAGATATATTCCATTCACAAATAAGCTATGTATCCAAAAATAAAAAAAAAATCCAAACGATAACAGCAAAATTTATACAACAAGATATGAACTGAGTGAACACACACACACACACACACACACAGAGAGAGACAGAGAAAAAAAATCACAGAAAATCGTAGCATCAAAATCGAAGGAGCTTTATTATTATTATTAAAATAGCGCGCCAAATAGAAAAAAAATTACACCCAAAGAAAAAAAATACACAAACAGAAAAAATCTTTCTGTTTCTGGATCGTAGAAGATACAATTTCGGAAAATAAAAATAAAGAGACAAAGAGAGAGAGAGAGAGAAACCTTAGAAAAAAAATGTGTCCATCTCGACCTAGAGAAATTTGAGAAAGATGAAGAAAAAAAAAATAACTACTACATTTTCGTAATGATATAGCTGATATACAACATGAGGATAACAATGGAAAATCCAAAATTTCGAATCGATCATATTGTCGACTGGTGAAGAAAAAAAAATCACTAGATCAAACACAGCAACCAAAAAAAAGTTCATATTCCAAATTCATTACAAGTCAACAACCAAATCATCGAAATGTCAATGTAAAGTAACAAAAGAAATTGCAAAAAAAAAAAAAAAAAAAGAAAATTCTTCCGCTATTATTCTGGTCCAGAATCACTTTTCTATAGTGACCAGATTTTGTTTTTTTTTGTTTCTGGTTTTTTACACACACAAAAAAAAGAGCAACAACAAAAAAAAACTTCTAAATCAGCAGCAGCAGCAGTCATACGACAATCATTTATTCATTTTTCTTTTTGCTTGAAATGGCAATCAATCAATAAATAAATCTGTGAATGAATGAATGAATACCGAATAGAGAGAGAGACGGGACCATAAAAACCAACCACATTATCGAGTATGGATTTCAGTTTACAAACTGTCAAATAAATTTTTTTTTTTGTCTTGGCAATCGAGATGAAACAAAAAAAATTTGACCAAAATTTTGTCCCCATATAATATAACCACCATATTCAACCACATCCACAATATCAATAGATATTGATGTGGTGACTTTTAGATTGAAACAAACAAACAAACAAACAGAAAAAAATGGATCACAGTTCAGCCGCAGCACAGACCAACACACACACACACACACACAAACATACATGGGTTGTTGAATTCCCTTGAAATAAAGATTTTTCGATTTTTCAATTTTTTTTTCTCTGATCAGCCGGTAAAGAGCAGTAAAACAAAAACAAAAATTCTGTGTATAAAATCAATTGAAACAGAGAAACAAAAAAAAAAATGGTTGCCAAGGACAGGCAAATGATGCATGTATGCAATGTACCAATCACAAGTTGTCAATGGCAGCCCATTTATTCATTATGTGAACAAATGAAACAAAACAATTTTGTCGATTGTCGATTGATTGCAAACAACGACGACAACGACGAAATTTTCGTATTAAATTCATGTCATTCAAATCAATCCTCTGTTTCTCACACACACACACACACACACACACATGAATCGAAGGCAATTTACTTTAAATGAACCAAATGGAATGACCAAAATTGTGATTGTAATTGTTGTTGTTGTTACAATAATCATCATCATCATTTTTGTTTTGATCGACACACATTTGAATCCTAAGAATCCTTATCCATAGCCATTATTTTTTTTTTGAAAACATTAAAAGTTTATTGTTTATACAGTATTCTATGTTATTTATATAAAAAAAACACAATACTTATCCCGGAACAAAAACAACAACAACAACAACAACAAATACAATGTGTTGATATATATTATTATTATTGTTGTTGTTGTTTTGGTACAACTAAACGAAACTTGAGAGAAAAAAAAAACTTGACAAAAGAAAAAAGTTGTTGACCATCCACCCACCCACACACACATTTTTACTACTAACTTTTGTTTTGTTTTTTTTTATATTTGTTCTTTCGTATAATTGATTGAATGTGTAATTGAATAAAATTTTTTGTGTTTTATTCATCATCCATCAGTCCAAACACACAAAATCACACACACACAGAGAGAAAAACTATTCATATTTGAAATAACATACCAACATATGTGTGTATGGGGTCCGATTAAATGATGACGATGATGATGTGTTTTGTTTTTTGTCAAGTTGAAAAAAAAATCATCATCATTGGAATCACGATGTTTTCTTTATATGAGATTACAAACAACAACAACAACAAAACAAAACAAAAAAAAATTTTTTGATTCTATTGTTCCACAGTAGACGTTGTTGTTGTTGTGGGTAAATGTTTATTGCACCAACAACAACAACAACAACAGAATTTTACGATTCATGAATCTATTATGGAGACATTTTGAAATAAACGACATTCGGAAATGATGACGCGCTTGTCACAAAAAAAATAGAATTTTCTTTTTCTTCATTGTGAAGGTTGTACGGAAAAAAAGGGGTAGAATAAAGTTTTTCCACCAACACCAAACGCACACACACACACAAAGATAAAACAAAAATGGACGAAGAGAAAAAAAAACGAGCCATATCAGTGAATAATAATAATTGTAAAAATGGAGAATTGGCAACCATAACCATAATAATAAAATGATGAAAAAATGGTAGTCGTCATCATTATCATCATTTTAGTCATATATATGGCAAAACACGAAACAAAAAGCAAATTTAAAAAAAAAATTTTATAATTCGAAAAAGATAAGATTCTTTCAGTGTTGTTCATTTTGACTCGACAAACATTAAATGTCCAAAATCATCAATGCCATTTTTTTATTGGATTCTTTAATCTTGAAAGCAAACACACACACATAGAATCAAGATTGTTTTGTTCAGATTCTTCATTGTTATGGTTGATGGTTTTCTCCATCTTTTATTACCATTGTCATTAAACATAGTCATCATCATCATCATCATCATGTTGGTATGCAAGGCAATAAAACAAAAACAAAAAATTCGAATAATCAAAAAAAAATAGTGAATAAAGTGATGAACGACTAATATCGATTTTGAATATATATATTGAATAACGCCCATTCAATATATTATAATAAACTCATTTAAATCGATCGATTTCAATTTTATTTTTTGTTATTTAATGTAAATTTTATTCAAACTTTGATGATGATGGTGCGAAAAAAAAGCTAAATGAAAACTTCATTGACATTCGACATTAGTTTGTTTTTATGAAACAATGAGGAATAAATTTCAAAAACATTGTTTTCAATATATATTGTTGTGTTTATATGATCGGAACATTTTGAATACAATTCAAAATTCATTAATTTAAATGTGAAAAATGAATTAAATAATATTCTTTCCATTTCATGCTATACTCTCGATATGATCAATATTTATCATCATCAGAATCATAACGATGATGTCCCATAGTACTGATTTTTTTATAATGTCGACTACTATTACTGCTGCTACTAACATGATGTTGAGATGATGATGACGATCGATGACGAGATGATGATGAAAGGGTTGGTGGTGGTGGTGGTACTGGTGATGTACGACGATGATGATGATGATGGTGTCGATGGCGATGCTTATCCGTTGTGGCAAATTCTTCTCTACTACTATTTTTACTAATCGATGGCAGCGGTGATGGACCATTTCCGTCATCGCCACCATCATTATGATGATGATTATTATTATCATGGATATTATCATTTTCATCATCATCATCATCCATGTCCATATCGGCACGGCCTAAATTCTCATCGCTATCGGCATCAATTTTTTCATGTTCTGGCGTTTTCAATAATGTCATTCGTTTCTGTTCCTTTTGTTGTCCATCATTATTTGTGTGTAGTGAAGATGAACGAGAATTATTATCGGAATGACCATCATCATCATTATCATCAACTAAATCCATATTATCATCACTTTCTACACGATTCATTAATTTATCCTCATGTTCATGCTTGTTAATCATCATCATCATTGCTGTTTCATCTTCCTCATGGCAATTACCGGTCAATGGTGATTTCATTATTTTGATACGAGATCCAGATCGTGACCGTGAACGATTATGGCGTTCATGACGTTCGATAAGACCACTAGACATAGCGCTAACGCCATCTTTTCGCCGATCTCGTCGTTCTGGTACTCGATTTCGTTCCGATTCTCGGCTACGGCTCCGTTTTTTTGGTCGTTCTCTTTCAACTCGACCATGAACACGTTCATGGCCATAATCTTTTTCTTCTCGGCTACGTTCATGTCTTTTACGATCTCGTTCAGAACGTTCACGTTCACGATCTCGGTTACTTCGATCTCGTTCACGATCATAACTTCGACGTCGTTCCATGCTTCGATCTCGACTTGAACGACGACGATCACGATCTCGTTCTTTAGATCGTTCTCTTCGACTACCACGTATTCGCTCCCGTGAATATGAACGATCACGTGAAGATCTACGTCGTGATGATGAGGAATATGGTGAACGTTCACGTCGTTCACGTGATCGAGAACGACGACTTGATCGACGAACCGGTGATCTTGAACGTGAAATTGATGAACGTTTACGATCACGTGAACGATGGCTCGGTGGTGTTCGCGATCTTCGGCTACTTTTTCGACTTCGGCTAGGTGATCGACTTGAACGACTTCGTCCAATAGATCTTGATCGTGAACGTTTTGGTTTCGGCATCAGATCTCGTGTTTCCGGAAATTTACTTGGATCAACTATAATCAAAAAAAAAAGTCAAACTAGTTTTTTTTGAAAAACTTTATTTCCAATACCATTGATTTTATATTGTGGTTTGAGTATACTGGTTGTTGTATGTGTAAGATTCAATTGAGATCCTTGGAATGATATTCCAGTATTTTGTAAAGCATTTGCCACCGATGATTGATCCGTATATTCAATCATTGCCGATTTAATAACATCATTTTCATCGGTGGTCATACGAAGATATTTAACTTCACCAAATTGATTGAAAAATTCCAATAATTGTTCCGGAGTTGTCTTTTGGATTATAAAATTAATTGATGATTTAAATGAAACAGTGAAAAATTACCTGTTTGTTAACATTTGAAACTACAATCGTACGACGAATTTCTTCTATCTTTGCAGGATCTAAACTTGGCGATAATGGTGGATATTGTGGTAAGCCTAATGCATTTAGACGAGGATCGATTGTTGTAATCGATTGTACGCCATTTACGGTTTCAATCTAGTAATTAAACACATGACAAAATATAGTTTGATATGGATAAAATGATGATATAATTTTAAAAAAACTACCTGTGAAACGACGCCATTATTACTGCTATTCTGAAGATGGCCTTCATTGGCTAATTTCAATGCCAATGTTTCATCCGGTATACGATTATCATGAACCGGCTTGACCATAATCGCACGATCAATGAATACGGTATTGGTTAGATGTTGTGCTACACATACATTCATTGGATCGGCAAATCGTACATAGCATACACGTGATATCTGCTGTGATGGATCACTACATATCATCATCATCATCATCATCAATATTAGATTAATTAATCGAACAAATGAAATGTTCAACCTTACCTTGTTGGATAACAAACAAATTCTCGTATCGGGCCAACATTGGTGAATAATGTTCGTAGTTGTTCATTAGTGATAACCGGCGCCACATTGGTCACCTGAATCACCGATGTTGTTGATCCAGGGCCCATTTTATGTTGTGATTTTATAATTACTCAATAGAATCAGAATTGAATGAAAACAATTTTTACCAGAGAAAAAAAAATTCGGCCAAACAAAACAATCAAAGCTCACACACACACACACACACACAGTTCCCACACCGAAACTGACACACAAAAAAAAATAGCCTTGTGTGTACACTACTAAATCGTAGTGGAGTGGCGAAACTACCAAATCAGCTAGTACACTACCAAGTCAAATAGTACACTACCAAAATCGATAGTACACTACCAAAATCGATAGTACACTACCAAATCGAATAGTACACTACCAAAATCGATAGTACACTACCAAAATAGTGCACACTACCAAATCGAATAGTACACTACCAAATCGAATAGTACACTACTTTGATTTTTGACCTCTCCCCCTTTTTAACCCTTTCGCTGTGATGGATCACTACATATCATCATCATCATCATCAAATGTTTTCAACACAATGTCCGAGTTTACAAATCCCAAAAATATGTTAATATGGCAATTCGAATCATATCAGCGGCATTGAGAAATGTTCAACCTTACCTTGTTGGATAACAAACAAATTCTCGTATCGGGCCAACATTGGTGAATAATGTTCGTAGTTGTTCATTAGTGATAACCGGCGCCACATTGGTCACCTGAATCACCGATGTTGTTGATCCAGGGCCCATTTTATGTTGTGATTTTATAATTACTGAATAGAATCAGAATTGAATTAAAACAATTTTTACCAGAGAAAAAAAATTCGGCCGAACAAAACAATCAAAGCTCACACACACACACACACACACAGTTCCCACACCGAAACTCGACAATATCGTCTTAAATAATCGATAGTGATGAACGAATTTTTTTTATTTACATCGTAAAAAAAGCAAAAAAAAAAATCCTGGTTTTGTGATAAAAAAAAAATTATTTGGATCTTTTTGTTTATTCATTGAAATCCGGAACAACAAAAAAAAATGAATCATTTGATAGAGTCATAAATTTGTTAATAATAATAGCAACAACCAGATGACCTGATTGTCGATTTCTATCATCAAAAATTTTATTTTCATTTATTAACAATGACAACAGAAACAAGATGTAGCACTTTAACATTACAACAATATCTGCAAGCAAAAAATGAAGATAAAAATAATCTTAATAACGGATTTGGTCACCATAATCATCAACATCATCATCATCATCATCATTATAATCCACAACCACATCAAAATCGTTACAATCCAACAACCAAAAAACGATCCTCGACCGCTTCATCATCATCGACATCAGCCACATCATTAAATGTTTCAAATCATCATCGATCTTGTGAATCGATTAGTAATCATCATCAGATCCAAGGTTCCTCAAACTCTACAGCAAGATCGACGTTCTATTCAATGTGGAATACGGTAAAATATGGCAAGTTTTCATGCAATGGTAAATTTAAACATAATGCTCATTAACAATTTTGATTTTCAGAATTTAATCATCGATTTCGGAATAAATTCAATTTCAATTCACCAATATGTGTTCTTGGTCAACTTTACTATGGTAAAATGTCCGATTCGATTAGCCAATCGGATGAACAAAGTTCAAATCTCTATGCATATGATAAATTCAAAAAAGATTTCTATAGTCGAATCTGGCTAACATATCGACGTGATTTTCCTCCTTTACTGCAAACACCGATTACCACAGATAATGGTTGGGGTTGTATGATCCGTTCCGGTCAGATGATAATGGCGCAAGCTTTTCTTACACATTTTCATGGCCGAAATTGGCGATGGGAAGGACAAGATGATCTCATACATCGAATGATAATCAAATGGTTTGCCGATATTCCTGATCGATCGACAAGTCCATTTTCTATACATGAAATCATTAGACAAGGACAACAGTTGTTTGGTAAGAATCCAGGTGATTGGTTCGGTCCGGCATCCATATCGATCATAATGAAAAACCTGTTGGAAGATGCCGCCAAAGATAATCGATTATTATGCGATATTTGTTGTTATATTGCACAGGATTGCACTGGTATGTATGTAACATACTCATACTCTCAACTTTTAACTCTATTTTTTTTAATTTTATAATTATTGTTTCATCATCAGTTTATCTACAAGACGTCATCGACTTATGTCGGACAGTCAATATACGTTCAAATTCAAATACAATCATCGATGATGATGATGGAAATAATCAATGGCGTAGCATAATCATATTGATACCTGTACGTTTAGGTGGTGATGAATTTAATAAATTTTATTCACCATATTTTAAACAAATATTATCACTATCTTCATGTTTGGGTGTAATCGGTGGTAAACCACGACATTCATTATATTTTATTGGCTTTCAAGATGACAAATTACTTGCTATTGATCCACATTATTGTCAAAAAAGTATTGATGTTGGTACAAGAACAAATTTTCCATTGGATAGCTATCATTGTATATCACCAAAACGAATTTCATTAACATCAATCGATCCTAGCTGTACGATTGGTTTCTATTTGAAAACCAAACAAGATTATGATGAATTTATAAATTTTTCACAACAAATTATTGATCATTCATATAAAAGTAATGGTTATCCAATATATTCATTGGATTCCAAATAATCGATTTGACAATCAAATGAATGAACCATTATCATCAACAACAACAACAACAATGGATCGAATATTACGAATGGAATATAGACTTGTTGATCGCCATGGAAATGTACAGAAATTATTATCATCCGAAGATTTTGTTGTATTATGATGAGTTCATCAGAAAAAAAAGAAAAAAAAATTTCATTATAGAATTTGCTATTAATATATGTTATCTGAATTTTTTTTTGCTTGTTTGATTTGATTTTTTTTTATTTTAAAATTCTACAATCAACTTGAAAAAAGTGTAAATTAACTCTTTGAATTTTTCTTTTTCTATGACAAAACAAAACAAAAAAAAAAGTCATTTAGGATCGGATCGATTTTCTTTTGAATATAGAAAATTACTTTCACTTTAAGTATTATATGGGGGGGCCATAATGCAATTTTGTCTTTGTATACATAATCGAATGCCAGAAAAGAATAACCCTAAATGATTTTTTTTCGCTTTTTTTTTGAGTGATATCTTTCACAACAGTAGCATTTTGGATGATCAAGGAAATTGACATTTTTTTTTGTTTTTGTTTAATTTTTCACGTTCAATTGTCAATGTTGATGTTGTCATTCGCAAACACACACACACACAAACACTGTGACCGTAATAGCATACATGCAGGGTAATAAATATATTGGTTCGAATCGAATCGTATTCGGCAAAAGTGGTAGCTATTTAGATTTTTTTTTTGTGTTATAAAAACGACGTTTTATGACGACGATCCTGATTTTTTTTTTATTTCCCTGATGATGAGTAGTGGGGGTGAGCGAAAAAAAAACTTTCAATTTCAACAAAAATTTTGACAATTACCATTGACCTATAATCGTCTAAAATGTTGGTCATCCAATAGGGACAAACAAAAAATGACAAGCTGAATCAATTATACAGCAATGTCATCAATAAACAGCGCATACAGTTCCGATCATATAACCGATTGTATAACGACGAAAAAAAGGTCGACGAAAAAAAAAATGACCCAATAGATTTTTTTTAGGGTCACAATTTTCTTTTTTTTTCATTTAATTTCTTCAAGATAACCAACCAACTAACTACCCACACCCAATAATAACTCATTCATTCAGGTAAATGGAAAAAAATCCAAGAAATACGCACAAAAATTTCATTCAAAAAATTTTAAATTGAAAAAAAAACGAAAGCACCCTATTATCCATCACACCTACTACAACTACTATTACTGCTACTATAGTACATACGTTTGGCTCTTTAACTAACCTAAACAATCGACATTGATATACAGCATTGATTCAATCTATAGATGAAAATCTATAGAAGAAAAAAAGGGTCAGTAGATAAAGTGAAAGTAGGCCACAAAGTAATAAAATAAAAGTAAGGTGTATAATATGAACATTCGAAATTATAACAGTTTACTTGTAGCCGATGTGTTTCTTTTCTTTCATTCATCAATTCATGATCCAGAAAGTGAATTGAAACGGATGTCAATGGGATCGTCGTCATCGTCGTCGGTGGGATTGAAGTTTTGACTTTCAATTTTCAATCGTCTCATTTGAATCCAATCCCTTTATATTGCGGGCGGAGAAATCATTGATTTTTTTTTCATAAATTTTTGTCCGAATTTCCTGATTACCGCTTTTCTTTAGGATGATGATGATGATGATGATTGTAGCTTCAACACCGCCGCCGCCGTCGCCACCGCCAACTATAATCGCCGTTAACACTATTGGTGGTGATTAGGGTTTCACTAACCTAATTTTCATTGAAAAAAAGTGAAAATAACCAAAACAAAACGATGATGATCATATCAATGAACAAAAAAAAAGAAAAAAAAAATAGAAATTGGACCATGGGGTTCCGATGATGACGACGACAACAACGATCGTAACCGATCCAAACGTCTAGTCATATAGTCTCTCTTATCACATATATTGGTCAATTGAAAACTGTAATTTTTTTTTCTACAAATATTCTCTCTACCCTTTCTTTTTATTTTTGGACCGATTTTTTGGACACACTAAGACTTTGTCTTTAATCGATTTGTTTCTTGAAATAATGGAAAACTTTTACTTTTTCTTCAAATAATAATAATTATCACAAATCACAAAATGATCATCATCGTCATCATCATCACAGTATGTGATTATCATCATGGTGGCAGTGGTAATTAGCCACCATCAAATGACCAATGAGAAATGGATTACTAAAAATGGACACTGACAGTTATTCTTCTTCTTTGAAAAAAAAAACAAAATTTTTGAAATTCAATCAATGAATATGAAATTAGTAACGAAAGAAAAAAAAACGAAAATAAAAACAGAGAAATGTTTGACCTTCGAAATATAAAAATCGATTAACACAAACACACAAAAAAAAATATTCTGTAACAAAACATGTAACGAATGATTTTGCCTGTCTTGTCACGTCACCATATATATATATAATTGAAATTCAAACCAAAAGTTAAAAAAAAAACAACAACCAGCTAACTGTGGACAAATCAAAAAGTTAAAAATGGCTAATGACGTATCGATATAGTGTGGACGAATAATAATAACCACCACCACCACCAATAATAATAATAATAATGTGATAATGGACAACCGATAATGAAACGTTATTTCACTCACTTTCACTCATTCAGTCAGTCACTTCTTCCTGTCCAGTGTGTTGTTGTTGTTGTTGTTTTTTTTATTGAATTTTTCTAATGTTTTTTTTCTCCTTGATTCCATACCGTTTTTCTCATTTTCATTTTTTGTTTTTTTTCCAATGAATGTAACAAATTTTGTAAGAGGTTTCAAAGTATTGATGATGATTAGCTTGTCTATTCATTTTTTTTTTCATCACTGTTATCATCGTTCCAACACACACACAAACAGACACTCTAATGCTTGAAGGAAAAGGAAATTTTTTTTGTCTTGTTTTGTCTTGCACACACCAAAAAAAAAGAAGATTATTTGTCTGCTATTTATTTTTCATTTTGTTTTTGTTTCTGGATCGATAATGGGTACTGTTGTTGTTGTTGTTGTTGTGGCTGTTTTTCACCATTGGTCTATATTTGTCTAAATGGCCAAAAAAATGATGATGATAATTTAACCTTGTCTTTCTCTCTCTTTCTCTCTCTCTCTCTTTCTCTATGTTGGCTATTAACAAATCCGTTATACACACACACACTGATGATAAGAATTTTGAAACTTTTTTTTTCTTACTTCATTGAAAATGAAAGTATTTTTTTTCATGGTTGTGGTGGTGGTGTTTTTTTTGAGGGGGTGGGGGTAGGGGTGAAAGAAGGTAATCGTTTACCACCATGAAAAAAAACGACCCAACAACATTAGTGATTTATATAACACAAAATGAGTGAGAGAGTGAGACACTAATGTCATGGAATGTGTTCACTGAACAAACGTGCGCACAGAAAAAAAAGGGCTAAAATAGTCGGATTTTTTTTTTACTCTACTAAAAATAGATATGACCATATCGAAACATGTATTCAAAAAAAAAAATGGTCATTTTACATTATTTGCAAAAGAATGGACGATGACGACGACGACGATTGTGGTGGTGGTCAGCGTGTGTCAATCATCATCATCATTATATACAAATGTAAAGCCAATTGAGATTTAGATTTGAAAATCAGATTAACCGAATCGACAACAAGTAACAAAAAGAATAAAAAAACAAAACAAAACACGTGGCCCACATATTATTGGATGTATTAACCATGTAATGGGGTTCTTTTTTTTCTTGATATATTCTGGAATTGATTTAAAATCTACACATATATTTTTATGACTAAAAAAGATGAATATTTCATGATTTTAAAAGAAAAAAAAATGAGCAACAACAACAACAACAACAACAACTACAAAAAACAATGAATCATACCACATCGTATGATGGAAATTAAAACAACGGATTTTTCGTTTTTTTCTGTTTTTTTTTTTGGATGTCATCATCATCATCATCACAATGAATAATGCAAAATTGCAAGGATTACAATACAATCAAGCAATCAGGATTGATCATCCATATCATTAAACGTGTGCGTACACATCATTCCATTATATATACATTATAAATCTCATATTATTCATAAATATGATATATGATGATGATCCTCATCATCATCACATTGAAAAATTTATTATACAGACACAATAAAAAAAAACGACGACAAAACGTTGTATTGATATATTGAAAAACATCATCATCATCATTTTAGTCATTAAAATATGCACTGAAAAAGATAGAGAGAGAAAAAATTCATTCATCCTTCAGACACTTGTTTTCTTTTTCTCTCGTTTCTTAGGCAACCCTTTTCTTTGCAACATATGTGCAATTTACCTGTAATGTTTAAATTCCAGACTGATTGTTAGACGTATATATTATATTAATGCTATAGCAATAATCATCCAACAACAACAACAACTACCTAAGTGATGCAAAAGTGCATTTTAATTTCATTTTCATAAGGGGGGGTCCATTGTTATCAATGAAAAAAAAAATCAACACTTGCACACACACACAGACACAGATTATACACCTGACACATCGTATATATGCAATATATAAATCCAATTTGAATGCAATTGGAAGAACAACAAATGGACATTGCAAACAACAACAACAGAAACAGTAGTCAATTGATGATCAATCGAATTGATTCCATTTATAAATCGATTTATAAAATGGACAATGATGATCAGATTTGAATTTGATTTTATTCCAAATTTTTGTTTTCTCCTTCTTTTTGTTGAATTAATGATGATGGTTGAACAACTTTCTCCATCACCGCCGCCACCACCACCACCGCCATCACCAATGATGATGATGTTTGATAGCTGAGAATCCATCCAATCCATCAATAACAATAAATGACCTTGAAAATGGTCGTTATACGACGAACTTGATTTTTTTTTTTAATGTCGTCGGACGTCTGATGATCTTGATGGTTGGCTGGTTATATACCTGCATCCATAGATGGAATAATAATAATAATAATAATAAATTGGCCACCACCATTTATTTTTTTATTCATTTGAAACCAGTTTATATTCAAACAAACAATCAGCTAACAATCTGCTTTTTTTTTCTTTCTTCAACAACGATTCCAGAGGTTCATGCATATAAATAACACAGCAGCTAAACATCATCCCCTCCACATACACACACACACACATTGCATTCATTTTGTTTACCCCGAAACTCCCGGTTATCATGTAAATTTCAAAAAAAAAATGGCTGACATGTTTGTACTTTGACTCATCATCTTCATCATCATCAAACCGGAGAGAATTTTGAGGACCATTGGTTTCGCAAACTGGTTTCCATTTATTTATATATTATGAAATCATTTCATTTCCATTGAAATCCAGCTATATTTGACATTATTTTTTCTAGTGAATTTTTCAAAATTTTGGCTCATAGATCATCATCATCATTACAATGAAAAAAACGAATCATCATTATTATTCATATGGTAACCATTCAAGCCGGGCTTTATAATTGGTTGGTTGGTTGATTTTCATTTCATTTCATTTCGTTTTTTTTGTTTCGAAATTTTCTTTTTCTTTTATTCGTAAAGAAAAGAATTAACCGTGAAAAAAGGTAAAAGTAAAAAGTTGAAGAACAGGTTGACCAGGTTAATGGAAATGAACAGGAATTTTTTCTTTCTTTCGTTTGTTTGTTTGTTCATTTTTTTTCGTATGGATTTGATTTTTCGTTATCATCATCATCAACAACAACGATACAAGCGTTATTTGACAACAACAACAACAACA
Organism: Dermatophagoides farinae; assembly: GCF_024713945.1. Taxonomy (NCBI): domain Eukaryota; kingdom Metazoa; phylum Arthropoda; class Arachnida; order Sarcoptiformes; family Pyroglyphidae; genus Dermatophagoides; species Dermatophagoides farinae. Next base: position 3,555,742 of record NC_134684.1, on the reverse strand, counting down.
ACAACAACAACAGCGACAACAACAACAAAATAGCACTACAATCAAAGAATTAGAATTTAGGATTATGGCCATTACTGCTACCACCAGCTGGTTTTTTTTTCAAATCAAAAAAAAAACGAAAACTAAATACCGACTTTATCATGGAATAATAATTACAACGGATGGATTACGAATATAAACCATTACCATTACAATGAAACAGAAAATGGAATGAAAAAAAAATTTCAAAACAAAACAACAACAACAACAAAAAACAAAAGAATCTTGTGGAATTTGAATGTTTGAAAATGAGAAACAGAGAAAAAAAGAAGAAGAATAAAAAAAATCCAAACACCTGTTATGAATATGTTGTGATTTTACTATTGCAAAAAAAACAGAATAGTAATCACACACTAACACAGAGAGAGCGAAAGATAGTGTAAAATACAGGTAAATCTAGATCACATCAAGTTTTTTTTTTATTTTATTTTTGCCATTCATCATTCATGTATTGAAACAAAAACACCAAAAATAACAACATTATGATCCATTTACCTTTACCACTTGTTGACCATGACAGCATCCTGTGTGTGTATGTGTGTGTGTGTGTCTTCATATATATATAACAATCAACAACAACCAGATCAAGATCAAGATCATCACCATCATCATCATTAAAGATGGCAATAATCATTATACTATGAATTAGTTTGATGATTTCCATTATTCAACAATGACGATAATGATTACCATTGAGATATGGTCATATCACTATGTCTGTCACTTTCATGTTGGTGTTTGTGTAGATTACACACCAATTATCATTTGAAAATGAATGTGAATGAATAGAGAATTTTTTTTTCTACTACTCGATATATAAAAAAGAATGAAATCATCATTTTGGATGAAGATGGCTAGTCATGCGATGAAGATTTCAATTGTCAAATCTTCTTGTCCATTTTTTTTCTCTTTCTTCTAAAAAAAACAAGTGTGTGTGTGTGTGACAAAATAAGAACACAGCAGCATCTACACATACAATTTGAGCAGCAGGTAGATGGATGGATGATTGAAATGCTGCAATCTAGGGTACTTTTTTTTCTTTTCTTATTTCAATTTTCAAATGTTTCGCCTGAATTGTTACGGAATGAGCATTTTTTTTTTGTTTGTTTCGTATCGGATTCATGAACCAAATATCATTATCATCAAGATATTCGACCGAATTCTTGATAAATAAAAATCAAATCAAAAGAGGCGAATTTGTAACAGATTGCAAACGACAATTCTACAATATATTCAATGATGTGACATGAAACCTAGCGACAAAAATAAAAAAAAAACCTAGAAATCTAGTTTACCAAAGGTAGAAAAAAAACAAATGAAAAATTTTATTATTCATGTAGGCGTTGTGTGTGTGTGTGTTCATTGGCAAAAAAAAAACATCGTACATCGAACCTTCTCGCTGAAATGAATAAAAAAGAAGAAGAAAAAGAAAAAGGTCTTGACCCTACGGTCCAAATCATTCATAGCCAGTGGTAAACAAAACAAAAAAAAAATTCCTTTCTTCAGATGTATATGGAGAAAAACAGGTATATAATTTTCATTACGTAATTTATGATCGTGTGTGTGTGTGTTTTCGGGAAAAAAATTTTTTTTTTTTTTTTTTGATGAAAAAAAATCGAAATGCACGAATATAACAGCTTCTTATACAACATAATACAGCATCGATCGATTTGATGGATGCTTAGACTTTTGGACTTTGAATTACCATCATTATTATCATCATCATCATCGATAAACAGCTAAAATGAAAAACGAAAAACGTTCGTTCTTGAACCCAACAATCAAAGATCGACCAGCCAGGGTATAATGTAAAGAATGAAGAAAAAAAAAACTTGAACCACACACACACTTGTTGTTCAATGCAAAGGAGAAAAAAAAATTCGCACGCGTTAAAGTTGGAAAAAGAGAGAGAGAGAAGAAAGAAAAAAAATTGTCGGTGGCTGGACAGCCCCCATTGAAAGATTCAAAGCATCCATCATCACGATGATGATTCAGGCAATACAACCTATCAAAATATATCAACCTGCGACGATGAAGAAAACACGTTTTTCTTTTCCATTTTCTTTGGTGGGCGCTCATTTCGTCGTTCACATAAAACGAATTGTTCTTCTCATTCTTTTTTTTTTTTTTTTTGAAGATTTGCCACCCTCCCGTGATTGAAAACATTTATAGAATTCTATCATTCTATATATACAAGAAACGAAAATATTACAGCTACAGTTCACGGTTATACTTTTTTTTCTTATTTTTTTTTTTTTTTAGGGATGTGAACTTGTTTTTCTACTTTGAACCAGAAAAAAAACATCCCTACCCATGGTGATGATGATAACGATGGAATACACCATCAACCTGTAATGTATAATGATTAGATAAGAATCACAAATACGAATGTTGCTAGGCAAAATGTTTGAACAAAAATAATTCTCTTGAAAAAAAAATCAAACGATGAGCTAGATAGCTAACAAGCTCCGTAATATAACTATATACTATACTACAGGTAGAAACCAAACCAAACCAAATTAAAGAAAAAATAACAGGTTGAAAACTTTCACTAGATGATGATGATGATGAAACAATCAATATCATTCGATTTATTTAAAAAAAAATATGAAAAATACACCTGTACAGTGTACACATACAAACATACCATATATATACATTCGAATCATTTTGTCATCATCATCATCATCATCATCATTGACAATTATGTAATTTTCAATCATTCATATGTCTATCATGCACTTGAACAATGTACAGATTGTTCATATACCTGGGTAGTAGTTTCCATATCAAATAATGAAATGAAAAAAAAATGTGAATTTCACAAGGTTACACGAACAATGAACCTATGTGTGGATGTTTAGCATTATTATTATTATGATAAACCAAAGCTTGAATAGAATTGAAATGATAATGATAGAATCGGATTGGGAGAGAGAGAAAGAGAGAGACACACACATACAGACGCAGCCATCAAGAGGTGAAATTTCATTGCCATTGTATTATTAGTTGGATTTTTCATTTTTTTCTTTCTCTCTCTACCTGCCATCATCATCATCATATTATTATTATAGTCGATGGGTATCCATCATCATCATCATCATCATCATTATATAATCGAGAACAATGCAAGATGTCCATAAAATTTCAACTATAGAGAGAATAAGATGAGATGAATGGATCCGATAGGTTCAAACATTCAATTTTTTTTTTTTTTTTTTGATTGATCAATTTTAAGATTCAATTGAAAGAAAAAACCAATAATAATGATGATCAATTTGATTTGATTTGATTTTTGGCAATGCGCCCGGTTTTTTTTTTGCTATCGTCGAGGGTTCAAGGCTCATCATCGTGGTCAATAAAAAAAAAAAAAATATTCTCAGGATTAGCTCATTGTCCATCATTGTGCATAATCTTGTCATTTTTTGTTTCTGTTGTTGAAAGAGGCACCAAAAATCAAACATTCTTGATCAAAAACAAATGTTTCAATCATCTTGATATATATTTGGCTGTGTATGGATGGATGGATGGAATCCAATCAAATCAAACAATATGTTCCAAACACACACACACACAACATTGGCATTTGATTACGTGATCAAATCATTAGCCTGATGATGATGATGACGATGGTGGTACAAAGACATGATGATGATAACGAAAGTTCAAAACCAGAAGTCTTTGCTTATTTATTTGAACAAACAAACAAACAAACAAAAACCTGAAAATAATACAAACATTTTGGCCAGTGAACATTTTGGAAACAAAAAATTAATTAACCAAACTATTTCTTGTTGTTGTTGTTGTTTTTTTTTGTCTTCAAAATAAAAACGACACACGACACACACACTGAGAATCTAAAATTTCTTTTTTCTTCTTTCTTTCTTTCTTTCTTTGGTGCCTCATTGTTTGTTGTTTTCGTTGATAATTACTCTTCTGTTCCAATGGAATTCTATTCGACTTTTTTTTTGTCAGCTACACATCTGCCACAAATTGCAAGAAATTATCCAATACAAATCTCAGCTCCTGTAATTCATTCATTCATTCAGTGATTGAGTGAAATGAAATGAAATGAAAAACAGAAAAAAAAAATTCAAGAGGATCGATTATGTAATAAATCTTAAAAAAATACAAGAATAACATTGGAAATCTGGTATCATTTGATTAATTGATTCATTCATTATCTATACCAGCATTATCTATAAGGAATGGAAAAAAAACATCTGCATCATCGATTCAATTATGAAAAGAAAATTTTTTTTTTTTTTTTTTTAGTTCATACCGGACAACAACAAAAAGAAGTAGTACCGGTCGCACAAACTGTACTGCTTTTGAAAGCCTTTATTACAAATGAAGAAGAAAAAAAAACCCGGCGCAACAAGGTGAAAGCGCATGAAAAAAAAACCCGAACAACATGACTGACATCATTGGTTATGACCCGGTTATCCGCACACACACAACACACACACACATTAACAACATAGACAAGGGTTGCAGTTCACTGGGCCAGTATGATGTGATATGATGGTCAGTTACACACCGATATCGATACCGGCAAAATGCTGGACTAGGTCAGGTAAAAAAAATAAACTAGACCGCTAGGTACCGGTTTTTTTATCGTTGTTGTTGTTGTTGAATTTAACTGGCCTGATTTTTTTTTTAAAAATTTTTCTCTATCCCACCTAGTTCATTCATCGTATAATGGGACCCTAAAGATAAGGAAAAAAAAATTTTTTTTTTCTCCAGACCTAGTGAAAGAAAGAAAGTTTCCTTTTGGGTGAAATAATAATCTTTGACGGACAAACAGACACACACACACAAACAACCAGTCGGTCATTTGGTCAGTATGGTGCATGTGGGTCAATTTCAATCACCATTTTTTTTTTATCAGAAATCAAATCAAAGAAAATCGAAAGGGACCAGATGGTCATATAACGTTATGTTTAGATTTCTTCAACTCGCTTTTTTTATGCGTGTGTGTGTGTGTGTTTGGGTTACATAAAAGAAATAAGCAAAAGAAACAGGAACGAAATTCGTTTTTTTCTAACAAACAAAGGTGGACTCCTTTTTTTTGTTCACCTTTATGAATACATACACGAATCAATCGAATATGTTCCGGTCAACATATTAAGTGGTCAAAATATTTTAACGAAAAAAAATAAATAAATAAACAAAAAAATCGAAAGAAATCGTAAAAATCGGAAATTACCTTTAAATGAATGATGATGGTCATTTGAATTTGAATTTTTGTTTCTCAATCCTTTCTCTTGTATCAATCATAGCAATTTTTCCTTGACAATCAATCGATCGAAATTGAATATTCAAATGACAATATTCATCATAGTATTGTTCAATTGGATTGTGAATGAACTTTCATGAACATTTTTTTTCCTTCGTGCATCGATGATGATAATAGCGTAGATCATTGCCCATCATCATCATCATCGAAAAAAACTTGATGGTCTTCGTTGTTGAATAGAATGATGATGTCCACACACACACGCACACACGAAAATCATGGTTGGTTGGTTAGTTGGTTGATTTTTGCCTTCAGGGAGCGTTTATTTTGATTATTCCCTGCAACAAGAAAAAAAAACATTGATGAGATGATTAGAAAGAAAAGAAAAAAAGCAAAGAAAAAAAAATTGATGAAGACAAAGTCCGCAATCAAGGTCAAGATGATGATGATATAACCAACAACAACCACAATGTAAAGAGCATCTCTCTCTCTCTCTTCATCGAAAGCAATTACCTGAATCGAAATAGAAAAACGAATGAAAAGCAAACCATCGAACCGAACCAAAAAGGTAAATTTAAAGCAAAACAGAAGATGCAGAGCAAAGTGAAAGTGAAAGGTATAATAATGGTGAATAGAAGATTTTTTTTTCACTTGAATTTTATATATGAAAATAATGATTTGATTTGTTTGGCTGCTTCAAGATATAAAATAACGACGACGAAATTCTTTGCCGGATGAATATTACAAAAAAAAAATTCGAACAAAAATGATAGATAACCATCCATAGATGTAATGATTATCGTTGGAATTTTCAGATTTTATTTTTTTTTTCGGCCAACGCAAGATCACCACCACCAATACCACAGGTTGTTGTCGAGCAGGTTTTTTTTTCTTCTTCTTCTCCATCTTTTTTCATTGATTTGGATGTTTTGCCTCATCTCTTATTAAATTGATGAATAGATGCTAACAAACGGGGCCGAAATTTTCGTTTTCATCTGAAATCAGAAAAGAAAAAGAAAAAAAAATTTCATTTTCATCTGATATTGAATAATGAACAAAAATTTGGTTATTATTACTAACTAACTAACTAAACAAAAAAAAAATTATGACATCCACAAATATATATATCTAATATATAATGAGGTTTAGTGACCTACACACACACACACACACACACAGAGAGAGAAAATGTTGTTATTTATCAATGTCGAATCTTTGTTGATTAGTTATGGGTTTGTTGTTGTTTTTTTGATTTCTGACTATAGATTGTTTGGTTATTTTTTTTATGGAATCAACTCGATAATATTACTACCACAATTATGCTCAACTACTACTCTAAGCACTGAAACAAAAATTTAGTCAAATAAACAAATAGTCATCATCATCATCATTCATATTTGTGCATGTGCATATGTGTTTTTTTATTCATCAGAATCCAGTTAACCTTTAACCTGTTATATATGTTGTTTTGTTTAATATTGAAATTCCTAAAAAAAAACACACATCAAATGGTGGTGGTGCTGCTGGTGGTGGTGGTGGAGAAATAGAAAAAAAATCGCACCGGAAGCTCTTATGTTATCTCATTTCAGTTCAAATAAATAATACAGAACAAAACTACACTGGTTTTTTTTTATCATTTCTCATTCTTGTTTTACGGTATTATAATCTGTGTTAGTTATAAGTTCAATTCAACAAGTGGATGCGGTTCGTGTATAATAATATACATGATGACATGAATGAACAGAATGAGCATCATCATCATCATCATCATCATCATCGTCTATAACGTTGGTGTAGTACAGATATATCATATCGACCGACAGACCGCGATCCAATATACCTGCAAAAAACTTTCTCTAAAAAAAAATCGTAATAAAAAAAAATCAATGGTAAAAGAAACCAGTAAAACTACTTACCTACCTACCTACCTACCTATCTAGCTACCCAGTAAAAAAAAAAAAAAAAATTATTCACCAACCAGCCACAACAGTTTTATTTTTCTGTTCACTCAACAAATCACGCACGTTATAATACATCATCATCATTCATAGCTGGCGTAGCAAGTGTTTTTCTGTTTTTTTTTGTTGTTTGCTTCAATCTACAACCCAACCGCGACCACCACCTCCTCTTCTACATACATATGTTGATGATGATGATGATGAAACCTGCATGCGAATGAAGAGAATCATATATATATACAGTGAAATGAAGAAGAAAGCAAAGCAAAAAAAAAAAAACTTTCACTGTTAGCGCGCGCAACACGTTTTTTGTTGTTGTTGTTGTTGTTGTCGTTGTATGTCTGCATTATTACCAGCAGCCAATGTGTTTGTTGTATTGGTATTTAGTTTGTTACTGGTTGGTTGGTCGGTATGTGTGTGTGTATGTTGTGTGTGTGTCCAAGCAAACGATTCAGTCAGTCGATGACTACCGACTAGCCAGGTTTTTTTTTTGTTGTTTCTTCATTTTCAAATTTCACAATTTATATTTTTGCACAATTCACGTACACACACACACAAAATATTGATTGCCATTTGTTCGACAGCTATCATCGAGATTAGGTAATCAACAACAACAACAACAACCACAAATTGAAGATTGATTTTTTCGTTTGTTTCACTTCAAGAATCAATAGTTTGGAATTTCATTTTTTTTTTGTATGACAACAACAAGTGTGTCCGTTCGTTTGTTTTTTTTTCTGTTGTCCGTTATAATTCGAATGAGACATTATAATTCTGTAACAAAAAAAAATAAATAAAAATGCCGAAAGCATTCCTTATTCGTAAACATCTTCAACAACAATTTCAAAATCATCATCCGGTATTAAATCATAATAATAATAATAATAATAATAATCATGTGATACAACCAAAATCTGGTTGGTCACCTGTTACACCACCACCAAGTCCAGATGATAATGAACCGGAAAATTTGTCGATAAAATCAAATATTTTACCTGCACATCAGCAACACCTGCAACAGCAGCAATACCAGCAGCAGCAGCAGCAACAACAACAACAACCTAGATATGATCATATTGGTGCATTAGATTTAAAAAATAAAAATTTTCATCATAAATCTACTATTGATAATAATAATGATAATATGATGGATGAAGAAGCTGTTGATCTTACCTGTAGTAGTTTATCATCTGGATCATCATCACCACCATTCAATTCACATCATCCACGCAAACGTAATCGTAATATATCAACATCAGAAAATTCATCATCTTGTTCATATTCTTCATCAACATCAACATCAATTCATTGTTATGGTGGTCTATCATCACCATTAAGTTATCATTCAAGTGAAAGTGATTTCGATATCAAAGGTAAGTTGTTATATCATCAATAAATCAAACGAATTCGATTTTGAAACATTCGAAATTCCGTTATTGCACACAAATAAACAAACAAACACACACACATACATTTATTACCCATACACAAATGACATGTCAATTTTTTTTCGAATTCTCATCATTCATGAATTGATTCATAATGAATAAATTGTATACAAATACAGGTGAATAATAATAATATTTCCATTTTTTTTATCCAAATGAACAACAAAAAAAAAAAAAAAAACAGGATTATCATCATCATCATCAACATCGTCATCATCCACATCATCATTGCTAAATAATGCACTTAATTCATATCTAAATCAACGACCATCACGGCCACCATCATCATCATCCATTAGTATACATTCAATTCCATCCATAATAACGAATAATAATAATAATAATAACGTAAATTTAAATCCACTAAATCATCATCAAGGAGCAATTGATTGTTCTAATCGTTTGAATCTGGTTTCAATTGATGAACATCAACGTTTACAATTGACCAATACATCATCAACAACAACGAATGTCACTACGCTATCATCATCCATAAAGAATGAACATAATGGTAAGATTTTTTTTTTGTTTGTATGTTGGAACAATAATTATTCGAAACATGATTGCGCAAAATGAAAGAGTGAAAAAAAGAGGGTTATCCATTGTCTTTTAGTTCATTTCATTTCAGTGTGCGAGTTGAGCGTCAAACCACATTCATATATTGGGAGCCAATATTTAAGTCAGATATATACAATATAAAGTGATGATCATCACTTTCTCACCAGAACAAAAAAATAAAAAATAAACGTAAGAAAAGCTAGCCAGCCACTAGCCATTATTTAATGATAATTTTTTTTTGTTGCTGCTGCTTTCGTTATTACTTTCAATGGCAAAATATTGGTTGCTTACTTGAAAAAAAATGATAATATAAAAAGCCCTTGGCATTGAAATTGGTCAAAGGCTTTTTATTTCAATAGTAATCACTATATATACTCGTCGCGACGAAAAAAAAATAGAAAGAAAAAAAAACAGGTTTGCAATAAATGCGAATAAATCATACAGGTGGGATGCTTGGAAGCAACAAAAAAAATGATGATGATAGTTATGGTGGTGGTGGTGGTGGTGGGAGCCAGTTTTTTTTTCAATCATCATTGCGAATTGTTCAGATTGTATATATACGTATAATTATAGCGCACACATACACGTATAACTGATGCGAAAAGATTGTGTGTTTGACTATGAATTTTAGCTAGACATTTTTACATAGTACACTTTTTTTTTGAATATATAAGAAAGTGTGAGAAAATGTAAGAAAAAACTGGTCTTGAATATAACAAATTCCGTTTTTTTCTCTTTTTTTTTCCCATTAATTAATGACCATTTCCTTTCTCTCTTTTTTTCTCCTTTATTTTTATAGCTCATCACCATCATCAGCAACAGCAACAACAACAACAACAACGATCATCCGTTATACATCAGACATCAAATGGTGGACATCATCATTGTATATCGCAATCATTATCTTTGAATAATAATAATAATATTGTATCCAATGATGGTCAACAACAATCGAATGGAAATGAACAACAAAGTAATAATAATAATTCATTAGAAGCATTAGCAACAGCCGCTTCAAGTCTTTATCCTGGTACGCCGATTAATGTTGCATTAGCTGCTGCTGCTGCTGCTGCTGCCGCTGCTGCAGCCGCCGCCGCCGCTTCATCAACATCAGAATCAGCCAGTAATAATAATAATAATAATCAAAAATCAAATTCAAAAACGATAACGAAATCAACGATATCTTCACCACCACCACCACCACCATCAATATCACCATTACCATCACCACTAATACAATCGAATATAACAAATACGATACCATCTCCAACACCATCATCAACATCGTCATCACAATCGGATACAAATAATCTTCCACCTGTACATATAACTGCACAAAGACTAGGTAAATTAATCACTATATATCATACATATATAGGCTATGTACTTTTTTTTTGTCCACATTTCATGCATAGAAAAAACATCCTGTTAATTAATTTGTTTTTTTAAAATCATGTTTTAGGCATTCCATTAAATTTAATTTCCACATTAGAATTTGTAAATGGTGGCCATGGTATAAAGAATCCATTTTTATCATCTAATGAACATCAATTTGGATTCGAAAATAGTAATAATAAATCCACATCATCATCATCATCATCGTTTAATCAATCATCCGATGATCCATTAAAATGTTCAATATGTGGTAAACGTTTTACATTGGCACGTCTACTTAATCGCCATCTAAAATGTCATTCAGATATAAAACGTTATCTTTGTACATTCTGTGGTAAAGGATTTAATGATACATTCGATTTGAAACGACATACACGTACTCATACAGGTAAACGTGAGAAAATGTGGCCAAACAAATAAACCAAACTGATATACTAAAAACACATCACCACCTTAGAATATATTTATTTATTTATTTATATATAGACAGACAGACAGTTATTATTATATATGTTTAACGAATAATTTTTAATGACCGTTGCGTTGTCGACAATTATGTTCACAACGGTCATTCAACATCTTCCTGTGTAGTTGTTGTTGTTTTAGTAGTTTGACACGCACACACACACACACGTATTCATGAACTTTGATTTTTTTTATATAACTTAAAACGGATGTTTAGTTAATTAATACTAATGATAATTTATTTCATCTTTTTTTCTCTTTCGCCATGGAATTTTTTTGGACAACAACAGGTGTTAGGCCATATCGTTGTAATCTATGTGACAAATCATTTACACAACGTTGTTCATTAGAATCACATACATTAAAAGTACATGGTATTGCACATGAATATGGTTATAAAGAACGTCGTAATAAGATGTATGTCTGTGAAGAATGTGGTAAGTGGTTTTTTTTTCGTTTTGTTGTAAAAATTCTCGTGATTTATTGTAACTATGACCGATACAATTATTATTTTCATAAATCCACACAACGTTTATGATGTGAAAATATGACCCTATTATTTATTATTCATAACAACAAACAGCAACAGCAAAGAAATATACCTAACCTAGGATTTTTAAACCGACCATTGAAACCTGTCTGGGTGGTGGTGTTGAAGTTGGATGTTTTTGTAACTTCAAACACCACAGACACATTGCTTGCTTAACCGTTTAGGCCATGCCAATCACGTACATTTATTATATTTCAAATGATGCATGCGAATCTTTTGACCCTCTCTTCTGGGTCTGGTCGTCTGAGATTTTTTTTTCTAGTGACGGCGGTTAGATTAGGTTTTTTCTCTCTCTTGTTGTTGTTGTTGTTGTTGTTTGGACCGTTGCTCGTCATCTCACCTCATTCACACGCACATGAAAATCAATAGAAAAAAAAGAAGGAAGAAAATAACAACAACAACAACAACAACAAATGAAAAACAGGTAAAATTTTCTTCTATAAATGTGAGAAAGCTCGCCCTCACATCATACACATCACATTGCTCATTTTTTTTTATTTAAAATTGCAGACAAACAACGGTTTTTCTCATGTAAAAAAAAACTTTCGTTTGTCAGCAAGAAAAAAACAGATTTTTGTTGTTGTTGTCGTCGTTATTGTTTTCCTGTATGAGAATCAACCAATGATATAATGATGAAAAAAAAAGAAATGTTGACACACCTTGAATGATAAGAAATAATGATAACGAGCAAAATAAACGTGCAATACGTATGATTATTATATCATATTGATGATAACCGATTGAGTGAGAGTGACAGAGAAAATAGCCAAAACAAAACAAAAAAATGATGATAATAACCAATGACATGTAGACATTTTTTACATTTATTTTCCCGTTAATCATAAATCTTTATGTTTTCACTATTTATTTTTTTTGTTTTGTTTTGTTTTATTTCGTATAGGTTGTACAACTAGCCAACCAGAAGAACATTATATGCATCTAAAATGTCATCATCCATATAGTCCGGCATTATCAAAATTTTATGATCGTCGTCATTTTAAATTCAATAATAATGAATTTCCATTTAGCGGTAAAGAAGATGGTGGTGGTGGTGGTGGTGGTCATCATCGACATCGACAAACGGCATCACGTTCTTGATTGATTAACTAATTGATTGATGATCACTATTGAAATATTGGTAATAGAGAATTCAAGAAGAAAATCTTAATCAAACAAACAAAACGAAAAAAAAAAATTTCATCATCATCATCATCACACAATCTTTGGATCTCTTTAGAGCCATAAATATAACCAAAATAATAACCATTGGACCTCTTTCTATTGTTTGATCATAAAGCCATCGATTCCATCCACACAATCACCTCGATCATCATCATCATCATTATTCGTTACTTGAATTTTTTTTTCTGTTCTCTTCCAACTAACTAATTAACTAACTGACCAACTCTATCCACGATATAAACTAACATTTTTTTTCTTGGTCTCATAAGCAATTTTAGAGCAATTTTTTTTTGTTGTTGAAAAAACAAATTTCCATGTACAAATTATAATTACACAATCGATGAACAAACACCCGATACAACCGATACACACACACATATAAATGTATATGATAGACAATCATCCGTTACACAATTTTTCATTAATCACACATCATTAGTAGCGAGACGCACACCCACACACACACACATCGCAGAATTCATTATTCAATGCCAAACAAAACAAAAAATGCCGAATTTTTCTTGTTCTTCACAATTGTGATCGATTTCAATTTCAATTTTTTTTCCGCTTTTGATTTTTCTCCAATGATACGATTATACCGTTTTTATTGTTCCATGGCAATTGATTTTTTCTCTTTTCTTTTTTTCTGATTTGATTTGATTTAAAATTCTGTACTGTATTTGTTCACATGAGAATACACACACACACAGACACACTGTCACTTTCATTTTTTTTTTGAGTACAATTTCCGAGTTCATTTCATCATTATTTTCTCGTTCAAATTCTTTCAATTACATTACATATATTAATAATATATATAGATTATTATTATTACAACAAATATTCTGTTCACTAAATTCATTTGATCATTGAAGAATATTCTGATGGGAAAAAAAAGAATCGTGATGATCCAAAATCATCGATCGTGTTACAGAGTGGGGAAAGGAAAACCTTCATGTTGGAAAATCATGTTGGTGTGTGTTTGGATGAAAGAAAACTTTTCGATTACGGTAATAAACGATGGTGATGATGATAAAAACAATGTGATGAAAGAAACCAAAAAAAAAAAGGAAAAAGGAAAATATTAAGATACTTTATAAGGCGTTAATCGAAAAATTATTCACTCATTTTTTTTCACTATTTAAGAACACATATAGAATACAAACATTCATTCATAATTGGACTTGATGAGATTCGGTTTGTTTTTTTTTTCTTTCTCTCTCGTAAAATACTGGCTAGTTGTTCAATTAGCCATACACCCACCCACACAATACATCCGTTTGTACAGAATTTTGTTTGTTATTCTAGGGAAAATTCTCTGAATGTGTGCCATACCAATTAGAGATGCATTGCAAAACACACACACACACACAGAATGGCCCAAACATGAAATATTTATTGCCACGAAAAGAAACCATTCATTCACTAGTTAATTCATTTCATTGGATTCGTAGAATTTTTTTTTCTTGGGATAATAATGGACTGATGATTCGTTTCATTTAGAAATTCATTTGATTCGATTCGAATGACGATTAATCGATTAACAAACATCGATTGTTTTCTATAGAATCGATAATTTGTCATTTTGTATAACAATAAACAACAGCAAAAAAAAACGACTATTAACCTATGTACTACAGAATCGAGCTTAATACTAAAATGGATCTCATTCTTATTGCTGCTCTGGAATTTTTTTTTTTGGAAAAATCCATTTTTCTTTCTCTTCGCATATAATGGCCTGGTATTCATTTCAGTTGATCCAGAACAGATTCTCTCCCTTTCTCTCTTCTCTAGAGAATCATTTCAACACGATAAAAACAGCAGAAAACAATTACATTATCATTACATTGTTACACAAACATGCCGAGAATCTCACATTTTACCGATATCATCATCATCATCATCATGGCCATTATTTCTATTCTTTTGTTTTTTTTTCTCATTGAAATGTCGATTCCTGGTTACAATCATCATTATCAACATATCATCATCATCATCATCATCATAATAGCGATCGTTTCGTTTGATCATAAATAATCACTAATTATAATCATGAAAGCATCATCCACTCAATTCTTTGTTTTGTTTTGTTTCCACTTGAGATTCTCCGCCATAAGAATCTAGATAAAGGTAGAATTTTATATATAGAGAAATAATATTCTTCAACAACCAATAAAATTGTTGTTTCCTTGGAATCCAATCAATATTCTTTTCATAATCTCTCTCTCTCTCTCTCTGATTCTTAAATGATTCGATAATGATAATAATAATCATAACGATAAATAAATTGAATGCCAATTGTCATTATTATTACATAACAATGATATCTCGGTTATAACGGCAATAAAATTCTTAATATTCTTGCCAATTTATCGTTATAACCAACAAACAAACAAACAAACAAAAAAAATACCACTTATCACTGATGATTTCATGTTATGATGATCATATTCACTATCATCATTGATGATTTTTTTTTATTATTGTTTTTTTTGCCATTTTTTTTCCTCAATGATTATGGCCACAATCAACCATAATGATAACAATGATAATCATGATGATCATGATCATAATCACGTCCACCATCATCATCATCATCATCATAATCAAAATTATTATCTATGACCGCAACAAAAAAAAAATGATCAGGTTGATGATCACTCAACAAAACATATAGAACAGAATTTTAAGAATAAGAGAAAAAAAATGAATTCTTGTTCACAAGCCACAACAATCATCATCAATGATAATGATGATGATCATCAACCATCATCATGATTATCAATTGATGAGTGTTGTACTATCCAAATGTGGCCATTTTCTACCATTCGTGTTCGACATTTTTTCTTTATATTTTTTCATTCACATTTATTCTTGCGCCCGGGATTCTACTTACACACACACACACACACACAGAGAACAACAATAATGGTTACATGGCACGAAAAATCCACATAATAAAATAAATTGAATGGATTCATTCTCGTTATCGTCATCGTCGTGTCTGGCTGGATTTTTCTACATTGACCATGTGTATGCGTGTGTGTGTGTGTGTAATTCAACCACCAATGCATACAATATTCTGCTGGTATACAACACCGTTTATAGTTTGTTTTTGTTGTTGTATGTTTTTTTTTCTTATATACCAGATGATGATAAAAGATAATGTCCAATTGACACCCATACAATGAAATGAATCGTCAAACACACAAGCCAAACAAACAAACAAACAAACTCTACACTATACACACATACTGAACATATTTTTTTTTTCATTCGCTAGCCATATCTTGATTTCAAACCATAGAATTCAATCCTATGAATGAATTCTATTTGATGCATCGTCATCATCATCATCGAATGTGATGTGAACTATATTGTTGTTTTTTTTCTTTTTCCTATTTTTCCAAAGACGCTGTGTTTTTTTTTGTATGTTTTGTTTCCGTTTGTTTGTTCCGTTTGTTCATTTCGAATTTGTTTCGTTTGTCTTCTTCTTCTTCTTCTTCTGTGGATCGAAATGTGTACATAGTACGAAAAAAAAAAAAAAAATGTCCACACAGTGAATCAATGACAATGTTTTCTTATGGAATGATTGAATGAAACAACAACGACAACAAACAATGACAATGGCGTGACAAGTACATTTTTTTTTCATATATATACTTTTAACATTCATTGGGTCCCGATGTTTTGTTTTGTATTTCTGTTTTCTCCAATGAATATCCTCGGGTCCCATTCATTCATTCATTGTTGTTGTTGTTGTTGTTGTTGTTTTGGATTTTTTTTTGTTTTTCTTTTTTTGATTCGATGTGAAAACAAAAAAAAATCAAATCACATGGGCGTGTGTATATATATCGGTAAAGTTTCAGGAGAAAAAAAAAATTTCTGTTTTGCTTGAAATCAAAACTACTTTTTGTTTCATCAAAGATAAATGATTTTTTTCTTTTTTGTTTTGTTTGGTTCTTATCTATTTTTGGCACACTAGAATTTTGGTTTGTTGAATTTATATTTATTTGACTACATCACATACACATGTATAGAAAACACCAAACACGAATTTGATTTGAATTCGATTGGAAATTCGATGGTATCCCACAAACAGCCGACCGACCAACCGACCGACAAACTATTAACCCGAGATATTTTTTGGCATTTGGCTTTTTCCTAACCGTTATTTACAATCACTATAGAGAAATCTACAGTGGTTTTTTTTTGATTCGTTCATCACCATCACCATCATCATCATACATGGTGAATGGATGTGAGAATTTATTGTGAAAATCGGTAATTTCTTATGGTAAGAGGATTTATTTTTTTTTCAAATAGTGTCGCACTATTTGTGTGTTTGTGAACTAACAAGAATTTTTTTTCTCTTCTTCAATTGCAATTTGCCAAATGGAATCAAAAAAAAAAAACGATTCTGAAACGTGTGTGTTATGTGGTGTTCCTGGATTCTATGATGATTCCAAATCGTATATATATAAGTTGTGTATGCAGAATTCTTTCGAACACACACACACACACACTGAGAGAGATGGACAAAAAAAAAAACATTTTGTACCACTAAACAAAAAAAAAAACAATATTCATTCATATTGAACAAATAACAACGACAACGGTAAAACGAATTGAACCAAATTTTTTTTCCTGTTCTGTTCTATTCGAATTGATCATAGCTTTATAGCGATTGCTTCTTTGTTTCATTCCTCTCGAATAAAAATCGATTGAAAATTCAACCAAATCATCATCATCATCAAACGAAGAAAATAAACAATAAATGAATGCCTGGAAGAGATGAATGGAGGAAATACACACACACACAAAAAAACTGCTAAACCAGCAATCAAGCTCAATCAAAAATAATAATAACGACAACATTCAAAAAGGGGTGTTTTGGTTACTATTTCCAATTCATTTATATTCTGCATTCTGGTTACCACCACATAAAGGGCGATAAACCAACAACAACAACAACAACAGTAACAAAAAAAAAACATGAGAACGATGACAATGAACCAGAATTAACGAGCAAAACCTTTTTTCTTCTCTTTTTTTTTGTTCTTTGGTTATAATTCGATTAATTAACGGGTGATGAAGCTAAAGTGAAGTGTGTGTGTGTGTGTGTGTCTGTATTGTGTGGGTGAATGTATTGTATTGGTGGTGAACCTTGTTGAAGAGAAAAAAAATACCGAGACCTTCCACCATCACCACCACCACCGACAACAACACGAGAATGAACAAAGCCAATGTTGAAATACCCTAGTGAATTCAAACCCCTTTTTTTGCCTTTACTTCAGAGTTCTTTTTTTCTATCCCTCTCGCCATTCTTAGACAAGAATATATAAAATCAACGACAATAAGCACGTATCATTTTGTATGTGTGTGTGTGTGTGAATAGAATGAGATTGTATATCGACTTGATTGGCTTCTTTTGGGTTTTTTTTCGGGAAATTTTTTTTTTTTTTTGCTTCATTCTTTGGATGGTAGTGGTGGCGGTAACGGTGATGGTGAGAAATGGTTGGCTAATATACATGCCTGCATTGACAATAAATGAAATCTTTGATATCAGAATAAAAAAAAATTTCGTCAGTTTTCACTGTTTTTCTATCCAATTCTATTCACACACACACACATAAAATATTCTTTGGTTCTAGTTTATATATTGGACTAGCCTAGAATTTTCCCCAGAGATTGAAACTACTATGGAAAGTAATGAAAAAGGTGCATAGAAAATGCAAGAAGTAAAAGCAGAATCATCATATATCTTCTATCTATATCCATGTTATATATAGATTGACCATAGTTTCATATATGAGATGATGATGATGATGATTCAAATGAACATACAGTGTTCCAACATACATACATATAGTCACTGTTGTGGTGATGTATGTGCGTCGATCCATTTTATTTCATTTTTTTTTTGGATATCCAATTGGAACAACCAAACAATGAATGAATGAATGAATGAAACAGATATAGAATTGAACATTCTACTCTGTCTTTTTATTATTATTATGACTATAAAATGCTGCTCGGCTTTTCTCATTTTCATTGGTATATTGTTGATGTGTGTATTTTGTATTTTTTTTCCCGATGATGGTTTGGTTCCATTTCATTTTTCGTTTGTTTGTTTGTTTATTCACATTTTGAATTTTTAAAAGAAAAAAAGAAATAACCGTTTGTTTATTTGTCCGTCTGGCTATTCTGGCTGGCTGGCTGGCCATTTCATTTTGAAAAATGTTTCCATTCATGAATGAATTTCCAAAAATTCTTTCTTTCAAACGACAACAAAAATTCATACACATCTGTCAATGTGAATCCTAAAGAAAAATTTTTTTTGACTACGTAGTCATCATAGTATGTGTGTGTGAACCTGTTTTATTTTCCGAACACCGAACGACAACACCCAAATTTCGGCCAAAGGAAACCTAGGCAACCTAATCGACCGACAAAAATAAAAATAAAAATAAAAAACCCAAATTGTGTGACGGCTGCCATAAGCAACCGGAATAAAATTCACTCAATGTATACTTGCCGTGTCGTGTGTGTGTGTGTGTGTGTGTCGTTTATTCACATAATAATATTCTGTACTTGTTTTTTATGTTTTGCTGACACCGAAAATTGAAAGAAAAAGAAAATATTCTTTCAATTCTAAACGTATTCATTCATTTCGGTGTGTGTTGTGTGTGTGTGTGTTTGTTGACCAGATTCCAGTTCATTTTGTTTTGTTTTGTTTTTTTGCAAATACAAATTTTTTTTAAAGTGGAAATAAATAAAAAAAAATAATTGAAAAGTTTATATTTTTCTTCATTGTTCAGAGATTCATTTTCATCTCATCATTTTCTCATTGTTTTTTTTCCTGTTTTCCATAGTTGTGAATTTCATTTTAAAAAAAATGCATTTAGATTCACTACTATTATCATTACGGATATTACCAATATCCAAACGACGACGACGTCGTCGTCGACGATTAAATGATTATCATAATGATAATCATTTGTCAATCATTCATCAAAACATTGGCCTTAATTTATCATTATCATCATTAATAATAATATCATTATTTATCAATCAAATTGATTGTATGACGCCTACAACAAAATCGAAATCGACCACCGAATGGATTGAATTCGAAGCTGCATTCCAAGGTGAATGCCATATATCGAATCCATGTCAACAATTATGTTTCGATCTACATGATGGAACATTTGAATGTGCCTGTCAAGATGGTTATCATTTACATATGAATGGCTATTCATGTATAGCTATGATTGATATTAAAAATCATTCATTTCAATTATTTTCATCATCATCATCATTGAAAACATTGAAACAAATTCAATCTTCCAATATCGTATTAAATCAAACTACTAAATCATTACCATTATCAACACCTTCATCATCAACAACAACAACACCGACGACAAAAATACCTCAATCATATCATGATATCAATAATGATCCAATTAGTAAATCTTCCATTGATAATATTATTGATCCATCATCATTATATTCATGTAATGATATTGAATGTGAAGCTGGTGGTGTATGTATTGAAACTATGCCTTTATCACAGAATCCACAATCATCAATACAAGTGAATAATATTGATTATCATCATCATCATCATCAACAACAACAACAACAGCAACGTCAACAACATCAAAAAGTTCGATGTAAATGTCCTCTGGGAAGGGGTGGACAATTTTGTGAAAAAAGTAAGTGAAATTAAGCCTCTAACTCTTTTTTCTTTTTCTATTAATTTCAATTAAGAAACTAATGCCAACTAATGGAAATTACGATTTTCTTTTCCACAGTAATTGAAGTGAAGCAGCCACATTTCATGGGATCATCATATCTTGCATTGCCTACACTAAGAAATGCTCATCGATCATTAAAAATCAATATTGAATTCAAACCAGAATCCTATGATGGTGTTCTGCTATACAGTGGTCAAGAGACTAATCTTGATGGTGATTTTATAGCCATCATTCTTATACAAGGATTTATTGAATTTCGTTTCGATTGTGGTATGGGTGAAGGAATAATCCGTAGTGATATGCCTATCATATTGAATTCATGGAATACAATTGATATATATCGTGATGGCCGTAATGCATGGATGCAATTGAATCAAGGGCAGCAAATTTTTGGCCATTCAAAAGGATTATTTTCAAGAATTACATTCCGTTTAGAAACATTTCTCGGTGGATCACCAAATATATCACAAATTGTAAATCGTATCAATGTGAATAAAGGATTGATTGGCTGTGTACGTCAATTGATGATTAATGATCGTCAATATGATCTTTATAATGATACTATCGATGGCATCGATATTGGTAAGTTTGTATTGTGTGTGTGTGTGTGGTGTACAAATAGGTCAACCGTTTTTTTTTATTGTTGTTGTTGTTGTTGTGTACCCTACGGCAACAAATAATGATGAGGCAGATGATAATTTCAATTTTCAATTTTTTTTTTCGTTTGTTGACCGTTAGATCAATGTAATTCGGATGCATGTAATCATGTCACCTGCCTGAATGGTGGCCATTGTACTGTTAATGAAAATAATGATAAACAATGTATTTGTCTATTGGGATATACGGGCGAATATTGTGAACAACGTATGTTTGAATTTTTTTTTTTGTTTATCTTATCCAAAAATCCAGTTTTATTCAATTTTTTTTTCGTTTATTTTAATCATCATGAATTAAATCAGAAATTGAATTCTCAATACCATCATTCAATGGATCATCATATTTACAATTTATCGGTTTTGGTGATCAATCAACAATGTTTAGTGAAATTTTAATCATAATCAAACCATATAAACAGGATGGTCTTTTTCTTTACAATGGTGAAAGAATGGATAAAACTGGTGATTTTATTTCATTAAATCTAGTGGATGGTTATGTTGAATTTCGTTTTGATCTTGGTACTGGTGCTGCCATACTAAGGTATTACCCACTATATATGAAATGATAAATGAAAATTAGCAAAAGATGATGTAATTGATGATGATAAAATATTTCTTCATATTTGACAGGAGTCCGGAGAAAATAACGATGAAAGAATGGCATACGATTTATGCAACAAGAACAGGACGTGAAGGTCTACTACGAGTGGATGATCAACCTATTGCCCATGGCCAATCATTGGGTGCATTCACACAGTTAACACTACCATTAAATCTTTATATTGGCGGTGTAACAAGCCTAAATGCTATACATCATAATGTACTAGCCAATCGATTATATCATGGCTGTATACAAAAAATCATAATCAATGGTCATCAATTATCGTTATTAGAAGATGTACTATCCGGTGTTAATATTGATAATTGTCAACATACATGTCATATGATTAGACCATGTCAAAATAATGGCCATTGTGAACCGATTAAACATCATTATCATTGTCATTGTTCAACAAATTTAAATTTTATTGGACAACATTGTGAAATTAAACGTAAGTTGAATTTTTTTTTGTTGTGACCAGTGACAAAATTTAAACGAAAATCTCCCCAAAAAAAATCCAAAGTCAATACAGGGTCCGAATCATCATCACCGTCACAGTCATCATCATCATCATATCCAATGTTTTATGGTAATAGTTTTCTTCGTTATTCCAATCCAATCATATTGAATCGAATACGTGGCCTAAAGACAATCATTCATCTTAATCTTCGAGCTTTTAGGTAATTAATTGATTCTTGAAATAGTTAATTAACACCCAGTTAGTTAATTAACGAAACAAATTAATTATCGAATGCATGGCATTAATTATTAATCGTTTTTTTGTTCACACTCTAAAATGAACGGGTTGAATTTGTTTTTTTTTTGCTGCCTTTGCATCATCATGCATAGTTCAAGCGGTCTGATTCTATGGTTTGGTGAAACATCATCATGGCGCAAAAATCGTGATTATTTAACCATCGGTTTGAACGATGGTCATATTAATGTTGATTTAAATCTGGACATTAATAATAAACGTGGCCACAATTTAAATTCCAAACGATTCATTGTTAACAATACACGTATCGATGATGGCCAATGGCATCGATTAAATGTTATACGTATTGGACAACAAATAATCATTCATATTGATGATAATATCACTGTACGTGGCCTAATTGATGGTGATGAACATGATCATCATGATAATAATAATAATGTTCAAAGTGCACTTTATCTTGGTAAGTTTTTTTTTTGTTAAAGACTATTCAATCGGAATAAATTTCAGAATTTTTTCAAAATTTTTCACACACACACACACACACACAAACACCAATACAGGTGGACTAGAGAATACGGCCATGATTTTTGGCAACAATAATTATGAAAAAGGTTTCATTGGTTGCATATCGAACATGACAATTGATGAAAATTTCACCATTAATCTAATGTCCGATTCAGATCGTGGTGTAAACATACGAACTTGTATTTGAAAACACTACCAACAAATCTCCTGATCATTTCCAACTACTACTATAAAATGAATATATATTGTAACAACTGTGATACTGGACATCAAAACAAACAAACAAACAAACAAAAACTGACCATATATCATATTGATGATTAATTGGCTGAAATCAATAATAATAATTTATATATTAAACCACTTATTATTACTTATATCAAAAATTCGACTAAAATGTACAAAATTCACCAATTCTTTTTGCTTTCACTTGATTCGAAGGGTAAAAAAAAAAACAAAAAATTCACCATCATCATCATCATTATTTATTATCACATTGAAACATTTTCTACCTTTTTATGATTCTAAATTCATTCTGATTCTCCACTATTATTCCATTATTTTCACACACACGCAAAAAACACTTATGCAAAAAAATGGCAATGTAATTGACTAATATATAAAGTTATTATGGACATTCAAACAATAATAATAATAAAAACATTTGACTTGATTCACATTTGTGGATTTGAATTTTTTTGGTTTTCATTTTAATTTTAAAAATTCTGAATGGGTTTGTGTGTAAAAATAATGGAATAGCGCAGACTAGTTGACGGTGATGGTGAGATTTTGATTCGTGAAATTCTCTTTTTTTTTTTGATAGTTCAGTCACTCATTGTGTGTGTGTGTGTGTGGTTAATGGACCCGATTCTGAACATATATAAGAATCCGTGAACGACGACAGATGTGTGCATTTTGTTTGTTTTTTTTTGATGTTGTTCTGTAGTCAATGACCGAAAAAACTTTTCTTTTCTTTTCTTTTTTTTTAGTTTTAGTTTTTGCTATTTCCTTAATGTGTGTGTGTGTGTGTGTGTGTGTGTGTGTGTGTGTGTGTGTAGGCGAGCGAGAAATGAGAAGCAAAAAAAAACCAAAGTCGATTAATCGATATAATTGAATTTTTGACTATATTCTGTATATTGTTGTAAAAAGAACCGGAAAACAACCTATACGAAAAGAAAGAAAGAAAGAAAAAAAATAACTTACCAAATGATGATGTTGGCCATGATTATCTTGGCGTCTTTACCGGATCACGAATTGTTGTTGTTTTTTTTTGGAATCCATTTTCATTAATATACCATCATCATCGATGTTCATCAAGTCAACAACCGATCAAATCGATTGATTGATTGAATAGAATCATCATCATCCAAAGAATAATAATCATTCCATGTTGACCTTCTCCATATATATATGTAAACAGATGGTACCAAGAAAAAAAAATTAATTTATTAAATTTACACAGAAACCATAAACAATCTATACTACACATCATGGCCAAAAAAAAATTTGCATCTGACGATGATGATGATGACAGGCGGATAGAGAGGAAAAAAATTCTAATAAATTTTACCGTGTATAAAATTCAATGCAATGACAAATCTATTTATCTTTTGCCATGAATTCCGGTGAATATTCACACACATGCAATACACCACACATAGTGCAAACAAAAGAAGAAATTTTTTTTCGTTTTCGTTGATTGAAACAGTAACATATACACACACGACACCCATTGAACAATTTTGGATAATTAATTCTGGAATGGATCCAGTAATAAAACGAAAACGAAAACGGTGGGTAAACAAATGAATGAATGAATGAATTCTACGGAATGAAACTTTTTTTTTCTCTGCTATTTCACAATATCGAATCTCTCTTGTTGTGGGTGTATATTGGACATAGCAAGTAGAAATAGTAATTATTATTATTATGTGTGTTGGATTGATGATGTTTATTTGTGGGTGTGTGTGTGTGTGCGTTTTTTGTTTATGTGGTGAATATAGATTGAGTTTCATCCAAAAAAAAAACAGTGATTTTTCATCTTTGGCTTTCTCATTTCATTTCATTTGAATATCGTCGATTCTATTCAATTTTCAAAAAAAAAGAAAAAGAAAAAATTCATTCACTTCCCAAAATCATCAATCATTTAGGGTTTTTTTTATTCTTGTGGTCGCCACACACAATGCAACGATCCAAAAAAAAAATTATGTTTATAAATTCCAACAACAACAACATCAATGATGATGATAATTTGTTGATATTAATTTCCATCTTTCAAAGTTATTTTTTCTTTTGAAAAAAATTTGTCAAGCGTGAAAAAAAAATTAACGATGGCAAGAATTTCTTATTCATTTTTTTTGTAATTTTTTTTTCGTTCGAATTCGAAATTCATCATCAAGTTCATCGATCGTTGGATAGATGTCGTTGTCGATCAAAAATTTGATGCACGTGTCACATATGTTTATTCTGGTGTGATCTCATTTTTAAAGAATTTTAGGATTTTTAATTAATTTTCATATTTATTTGATTCGAATCGAATCGATTAACAAAATGTTAGCTGAACGTAAACAAAAAGTAATTTATTCAAATCCACGTGGAACATTATGGGCGAATGGTAAGTTAGGATATTATTTTATTTTTGTGTGTTTCAAATAAATTTTTATTCTGAATTAATCCATAGATAAACAAAAATTCGGTCAACGAATGCTTGAATCGATGGGCTGGCAAGAAGGTCAAGGATTGGGAAAAGATCAAACAGGCATTACAGAAAGTATCAAACCTAGTTTCAAATTCGACAACAAAGGTCTTGGTTATAAAACAAAATCCAATGATTGGATTGAAGATAATAATGTTTATGAACAAATATTATCCGATCTATCCAAATATCATAAACCACCGAATAATTCAGATGCGAAGAAAAATGAAATTAAAGATCTTGAGAAGAAAACCAAATCCAGTAATCGATTACAGTAAGAATTTGATCCATTTATTACCAAAAATTTAATTTTTTTCAATTAGTTATAGGAAATTTATAAGAGCGAAAAATCTTTCAATAAAATCAGAACAAGATCTTTTCTGCATATTTCCAACCGTAGCCAAAGAGAAGAAGAAAAATTCTAATGATGAAGAATTAACAATGATACGTAAACGTAAATCATCGGAGATCATTTCAAATTCCAATGACGATGATGATGAACATACGATCTGTTTACGCAGTGATAAATGTGTTATTAATAGACAAATGATGATTGCCGACAATGATGATCGTTTGACTTTGACCAAAAATCGCAAAAAACAAAAAATGAAAAACTAATCAAATTCGTAATTTATTGTGGCATGAGAAAAAAATTATTTCATTTTTATGAGATACACTGGGGGGACAAAATTCAAATTGAAAATTCTTTCATTTTGGCTGAATATATGTGATTTCAATCATATTGTGCCATTACATTTTAACAACAAAAAAAAAGAAAAAAAAATTAAAGATCAAAATATTCAAAGATTGTATCATATCATATCAATTTTTTTTTGTTTGTTTGCCATATAGACAGTGTGTCGACATTTGACCTGAATGTTTTTTCATTTATTTATTTATTTATATATTCACAAGGTGATATTTTGTTTGCGAGAGAGAGAGAGAGAGAAAAGAAAACGTGAAAAAAAATGAGAACAAAAACAAAAATTATGATACATGTATGATGTTTAGCTGTAAAAATGAAATGAATTTGCGTGAAAATGTGTATATTGTCGTTATCCGGTAAATGGTGTTTTGTGTTTGATAAACATGTCCACATATATTCTTGAATCTCGAAACTGATAATGGCCGTTGTTGTTGTTGATGTTTATTGTTCTTTCGCTGAGATTGCATATTCTCCATTAAGGATGAGGTGAATCAACTTTTGTTCTTGTTATACATTCATTCATTCATTCATTCATATTCAACAGCCAAAAACTTCTTGTGATGCATACACAAAATAAAGAAAGCCATCTTCGTCCTGTATTTATTTTTTTTTCGGAGACAGAATTATAGTTTTTGCCAAGATTTTTTCAACTACTTACCCGTTCACGTTCATAAATTTCACCCATAGTAGATGTTTGACATGCCATTGAACGTCCATTGACCAGTAGAAAGAATGCTTGATTTGGGTGAAGATTTAATCGTCGTCTATTTTTTTTTTTTTTTTTTTTTTGGTTATTGAATGATGATTATTTCACAAGAAAAAAAAATAGTAACTAACCTAATGACTTTATTGAATTCACCAAGAACTATCACATCAGGCACTAGAAATTTGGTTTTGTCCAATATGGGCAATTGTTTTTCACTATGAAAACGTTCCACAATGATTGGTATCTATATTTTTGAATGAATGAAATCATCATCAATGAGTCAACAAAAAAAATAAATAAAAAAGGAATGTCATTGTTATTACCTTATCCGGATATTTTTGACGAATTTGATCAATGTCTTGTTTTCGCAAGGCTAAATCAGAACCAAAAAAAAAAAAAAAATAGGTTACTCGAAGGTAAATCGAATCAAAGATTCCAAAAACTTACCAAATGATCGACGTTGTTTAAACGATTTGTTCGATGCCATAGCCATGATTATGGTTTGTTTTTTTATCGTTATTTTGAATTTTTAAAACAAAAATGAAAAAAAATTTAAGCAGTGTTTTTTTTCCAAACAAAAAAAATGAGACTAGTGATGCGTTGTATATGTTCTGATATTCAAGATTGACGTTTGAAAACGAAAAAAAAAGTTCAAATGACGTTTCAGGTAAATAAATTTCAAAGGTGACAATGTTTTTATATTTATTGATTATTGAGAAAAATAAATCACCAATTAAAAATTGAGTGGACTAAATGTTAACAAAAAAAAATTTATTATTTATCTATTTAATATGTTTGTATATGTAGCATAAGGTGTAGGTAGATGATGAGATTTTTTATTTTTTTTTTAATATAACGATGATATGATGTCACATTTCATACATTTCTCTATACATTTACTAATGATAATGTTGATGCGGATAAATAACCACACACACACACACACACACAATTTGTTTGTCATACATGTGTAAGTATATGACCAATTGAAAAAAAATCAGTTTATTATTGTGTTACTTGATGGGCTATTTTAAAATGATGATGATGATTTCGAATAATAATAATAACGAAACCAAATCAAATCAAACCAAAAAAAAAAGTGCGTATGTAAAACGTTTACAACATAACAAAAACACACAGACACACACACACACTGAGAGATATAAACAAAAACACAACACATCCATAAACATACGCATGCGTATTACTATAATGTAATGATGATGACGATGATAAAATGGGAGGGATTATTTTTCAATCCAAAATGAGATGATCATAATGTACGTATTAGAAAAAATAACGCTTGTAGCGCCACATTTCATCATTTTTATACACATATATGTATCAGATTAGATTAGATTTGTAATGTTTGAAATACCTGACTACCTGATACGCACACACATATTATGTACTGTAATATGTCCGCATGATTTTATTGATCATCATCATTGTTGTGATGATCTTATGATCATTAACGATTTCTAATCAAAAAAAAAAAAATTTTTTTTTTTCAATTTAAACACACACACACACATTGGTGGAACCAATACGGCCATCTATCGATCAGCATATAAAACAATAGAAGAATTTCTTTGTTTTTTTTTCATCCATTGCGCATTAATATTAATCTACTATCTACTACTATAGAACAAGCAAGGCAAGGACAACCCACTATCTCTTTTCGTTTCTTCCACATTTCATTGTATAGAATGGGCAGAACAATATACTACATCCCTAAAAAAAACAAAAAAGAAAAGATTGGGTTCGGCCTTTTTTTTGTTTTTGCTTTTTTCATAATTGCAGCAAAAAAAAAAATTTCTTTCGATCCAAATATTTCTATTTGGTATTTTAAATTGAAAAATTGCTTGTGAAAAACCAGTATGGTAACACATTTTTTTTCATTTTGGGATCACGTTAGTTGATGATGATCCAAAATATCCATTGGATGATCATCATTCATTCATTTTAAGCTTTCTCTCTCGCGTTCTCGCAAGCAAAAATTAGCTCCACACAGTCAAATTTAATGATGTCAAAATTATCCAAAAAAAAACAAAAAAAAATCTCGTTTCAGGTGAATTCCATTCTGGTTATCATCATTAGTTTTTTTTTGTCTGTTTCGTTGTTTTGAACCAAAATTATTGGTGGCAAGATTTTCGATTACATCATCACCATTGTCACCAGAAAACGAAATAGATTTTGAATCCTGGAAGAATAAAATTTTTGATTCATTTGAAATTTAGGGGTTCATCATTACTGGATTCTTTTCTTTTTTTTGCCGCCTTTTTTGCAATTTTAAAATTGGGTGTTTTGTTCCGAATTTATTTATTTTATTTTTTTTTTTTTTTTGTTAGCTTTCAACACTATCATCATCATCGTCATTGTAAATTCTCTTTTTTTTTCTTCTTCTCGACTACAGAACTTGGATTAGTCATAATTTATACTTTTAGATGAGAATGTTTCACAGGCTCAAGCATAACATATCACACGATAAATGGGAGCCTTTCACTGGAACATTTCACTCTGTTTTTTTTTTGGTATTTCCAAAAAAAAAAAAATATTCTTCACTGGAACAAATGAGACCAGAATCCCATCCCCTTCAAAAAGATTGGATCAGATCGCGGATTGAATGAATGAATGAATGAATGAATGAACGACCGAACGACGACATTTATGATGGAAAAAAAACATAGGCCATATAGTATGTGTTTGTTATGAAATGAATTGGCTGGTTGGTTGGTTGATTCGAATTCGGATGAAACAAATGATGATCATTACGCGCTTTTTTTTTTTTTTTGCTATTCCCATGTAGAATGTGAATGGCAATGATGATGACGGTCCTTGTTGGTGCATGTGGGTGTGTGTGGAGGGTGCGAATAAATGATAAAGACTGGCCTGGGTCGATACATAAAGAATAAGTACATGTGTGTGTGTGTGTGTTTATATGGTTCAAAGTTTGATTTCATTGGAACAACAACAACAACAACCACATTTTGTTCCATAAATAAGAGCCCTATGCTACTGCCAAAGCCAGCCGCTAGTCCCATTTGGATATACTAATGATATGATGAAATGGTAGACATGTTCATCATTTCTGTAATAACGAAATACAACCGAATCATCATTGTACAACATAGTGGTATATAGTGATGATAATCATTCATCACTACACACGCATATACACATATACACTCATTATTATCAGAGAAAAAAAAAGGTGTATCTATATTGGAAAACGACAAGAAAGAAAGAAAGAGAGAAAAAAAAATGAAAAATGGAAGCAATTGATCACTCACCCTCTTTCTTTCTTGTTTACACAACAACTAACAACAATATCATATCTTCCTCTGCAAAAAAAAAAAAAAAAATATCCAAACGATACGCATGCGTAAAAATAATCTTGGAACTTATCGTAATTTAGGGTAGTGGTTTTATATGATGTATAATACAGAGTAGCCTTGTATACTTCTGCTCTCTCTCTATCTCTCGCTTTCTCATTGTTGTGCATTCTTTTGTTGAATGTTCAATTCGCTATTTTTTTTTTCTACACTGTTGTGCAAGTGGATTCTTTTTTTTTTCTCTCCATCGACAACAACAACAACAACAACAACAACAACGACGACGACGACAACGACATTGTCTTCTGCTCTTTTGTTGAGTGTATGTGTGTATATTCGGTTTTTTTACTCGGTATTTTTTTTTTCTATCCATTTTCTTCTACATACACACAAACACACACAACGAACCAACGTCAACAACTGCGATTATATGAATTGTAAAAAGAAAATTCTTACAACAAATATATAACGATGATGATGAGGAGACTGCGCTTGATGTGAAAAACAACTTCAAAACAATATATCCAATAACCAAAATCCAGAAGAAAGAAAGAATCCTTTTCTAGAGTCGTCGTCGTAGTCGTCATCACCATCATCATTATCAGTACACTTATTCTCATCATTATTGGTCATAGTTTTATTTTTTCATCATCATATTACAAATACGACTACGAATACGCGTATATCGTGTTTGTATGTGTGTTAACAACAAAAAAAAAATTCAAGCAATTCAACACACACACACACACACACACACACGAAAAAAACCGACCAGAATAAATAAAAAAAAAACATGCACAGCTTAATATTTTGAAACGATCACTGATTCTTCCAGCAGCATTTGAATTTCGACAAATTTTCTCCGTTTCTTTTATTGTTTTATATTTATGGTGGGTTTTCTAATTCTAAAAAAGAATTTATATTTGAATCATGTGTTGTTTTTGTTGTGTATCTTTTTGTGCCGTGATTGTGTGTGATGAATTTTTTTCATCTAATATTCAACAGACGACCATGTCCGCTATATTTTTTCATTGTTCAACTTTGTAGCCACAAAATTCTCACATGTTTCATGCTTCTTATTGATATATTCACAGTTCTCAGGTGATTTTCAGTTGGACACCTCGATACCATCAACCAACGACAATGAATTTGGTCATCATTCAATCAAATATGAAAAAATAACCACTAGTTCTTTGAAAAAAAATTCGCTCAACTTTTTTTCTTATTCACAAATTACTTCCTTTTCTTTTGTACGTCGACAAATTTTTATGGTATGGTATTTTTTGTTCCTTTTTATTATCTTCAATCGAATGTCTTCATATCTGTTTCGATATCATGCTAATCGTCGTAATGGATGACAATAGGTTTCTAAACGCAAACAGAACGAAACAATCGATTATATCGATTGCAGTATTCGAATATTCCATTATTTTTTTGAATTTAATTCTGTTGTTTTTGTGTGTTTATAATCTTCATTCATTCTGTTTCTAACAACAATTTTGTTTTCGGTTTTCTATACGAAAAAAAAAATTCAATCAACAACGAAAATTCATTCATCGGAAATGAATATAAGCGAAATAACTATGATTTTTGTTTTTGCTTACTGTTTTTTCTTGGAATATCTCTCTCTTTGCTATTACGTAATTAGTTCCCCCCCAAAAAAATAAGATCTTTTGTTGTTTTTTGAAGTAGTTAAAAAAAATTTCTTTCATGTTCCTGAATCATGTAAGTTTTTTTTGCTGATTTTCTTACCACAATGGTTAAGATATACAGAATCCATTGAATAGTTGTATGAAAACTGGATGGTTACAGATCAAAAAATAACTTACATTCATTCACTGATCATCAGATATATTAATCAATCAGTGTAAAATCGTGAGCGCCAATCCGAAATAAATAAATTGTGTGTTTATGGCCTTGATCCTTGGGACAAAAGCCCATTACACACATATGCACACACACACACACACATATAGGGACAGAGAAACTTATTTGGGAACATATTGTGTCAAACTGAACTTTACACACTAACAACAACTATCGGTGGTATCGAGCATTTTTTTTTGCCAATTTGTCCATAGGTCTCAAAAATTGGTGTGCATATGTTGTGTTTGTGTGTGTGTTTGAGCTTTGTTTAGTTTAGTGTTTTTCTTTTTTTTGACTCCGTTTACTACAAACAAACTCATGCATTTATTGTTGAACCAAAGAAAAGACCCTAGAGCTGTGGTGTCTTGGTGTTTTACCCCGTTTATTCCGATCCTAGTTTGATCTTTTCCAATAAAAAAAAATTCCAAATCATCTGTTTTGAAATGAAATTTGACATCAAATTAACACTTTTCTTTTTTATAGAAATTGACCAACATAGAAATTCACATGGAAAATTAATTTGAAACACGAATGAATTTATTTTTTATTTTGGCGGTTATTATTATAACAAAATGTGCAACTCTTTGTGTGAACTTGCGCGCTAAATACATACCGAATCGAAATTTTAATGATGATGATGATGTGATTCTTGCTCAAGAATTTTTTTGTTTTGTTTTGTTTTATCCCAGTCATTTCTGGTAACACTGGTGCCGAAAATAATAATAATAATATTAAAGCAGAGGTAGTTAGCCAGCTTTTCACATTTACACCTTGCTTGTTTTTGGTATATTCCTTGAACTACACCCGAATTTGTATCCCCCTTTTTCTTTGGTTTGTTGTAAGCTTTAGTTTGAATTTGCTATGTGTGTGTGTGTGTGTGTTCCAGAGAGTTGGTTCATAGAATCTCTTTAATGTTTTGAGTTTCTAGTTAGCTGATTGTTTGTTGTTGGCTGGTTTTTTTCGCTATTCATTATTAAATGGCATTTCATTTTCACGATATTGCCTAATTTTTCTTTTTGTTCATTTTACGGTGGTTAAATTCTAGTTTCTGCTGATTTTAGCCTCATTCGTTTAGCCTTCTTTTTTTTAAATCAATGTCCAGTGGCAAATAAAAAAAAGAAAGAATCTATTAGAGATTTTGTGTCATGTGAACAATAAATTACATGATGATGATGATATGATTGTTTCATATCTTGATTGTCC
Organism: Dermatophagoides farinae; assembly: GCF_024713945.1. Classification (NCBI taxonomy): domain Eukaryota; kingdom Metazoa; phylum Arthropoda; class Arachnida; order Sarcoptiformes; family Pyroglyphidae; genus Dermatophagoides; species Dermatophagoides farinae. Next base: position 3,522,134 of record NC_134684.1, on the reverse strand, counting down.
GCTAACCACATAAATAAAAACAAACACCTTAGTTATGATGACGATGATCCATATATGATTGGTTGATTGTAATCCCAAATAATCATGATCCAACATTGAACCATACAGAATTGAATCCACAAAGTTGATTCCATTATATTCATTATATGGATAAAAATTTCGTAGAAATGTCAAAGGAAGATTCCAATAGAGGAGATCATCATAGTAGTCATACACGGGTAATCCCCAAGTTTAGGTTATTTCGATAACTAAATCAAACACAAAACTAAACCTACGAATCATCGTCTCGTCTCATCTCGTCTTCATCACCATCATCATCGATTCGATATGGTAGCTATAAAACGATTGGTAATAACGAAAAGGAAAAAGACCCAAGAGGAATGGCAATGATGAGTGTGTGTTGTTTGTGTGTGTGTGTGTTAGTATGTAGAATCCAATCCTATTGATTGATTCTTCTTCTACTTCTTTCTATTCTTTGTTCAATATATTCTTGTCGGTGGTTGTGGGGTTAGCCTGTATAGCTGTTGGTTGGTTTGTCTCGATCGTTTTTTTTTCTTGTTTTGTTTGTCGGTTTTCGGTTCGATGGACGAAAAAAAAAGAAGGAAAAGACTGAGTCGATATGTGTGAGTGGAGAGGAATTTTTTTCTTTTCGTTGTTTCTCTGGAACGCCCGGGAAAGTTGATCGCATATACACACATACTGTATTGTGGTATTGCTGCTGGTGGTGGTGGTGGTGGTGGTGCATTGTCGGATTTCGTTTCTTATATATTCACAACAAACACATGCAATGTGAATGGCAATATCGGGTGTCGATTTTGGTCGCTCCCAGAATCATATATCCCTCCGTATATAATTCTGGCATTTTTTTTCTATTATTAATGGTTAATATGGTCGGTCCTAATGATACGACTAGTGTCGATATAAATAATAAAAATAAAGCCGACTCCCCCCACAGTTTTTTTTGTTCTACCTCCTCCTCATCATCTTCCACTTCCTATCCTAGGTCTTATTTATTTTTCGTAGAATTTTTTTTCTACCCTTTGTTCTTGGTTTTTTTGTTCATGGCATGCGCCTGTTTTTTTTTCATAATAAGATGAAAGAAATAAAAGAAAAAAAAATTCAAGACATGGTTGATTAATATAGTATCTTGACCAGGACTATTTCATCGATCTAATTGATCGATTAAAACTTGGTTTTTTTTACATTTCTGGTTGTCATATGAAAACAGAAAAAAATATATATGACAACCGGAAATGTTTATCGTATGATAGTATGTTGATAATGATTTTTATATATATGTTATATATGTTGTTTTGATCTAATCGATCACTATGTCGCTTCCTAGGTGATGATCATCATCACGATGATTATAATCCGATAATTATGATTCTATTCTATAGTAAGAATTGGATCAACAATACATTGGGAAAAAACCCTGGATAGAGAGAGAGAGAGAGAGACTGATCATTGATTTTGATGGTTGACAAATCAACATACACCTGTATACAGAATTGGTTCAAATCTGAAGAAATATTCTCACTTCATCAATAGTAATTGGATTAGAATGATTTGAATGACAAACTAAAAAAAAACAATCTCAAATAATCCATAGAAATTCAATTGACCAGAAATTTTTTTTTTCTCTCTCTCTCTTTTTTCTAATACAATCTTTACATTTACATGTTATGATATCATGCGTTTTTGATGTGTGTGTGTTGGTTTATGTTTCGTGAAATTAACCATAGTAAATGATGATTATGATGATGATGATGATGAAAAAAAAAATATCGAACCAATGACAACAACAAAATATATATCCACACACACACACACATCATGTATATACCAATCAATCAGTCGAGACAATGTCGTCGTCATCGTTATCCTTGCGTGTGTGTGTGTGTGTGTGTGGGTGCTATAACCAGATGTTATTTTTTTTTTGGGTTTGGATTTTATTTTTTCTTTCTGTTTTGTTGTTGTTGTTGTTGTTGTCGTTATCATCAATATATTGGTGATGATGATGATGATGATGTGCATACGATTCGCAATGATTGAATCCAATGAAATCTCAAAAAAAAAAAAAATTTCTCTGGTCTGGTCTCTATCCGTGTGTGTGTGATATCCGTTTTTTTAAGTATATTGAAAGTAGTGGTTCGTAATGATGATTGAGATTTTTTTTGTTTATTTGTTGGTTGGTTGGTTGGTTGGTGGCTATCTGTGTAATGTGTGGTTGCTGTGTTGTGTTGGTTACGTGGTTTTTTTTTCTGGTGGTTATCTCTATTACTTATTGCTCGTGATTATTGTGATAGTAGATTTTATTTTTCTTGGATTGATGATTAGGATTTCTGTTTTCTTTCTTTCTCTCTCTCTCTCTCTCTCTATCATTGATTGATTCTTTTGTCGTTTTTTTTTCTTTCACTTTTTGATTATATATGGATTTTTCTTGCATGTGCATGCATGCATGTTGTGTGTGTGTGTTGTTGGTTTTTTTTCCTCTGTTTGGTTTGTTTTGTTTGATTTGTGGATTTTTTTTATTTTTTTTTTTAATTTCCTTGAATTCTGCTTTTTACCATTATTCTTCTGATCATCATCACCATTATCATCATAATTATTACCATTTTTAAAGCTTTATGATGACAGAACCGTCATCGATATTTATGAATACAACTCTGATCAGAAATTTTTTTTATAAATGAAAAAAAAAGAGTTGAAAATAAAAAAAATTTCATCAATGAAGATGTGGAAAATTCCTGTGTGTGTGTGTACTTGGCTTCTGGTTTATATATATAAAAAAAAATAAGAATATGATTCATTGATTAAGAGAGCAAAAAAAAAAAAGAACGATAGAATGTGCGTTTGAACTGGTGAGCAATGAATCAAAGAACATGAAGAAAAAAAAAGGTAAGGTCAGTGTACCTGGACGCTTTCAACCAATACATACACACACACAATCCAATCCTATCTGTACGTCCATCTTTCAGTAGAATTTTGGCTAGTAAAAAAAAAATGAACTAAAGAAGCCAAAATGTTTGCTACCTGATGATGAATAATGATGATTCAATGTTGTGTATGTATGTTGGTGTTACAGGTTGTTGTTTTTTTCCTATATTTCTCATTTACTTATTGATGATCTGATTGCAATCGTTTTATTTTTTTTTCTATCAAAATTTTTGTTGCATTCTCTTTACTCTGATGTTGTGTATATATATTGTTGTTGTTGCAGCAATTTTTTTTTTATCTCTTTTTTTAGAAACAAAAAAAAATGGTTGTTGATCAAGAAAAATCAAGATCAAGTTTTTTCTGGTGTTTGGTTATAGCTTAGTTCCAACCAAAAAAAAAAAAAAAACAATATATCATCAATATCCATACCCTCTTCTTGAATAATGATGATGGTATATGAACACTTGTTACTTTGATCATCATAATATCCAAAATATAGCCATGATCTTCATGTTGTTGGTGTTGTTGTTGTTGTTGTTGTTATGTGTGTTCGAAGTCCAAAACGATCGATCGACTTTTTATTTTTCTTGATATTCGGGTAGTGGTGATATTGGTGGTGGTGGTGGTGGTGTTCGTGGTTGTTGTTGTTGTTGTTGTAACCATGATCATGGCAGTTTTAGTAATGTGTATGGTGTGTGTGTTTTTGTTTGAATATCAACCAATTTTTATAGTAAATCAGAACACAGAGAGAGAGAAAGAAAGAGATGGTCATTTCGTTGTCCGTCATATTCATTCAATGGTTGGAATGAAAATGCCGCTCGGCAGATCAACAAATCAACAACCACAATATTCGAGCAAGCTATAATATGTTTGAGAAAAAGAATATCATCGAGAAACATTGAAAAAAAACTGGTTTCTTTTTTTCAACATATATATATGCTGTATATATGAAAATCTTATAAGCTCGCGCGTTAATTACAACACATTGAATGTATGCTGCGCTTGTTGTTGTGTATATATGAGTATGTGTGTTCAAGAAGAATGTATAATGTACAAAGAAAAAAAAAGAAAAATTTTTTTTACAAGCTAGCTTCAAATAAGAAATGTAGTTTTATATTTGGTGGCATGGCATGGCATGGATAAACTATTTGGACTTTTTTTTTTTTTTTGAACGCGGCATTTTTTTTCAAAGTTTTTATTTCATTTTAGCTAACAACAAAAAGACTTGTTGGACAACAACAACAACAACAATTGAATATATTGGGTATATACTATATTCGTAATTTTTTTTTTTTTTTGAACCACAAATTCACTGATATGAGAGAGAGAAAGATCATCATCATCACCAACAACTTTTGTGTGCCTCTTCAATTTTCTGGTTTCACAAACGTTGATGATCATCAATGTTGGTGAATACAAGATTTTTTTTTTTTTTTGAACAAGTTTGGATTTTGATCTTATTCTTTTTTTTTGGTTATGATGATGATGATGATGATGGTGTGTGTGTGTGTGTAGTTTGGTTAGTTTTTTGCCCCATACATTTGATTTTTGTTGTTTTTGTTGTTGTTGTTGATACTAATATGAAGAATATTTTTCTGCTGCTGCTGTTTGTTCGTTCATTGGCCATATACCAGTTCGGTACTGAAATAGTGGTTTGTTTTTTTTTTTGTTGTTGTTTCTATGTCCAAAAGATCGATGATAAAGAAATTGTTTTGCAAGTGCTGTTTATCTGTCTGTATACATGTGTGTGTGTGTGTGTATGTTTATTTGTGGATGATCTTCTTGAAATAAGTATGCAAGGTGCATCATCATCATCACACACACACATTTTTTATAGGCAAATAGATGAGATCAATGAGATCATCATCATCATCATTTATCAATTGTGGTCATGAAAAATAGCCAAAATGACAATAACCTATCATCGTCGGTTTGTCTCTATTTTTTTTTCGTTTAATTATTTAACTATAGTCAGTCATATATGTCGGAAATAATTATTATGTTGTCTTTCAATCTCTCTGTGTTTTTATATGTGCGAAGGAATATTCTTTGTTTGTTTGCATTTTTATACATGATGTGAAATATGAATGGATTCTGGCCAGAATCAAAACAAAACAAAAAAAGAAATGAAAATGACGCGTGGTATTTTTTTTTTTGTTTCATTTTATGAAAAATTGTTGGGTAGTAGCAGTATAATAAACATAATAATATTCAATATTCGTTGTTTGATTCAATTCTTTTATTTTTTTCGATATGATTTTTTTTTCTTCTTATTCTTGTTTGGGTGTCGAAGTTTCGTTTTGTCTTTCTCTCATTCTCTCTCTCTCTCTTTCTGTACTGATTCAGTTTTTGGATTCGTTCATCTCTTTGTATATATGTGTTGATTTTATTTTTATATTTGTATGGATTGTTGGTGTGGATTTATAAATAGAAACCAATTTCTTTTGTATGTGTGTGTGTGTGTCTGTCTTGTGTTTGTGTGTGTTTATTGATATTTATCAACGAGCAAGCACATAGAATGATGATGATGATGATGATGGTAAAAATTATGGCACATTGTCGCTGTATTTAGGATTAGCCAACCAAAATTCAACTTTATTCTAAAGAATTTTTCATTATTATTATTATTGAGTTTTAATGATATAAACTTTATTGAAAATATTCATGTGTGTGTGGAAAGAGAGTGGAGTACGATTCTGATTTTAATTTTGTGGATAATCTATATCTATCGATATATGCATGCTCATTAATAATTCTGTTCATGTGATATGGATACGATTCTAATCGGAATATATTAGATATTGAATGTCAATCAGATTGAATTTGTTTGAAATTTTTTTTTGCATCGAATTTACTAATTTTAATTTTTTTTTATTTTTTTTTTAATTCAACCACATAGATATTTGCAACCATTTGTTTGGATAAATTTTTCTTTGAAAATTAAAATCGATATTTGAGAACAACAACAACAACAGAAAAAAAACCGAAAAAGAATGTGATCCTTGAAAAACGAAATTTTATGATTTTTTTTTTCTCGTTGCCGTTGTCGTCGTCTTTGTCGTTCATTCATTCAAACATTGAATTTTTTCAAGTGTCCCATATTTTTGTTTGTTTGTATGTATGATACATCTCCCATAATCATTTGATTTGAATCAAGATTTTTCTCTTTCATTATATTTTATTTGCGATTGAATTTGGCCAATGGTTTCGATTTTAACAACAAGATCAAAGATTTTATCCTTATCAACAACAGCTACAACAACAATAACAGCATCGACATCATTATTATCATTGTCCTCAAATTTATCATCATCATCATCATCATTTTCGTTGTTTAATCCATATGATTATTTGAATAATAATATAGTATTTATATTCAACCAATAACATACATCGTCATCATCGTCAACAACGAGCAAGAACAAAAACAACAACAACAACAACAACGACAACAACAACAGCAAAATTATCGAATCAAAAATGAACATTCTTGACAAACAATCACCAACAGCATCATCGATAACAACATCGACAATAACAACAACAACGACGACAACATTGGCTTCATCGGGAGCGGTAGCGGCAGCTTCTTCTTCTACAGCTACATTAACATCGGTTACAAATAATAATAATAATAATAATAGTGGTCAACAATTATCAAATAATAATAATAGCAATAATAATAATAATTCTGGCAATAGCCAGAATTGTGCCCCTGGAAATGGCGGCAATAATCACAATAATAATGTTAATAATAATAATAATAACAATGGTGGTGGAAATGGAACAACACCATTACAACCACCACCACTTCCACCATTGTCACAATGCTCATCGGCTACCGGTGGATGTAGTAGTGTTGGTCAGCCATCAACTCCATTAACACCATCATCATCATCATCATCACAAGATTGTATTTTATCGAACAATCAATTAATATCATCAATGTCTAAGACTAGTGTCGGTAGTGGTGGTGGTGGTGGTGGTGGTCAACAAGGACCATCATCGGTATCATCTTCGTGTAGTGCACCACATACACCATTGGATAGTTTACAAGCATCTATTAATAGTCAATCTGATCCATCATCAATAACGACAAATAGTGGTATACAACGACCAACAAATGTATCGACGCCATCATCTGTATCATTCACCAATAATAATAATACGAATAGTGCACCAAGTACTCCTGCATCAATGATTCAAGGTGGTGGTTGTCCACCATCGGTTGGTTCACAGAATAATGATAATTTATCAATGACACCGATGATTGGTTCACCATCGCTCAATCAATTAACACCAACGGGTGAATATACGCCAGTTTCATCACAATCACCATTTGCAAATAGCCAGCAACAACAACAACAACCAAACCAAACAAACAGTGCCAATACATCCACAACATCAACACAACCAAATTTATTATCATCATCACCATTGAGTGTTCATCAACATCAACAACTATCATCTAATTTAGATAATCAGATCTGCAACAACACCAATAATAATAATAATGGTAAAAACAAAACGATAAATAATAATGGTGCTGGCACCAATGGTGGTAATAGTAATCCAAATAAAAAACATTGCAATAATCGAAATAATAATAATAATGCAAACAACAACAATCCGAATGGACCGAATAATTTAATGTCCAACAATAATAATGGCATTGGAATTATGGGAATGGGTAATAATTTTCCAATGAACCAACAACAACAACAACCACCACCGCCAATGCAACCACCGCATTCATCACAAATGTCAATGAATCCGAATAGTTGTATGGGAGGAATGGCTCTAGGCCCTAACAATAACAATAACAACATGTCCGGTATGATGATGGGTTGCGGCAGTGTTGATAATAAAAATCAAATGAATCATTTTTCATCAATGACACCACCGCACAATTCACTATCAAACAACAATCAAATGCCTTGTGGTGGTATGCCTAATGGTATGTCATCATCATCCACTGGACCACCACCACCACCACCTGGTATGGTAAATGGTAGTATTTCACCATTTGATGTTGATTGTGGGCCAAAAACAATGTCACAATTTCCCAAAGAATTTAGTCCCGAGTTATGGGGTAAGTTTTCTTCCATTGTCATGAAATAGAATAATTGATTGAAATTTTATCTCTTTAGATGGTTGTGGACCTCCACCACCTCGAATGCCATCTAATTGTCATCCATCTATGGGCGGTGGACCTCCGCCTATGAATATGCCGCCGTCAAATATGATGAATGTCGGACCAAATAAAAACATGTGCAACATGAATCCTAATATTCTTCCAAACACAGGGCCTCCACCTCATGCATCGAACATGAAGACACCACCAATGGATGGTGGAATCGGTAATATCGGCGGTGGTGGTGGTGGCGGTGGTGGTGGCCAATTCATCCAACAACAAAATCAGGTGTTTGTATTCAATACAATGATGGCCAACAATGCTGCCGATGCTGTCGAACAGAGACGTTTTCCTTCCATCATACACTTTCATATGAATCAACCGATAACTAAAAAATTTATGGAGAAAAATTCCATCAAGCTACAAAGTTTAAATCGTCAGCCAAATAATTCATGGATGGCAGGCAACATACGACAGCCAAGAATACGTGGGCCCAATGCATCAACTAATGGAATGCCTCCGATGCGAGGTAATTTCGCTAGCACAACGAATCCCCCTTGTTTCTCACCATACAATCATAATCCACCGCCTGGACCAGGTCCAGGAGGAGGCGGCGGTGGTGGCGGTGCTGGATCTCCCGGACCTGGCCAATGGAATCCGAATTGGCCACCATCAGGACCACCACCCCCTAACAATCACCATCATATGTCCGGTAGTGGTAATGTTCCTCCACCTTTTTCAAATGATATGAAAATGGGATGTGGTGTCAATCCAATGAATGCACCACCACCAATGCGACAATGTGGACCACCACCACCACCTCAACAGTACAATAGTAACAACAGTGGCAGCAATTTCAATCCTCAAGGCTATCCTATGGGTATGTGTGTGTAAATAAACCTAAGAATATTAGAAAATAATGTAATTTTTCTTTATAAAATATAGGCTGTAATGAAGATGATAATCTTACACCGCAGCAAAAACAACATCGTGAAAATAAATTGGCCATATTGGCAAATATACAGCAGAAATTCTTACAACAGGAAGCAAATCAAAATCCTAATAATCGTCTAGGACCACCACCACCACCACAAAACGCTCAATCACTCGGATCGAATCCGGATCATTTTGTACCTGGAATGATGGATCCAATGATGACCTCAGGCAATTCTAATCAACAATCGATGATGTATCCACTTCATCATTCTCATCCACCACCTCATCATCATCAACATCATTCGGATCCTCAAATGTCATTCAAACAAGAAAATATTGATCCTCACAATCATACTATGAATCCACGTGGTCATGCACCACCACCGGGAATGAATACGTCCGATATGAATTTCAATCCAAATTTCTGTCCAAATCCAATGATGAACAACAATAGTAATAATGATCCATGGCTCAAATCTGGTTCTGGTTCTAATTTTCCTCCAATGATCGATGAAACAAAACCATTTACATCGACAACGACGACAACCACAACGTCGAATAGTCGACGGAAAGGATCTCAGCAACAACAGAATGCTAATCATTTATCGCCCATATCACAACAAGGTCCGATCAATAGTCCAAATCAATCTTGTATCAATCAAAGCCCAAGCAATCGTGTACCACCACCTCCTTACAATCCAAGTTTACATAGATCAATGTCCAGTCCACATCCAGGATCTCCAGCCGCAATGTCACTACCATCACCACGAATGGCATCCGATTCTGGTAGACAAACAAATTATACGCCCGGATCAGTTCGTTCAGGCCCATCTACTCCTGTTGTTGTTGATGGACCATTGATTAATTCTCCTAAATCAAATTCTCGGGCCAATTCTTCGCCTGGTAATAGTAAAAAAGCTAAACAACAGCAACAACAACAACAACAGCAGCAGCAACAACAACAACAAACAATAGATAATGATCTTAATATGTTTGGTGCAAAATCTGAACATCCACTAATGCCAGTTCCTTCTCCTCAACAAATCGATTATATCAATACATTCGAAGGTCAAGAATTAACTATACAAAAGCAACCTAATGCTCATTTCCAAGAAACGAACGATATGATGGTCAGCGGTGGCGGTGGTGGCAATGATCTATTGAATAATGATCTATTCGTCAATGATTTTATGTGTGGACCAAATCAGCAATCCAATAATCCGCCTCCACCGATGTCGATGAATAATCCACGATTTCCTTCTGGACCATGTAATTTTGATTCCAGATATCAAGATAATATGAGATTCAATGGTGGACCTATGATGGATAATTATAATAGGCCATCACCACATGGAATGTGTGGTAGCCAAACTGGTGGCCCTCCTCAGTTCAACCCAAATGATCCAAACTCTATTCGCTTTCCTAATTGTGATATGAAATCATCAAGAATGTCAGGCAGCAACGGCCCTGATATGGGCACATTTCCTCCCCCATCAAATTCAATGTGCGATATAGATTTCGCCAATTCCATACCACCGATCAATGATGGCATGAGTGGTTCTTTTTCGAACGGAGGTGGTCCACCAGGGCCTGGTGGACCCAATTTCAATGATTCTCCATCCGTTGATAATAATTCCATTAATTCGTTACAAAGTCTACAGAAAATGGCACCACCATTTGAAGTAACCGGACCGAATTCAAAATCTGGTCCAATGGGCGTTGGTGCACCTACAGGCATGATGGCTCAACCAAATCAGATGATGGGCCAGAATCAAAAAGGTGGCCGAATTCCAGGCAATTATGATCAACCGTTCGGACCAGGTCCAGGAATGAGTCAAATTCCACCATGTAGTGATTTGAATGATTCTAATAATTATGGTGGTCCACCACATATGGTTCAATCAGCGAATATGCCTCCAATGAATTATCCGCAAAATAGTTTCTCTCAATCACCAAATCCATCGATGCCTTCGAATATGATGCCTGGTAGTGATCCTCAATATGGCGGTAGTATGCATTCAAGTAACGGACCATTTTCACCATTGCCAATGAATACACCAACGCATTCAATGGTCGATCAAAATTCATCAAATGGTCCTAGTCCTATACCGCCAATGATGCAACCAGGTCCTGGATCTCAAGGAAATTTTGGACCACGAATGCCACCATCATCCAACGTTAGTCGGCCAATGAATCCATCGAATAATCATGGTCAACGTTATAATTCACCTAATATTCAAGTAAAACCAGACGCACCGAACACGATACAATATTTACCATCAAGACCACAAGGACCGACGACAACACCACCTAATCGTCCTCCGAATCTAGATTTTTTACAACAATCACTAAATATGGGCAGTAATAAATCATCTGGTCCACCTCCACCACCAAATAGTTATTATCCACCTAATAGTACTGGTTCGATGGCACCAAATCGTCCGAACATGAATTTCGGCGGACCTCGTGGTCCGTCATTGATGAGACCACAAAACATGAACACGGCAGCTGGACCGCCTGTTTCAGGACCACCACCACAACCAGGTAACATGTGTGCCGGTAATGATATGATGTTCAATCGACCACCAGGTTCGGCTAATCATCAGATGACAAATGGTCCAAATCGGATGCCACCTCCACCTCCAAATGCTAACTTTGGACCAAATGGGCCTACACCTGGACCACCACCACCGGTAAATGGTCCAATTGCACCGCCAGGACAAAAACCTGGTGGTAATAATGGACCAGTACTACATCCGGATTCATTTGATAAATTTGATAATGATTCAGCGTATGCACAACAATATCATAATTTTCAACAACAGCTATATGCAACGAATACACGTAATTCGGCAAATAATCCACGAATGTCTTCAAATTTTTAAAATTGAAAAATAACCATCTCAAATTTGTGTGTACATAAGATAAACATATGAACCATTTTATATTGATCTAAAATGTTGATTTAAAAATCAACGACGATAATGAAATTTAAATTTTTTTTTTTTTTTTGCATGAAGACAATTCAATGTGTAAATATAGAGATTTTATTATCAAAAAGTACACACACACACACACACAGACGAATATTTGTACAAAAAAAAAGAAAAAATTATTGTCAACGAGTCATCATTTGGACATCGAAACATATAAAACAAAACAAAACAATACAAAAGAAGAAAAATCTGAATTCACAGCCTATGATGATCTCTCCTATTCCAGAATTTATAATACAATTAATGATACACATTGGTGTTTTGATACATGACCTCGTTGATGAATTTTTATGGCTGTCCTAAATAATTTTTTTTTCATTTTTCAACACAACAAAAAAAACATGTATTTCGTGCTCATCATGCTCATTACAAATTTTAAATTATTAATTATTAATATTATATATTGATTGATATTGTTATTTCGTTTTTTTTTCTCTCATCGAATCATTTCATTTATCATCCACAAAATAATGATGAATTTATTATATATGGATAATAAAATGAATTTGAATGAAATGAAATTTCCAACAAACAAACAAAAACATCTCAAATTCGATTGAATAAATTGAGATATTTTAATAGCCGTACACGTGTTTGCCATAGTTGATCAAATTGACGATAATCATCAACATTAATATCATTTTCACCATTTGATTTAGATGATCGAATCGATTTATATGTGTTGAACATTTTGATAAATGTTGAACGAAGTTTTTGATCCATTCGATCGTGAATTAGATCATTGAATGCATGTTTATAATTCTTTTTCAATTCAGCTAATCGATGGCTACTAGATAGTGATTGACGAATTTTTTCCAATTTTTTACCATTCGTATATTTTGGATGAGAATGTAGTAGATCCAATTGTTTAAGAACTTTATGTAATGATCTTTCAAATTTATGTGATCGATGTGGTTCGATTTCTATTGGATTTTGTTGTCTATTTGATGGCTGCTTTTTTTCTTCATTTTTTTCTGATTGCTGAATAGAATCATCAGTTTCGAGGTTTTCTGTTTTTACATTTTCATCATCTAATGTTTCAGCTGTCTCACATTTTCCAATGGTTTCATCATTATTATCGATTTTTATAAAACTAGCCATCAGCCTTTTGGTCAATGGACCATATGATTTTTCTGGATTTGTTTCATCATTGGAAAATTGATGAATAAATTTTTCCAAATATTGATCTAGTTTTTCATCTTGTTGTTTTTCATCATTCTGGTTGTCGTTATTATCTCCATGATCAATGGTCTTTATATTTGTATCATTCATCCGGGATATATCATCATCCAACATTTCACATTTACCATAAAATGAAGCACATTGCTATAATGAATTGAATAATTAGATAATAGATAGATAGATTAGCAAAATCAAATTTTAACAATACTTTGACTTCTTCTTCTTTAGGTGGAATATCATGAAGATAATGTATGAATGACCAAAATTGATTGGGCACATCAACATCGTTTAGCTGTGGATATGGCATGGCGATAAAACGTTCGATTATTTCATAATTTGGCTGTAGCTATATATAATGAAAATTAATGAAAAAATGACATTTTTCATCAAAAACAAATTTCAAAACTTACCGCACAATTCGCTTTACTTTTGAATGTTATACGATCAAAATATTTTTCAAAAGTTTTTTCATTATACGGTTGTTTGATTTCGGTTTTAGACTTTGATGATGATGACGATGATGATGATGATGCATCAATGTTCTGAATGGAAGAAATTTATTACAACATACTCTTTTGAATAGATTTATAACTTACATTTTTCAACATTTTAATTTCATTGGCATTCAATTCATTTTTCAGTAATCGTAATCGTTTCATCGTATCCAATAGCAATGTTTCCATTTCCAATTGTATCTGATCAAGATCATCAATACTGATCTCTGATTTTTCATTTGTCATAACTTCAAATAATAATAACAATGATAATGTTTGTGTTTTACTTTAAAAAAAATGACAACTTACATCGATGATAACGAGGACATTTGATGACCAAATTTAATGGATCATATTCGATTATATAGTTCGGTATGCCCAATGAACCGAAATCTTTTTTATCCGAAATGGTATTGAATTCATATTTATTTACATTTTCTGATTGTTCAATTTTGTCATTCATTTTTTTTTGGATTTTGGATTAAGGATATTGTCATGGAACAATAATAAAAGGATATATATCAGCTGAATATGAAAATCGATGATAATCGATTGTATCGAGATCTAACAAATGATACATCGGTTTCATATATTGTCCATTGATTTCACAGCTGATTCATGTTTGTTTGTTTTTTGTATTTTTCATTTGAATTTTCAGTTTGGTTCCATGTCATGTCCTATTGAGAATGCGATCTAATCATTTGTTCGATAAAATTCCAAAAGGTATCGATGCTATTATATTCTGTGAATTTGATGTCCATCTTGGTCCAGTACTCAAACATCAGGTTCGTTGTAATATTTGTCTTAGTCATCTCTATTTTGATGATGATGATGATGATTATGATAATTTCATCTTTCGTATGCAATAAAGTATCCGGAAAATTATGTCACCAAAGAAACATTTGAATCATTGAGCGTTTATTTAATACCTAAACCTGAACTTTATGGAAAATTGATTACAATGTAAGCACCATAGATAAATTTTTTTTTTAATCACTGAATCAATCATTGTATATAGAACGGCATATGGAATGAAAATTCTTGGCTATCCAGTCAGCATAACCGATGCCAAATATCAACGTAATCAACTGATATTCAATCTTTGTTTTGTATTCTCACATTTTACGAGTACAACACAATATGAACCTATCATACATAAATTAGCCCATTATCTTATCGATCTGGAAGCTGAAATGGGTTTCATTTCGAAAAAAGATATCGGTCCAAAACTATCGAACTATCTGGTTACAATTAGAGATGATTTAAACGCATCCGGTATTTGTACGATTAAAATTTGTGAGTTTGCCTTTTGTTTTGTAATAATGAACAAGGATCATTGACATTCAATTACTTTTTTAGCACTGTCAACGACCATACATTTAAAATTGACAAAAGTTCAAACGAATCCACGTCAAGTGGAAGATTATCATGTACCCATATTGAATTCAAATCATTTTAATACCAAAAATATTTGCCAATGGGATTTAACTACGCAACAGGTATTGATTTTTTTTTCATTGCATTTTTAATGCATATAACGATGTTTATCCATAGATATATTATTACATTGATGGTGTGAATCATGTTTCAAAGATTGCATTCATGGCCGATGTTGACATCAATCTGGTGAAAGCTTGTATACAAAATCTTATCTATTATGGTCTTGTATCATTGGTGCCAATTTTTCTTTATTCAAATGTCTATGTAACTACGCCTAAAATTCGATTATTACTTGAAAATCCTATGCTTAGAGATGAATGTCTTCGTGAAATACGTAAAGATGGTTCCATTGTTGAACCATCGTTGAAAAAAATCCTACAACTTTATAGTAATATGTGTCCAGGAATGACTGTTAAAGATTTATGTCAACGATTCGTTCCACATTCGAATGGTATTGATGAACAAAAATTGGTAAAATTTGGCATAATGAAAGGCATTATAAGACGAATACAGAAATATCCTATCCAATTGAATGAACCGATTGAAGAGGAATCGGATCCGTATGCCAGAGTTAATTCACCAACGTTAACACAATCATTGATGATGAATCGTTCAACATCTTCACCACAATCAAATACATCTACTGTACATTATTCAAAAGATATCTATACATATTTCGATGGTAAACATTCGTATGATCAACTTTGTTGTGAATTTAATCGTACATATCAGGAAATTGAAAATAAAGTGGAAAAAAATCCGGCAGTAGTTGTATGTTGGAAATAATATAAATAAATAAAGTTCATATTTTTATAGCTTAAAAGTTACACACACACACACACAACCAATCACATGATTATTATTGCAGTGTATAAAATTGTCATTATTTTTCATTGAATCGAATTATAATTGCACATATACAAAAATCACATGCATGCACATTGAAAAACATTGGATGGTGGAAAAAATTAACAAAAATTCGACAACAAACAATGGATCATGATCGTAAACCGGAAGATCGATTTGAATGTGAATTAAATGGCAATGAATTAGAAAAATATGGTCCATATTCATGGATGGTCAGACCATGTGAATGGTATCTACAGGAATATAAAGATTGTAAATGTAAGTCTAATTTTATTTATTTTTTTATTTTTTTTTTATAAAAAATTAAAATTATTAGCAATTAGAGCACGATTACATCAATATTTTATATCGGGTACAATCGATAATTGTGATGATTGGCGTGATGATTATCATAATTGTTATCAATTTCGTAATAACAAAAATCCAATCTATTTGGTAAGCAGCTTTTGTTTTGTTTTGTTTTGTTCTGTTCCAAACTTTTGAATCAAACATTTTCCTATATAATGTTTTCATATATAATAGAATCGTTTAATTGAAAGTGAACTATTGCGCAAACATAACCGGCTATTACAATCTAAAGCGAATGATGTTTGGGAATATCGTACTGAACCACCCAATGATTGGAACAAACCTATTACTACAGATGAATGAAGCAATAATCTTCAAATGATGATAACAATAGAAATTTTGTCAATTGTATTGTCACCTTTATATCAATTGTATAGCTATAAATTTTCTTTTCTTTTCAAAAATAAATTTTCCTGAAAAAAAAATTCAATTTTTAATTACCACCATTTTAATAATCATCTCATCTCATCATAATCATCAATGTTGATTGTCCTTGATGTTGCCGTGGTAATCATCAATCACAATGTATGGTGAATGAAAAAGTTTGTCAATCAATCAATCAATTGATTATTCATAATTACTGAAGCTATAGTAATCAACTAAAAAAAAAAATGTCATCATTTTATCTCGTTATTTGTTGAACAATTATCATTTGTGTGTTGTGGTTGTATTTTTTTTTTACTGTTTTTCATCTATAAAAAAATAAACATTACAGTTATACAAACATTAAACAAAAATCGATTGATCAATGATTTTTATTTGATTCGTCATCAATGATCATAGTTCATCATTGATTAAATTGATTGAATTTGTTTTTCTTTCCAAAATTAAAAATCGATAATGATGATTCAAACAGAAAAAAAATTTTTTTTTTTTATCACACAGGATACACACATTTGGAATTTCTAACCGGATGATGATTGAATGAATGATAATAATCTTAGTTTGTTTGCACTTTTTTTTTGACAGGAAATTTTTTTTTTTTTGCTACAAAACCATTACAACAACATAATCTGATATCTGATATATAAATCTATGGTAACAACTATTAATCAATGATGATAATTTCAATCTAAAAAAAAAAATCAAAATCTCTTTACAGCTTATATATTCAAACATACACACATACACACAAGATGTTTTTTTTTCTCTATCATTATGAATGGGCAGGTAGGTATGTGTGTATTGTGTGTGTATACAGACAGACAGGTTGGTGACCACCACCACCACCTCAACCACATTTTGATTTCTTGTTCTTTATAATTTTTTTTTTACATTTCAATTTTATGATAATGTTGCTGCAACCACCACCACCACTAACACCACTAACACAACCATTTAAATCATCTATTGGCTATGCATCATCAAAAAAAAAAATTATGGAGCAGCAAAGCGGATGCCATGAATAGTCAGTCATTCCAACCAAAGATTTGACTGTTTTTTTTTTTAGTTAATCTGTGTTCGACAACAACTACAATTGAAACAACAACAACAACGACGACGGCGATGATGATGATGATTATTATTATGGACATAGAGTCATAGTCATGCATACTGCTGCTGCTGCTGCCGCTTTATGTTTTGTAAAGATATCATTCATATATCCATCATCATCATTCATTCATTCATCGTTTAATATTTAATTTCTAGCCATATATACACAAAACACATATTGGACCTGCCTGGTGATGTGTTTAATATATAATTGCCAGTTGTTATTGTTGTTGTTCGGTTTGTATTTTGATGTTGATGATGATGATAACAATACTTCAATTGAATGTTGTTTGTATATTATGGATTATAATGTAACCTCAACCATACAACGCCAATTGATATAATTGTCGATTAGTGTGTTGTTTGCTGTGTTTGTGTGTGTGTGTGTGTGTGTTATAAGTGCCTTCAAGACCATCTCTCCATTTATTGGTGGTGATATTTGTGTGGTTGTCTTTTTTTTTTCTTCTGATCAACTCATCACCATCATCATTCAAATCATTGCATCGGATCGATGATTTTTTTTTCTATTATTAACCAACGCGCCGCACATAATTTGTGTGATTCATCATCATCATCATCATCATCATCATTCGCATTTTATTGATGATGTTTGTTACTTTTTTTCATTTAATTTCTCTTTCTTCAAATTTGTCACCAGGTTTTTGATTTCATTTGTTTTTTTGTGTTTATATATGTGTGTGTTTGGTGTGGTTATGCAATACAATAACGACATCAATAACAAATCTTGCTGATATATTGCTGTTAGTTATTTTATTGATGGTTTATGATTATTGCTTGTTTTTTTTCCGTTGCACCGTGTGTGATTAATGGTGATTTTATTTCAATTATAATAATCATTCCAAATCACATCAAAAAAAAAAAAAAAAACATTCCTATACATTACCAACAAAAACATTTTGGCCAACCAATATATTATCAACAACAACAACAACAACAGGAAAAAAAATTTCCATTCCAATCTAATTATAGAAAATTCAATCTTTTCCAAACAAACAATTAATCGATTATAAATCGATCATTCCAAAAAAAAACATCCATATATAGAATATTTTTTTTTTCGTTTTTGTGTTCCAATTATTTAGTGTCGATAATTATCGTTATTTTTTTGCCAAAAAAAAAGAAAAGAAAAACTTGAATAAAGAATGGATACTTTGACAGCCAATTTGGAAACACTTTCATTGAGTGAAGAACAGACCGATAGTATTGAAAATATTTTCAGTAAGGTAATGTGTTTTTTTTTGTTTGAAAAAATTTATTAGTAATGATTGATGTATATGCTAATAATTTTGTTTTGTTGAATTTAATATAGAATCGAACATTAGATGCCAATGCATTAAAAGATGCATTAGATATTGTTGGCTTTAAATTGCCATTATGGCGTGTACGAATATTGATTGAAGATATTGATAAGAAAAAATCATTCAATTTGGAAAAAGGTCGCCTTACAAGAGAAGAATTTGTTAAATTATGTACGGATCTAAGGGCACAGGATGTAGCCAATTCATTTAAATCATCCATATCGAAACGTGGCAATCTAGAAACACTGGGTGGCATGTCGGAAGCCAGTTCCTCCGGTACAACGCATTCCGTTAGACACGAAGAACAAGTGGCCTTTTCTGATTGGATTAATACGTAATTAAGATTTTTTTTTCTAATTAATTAATCTTGACTTTTCATTATCACTTTTTTTTACCTCTCATATAGACATTTATCATGCGATTCAGATTTAAAATCCTTATTGCCAATCGATCTTGAAGGTAAAACATTATATGATAAAGTAAAAGATGGTATACTTCTCTGTAAAATCATCAACCATTCATGTCCGGATACCATTGATGAACGTGCCATAAATAAGAAAAATCTAACACTTTATACCAAACATGAAAATCTAACATTGGCTTTGAATTCGGCTCAGGCTATCGGTTGCAATATAATCAATATTGATGCACATGACCTTTCAAAAGGAAGGCCACATTTGGTACTTGGATTGTTATGGCAAATTATTCGTATCGGCCTATTCAATCAGATTACCATTGAACACTGCCCCGGCCTGGTTAATCTTTTGAACGATAATGAAGAGATGGCTGATCTTTTGAAATTATCACCCGAAGAGATACTAATTCGATGGGTGAATTATCAATTGGAAAAGGCCAATGTTGATCGACGAATTTCGAATTTCACCAATGACATTAAAGATTCAGAAGTATACACTCATCTATTGTATCAGATTGCACCACAGGAAAAAAATGTCAACAAAGATGCATTACGTGAACGTGACATGTTAGAAAAGGCCGAAATGATGTTAAAACAGGCAGATAAATTGGGCTGCCGTAGTTTTCTGACACCACAAAACGTGGTGGATGGAGTGTACAAATTGAACGTTGCTTTCGTTGCCAATCTTTTCAATAATTATCCTGGTTTGGATACGCCCGAAAATATTGAACCATTAGAAACAATTGAAGAAACGCGCGAAGAGAAAACTTATCGAAATTGGATGAATTCTATGGGTGTGGATCCCTATGTTAATTGGCTATATAGCGATCTAGCTGATGGTAAAATTATTTTCCAGGTAATAAATAATGATGATGATGATGATGATAAAATCATGACTCATTGATGTTGTTTGTTTAGCTTTTCGATATTATTCAACCAGGTATCGTGAATTGGTCACGTGTACATCAAACATTTAGCAAATTGAAATATTTTATGGAAAAAATTGAAAATTGCAATTATGCCGTACAACTTGGTAAAGAATTAAAATTTTCATTGGTCGGTATTGCTGGCCAAGATATTTCCGAAGGTAATCCAACATTGACTCTTGCATTGGTATGGCAATTGATGCGTGCATATACTTTGTCCATTCTATCGAAATTAACCAATCATGATTCGAATGGTTCATCACCGAATGCCATTGTTGAAAATGAAATCATCGATTGGAGCAATAAAAAGGTTTGATTTTGTTTTTATATGTGTTCATACAGGTGATATAAAATTTTTTTTTCCATTCATTTAGTTACGTGAAGCGGGTAAATCATCTGCGATTAAAAATTTTCAAGATTCATCCATTTCGACAGCCATTCCTGTCATTGATCTCATTGAGGCCATTAAACCAGGATCAATTAATTATAGCCAAATATATGAAGGCTCAACACATGAGGTATGTGTGTGTCATTAATGGTGTGGTTAAATGTAGACAACAAAAAAAATTATCATGATTTTTCCTTATTTCAATAATAAATAGGAAAAATTGGCCAATGCAAAATATGCCATATCGATGGCAAGAAAAATCGGTGCCCGTATCTATGCATTACCGGAAGATATTGCTGAAGTGAAAAGTAAAATGGTTATGACAGTTTTTGCTTGTTTGATGGCACGAGATTATATTCCAAATATGGGCAAAGCTGTTGATCCTCTCAACAACAACAACAACAACAACAGCGACAATAACCATGTTGAATGATGATGATAAAATAATTATATAAGCCTAATTTTTATAAGCATTTACTTGATTTTTTTTTGGTAATAAATCTATTATATATATTGATTTGCACATAAAGCATCAGTTCAATTAATTAAACATTCCGTTTCATTTATTTTGTGATCATCTAATTTAATATTACCTGATAATTCATTTGTTTGTTACGGGGACAATTTGTTTTTGTTTTATGCATACATACAAACAAAATCGGACAATGGAAAAGGCACATCATCATTTATCAAAAAAAAAATTGGACAAATTTCAAACGTGTCTTCAAATATAAAATTGTCGAAGATTATTAGTAGCCTGTTTAATCAATCGAATCCAATCTTTGGCTTCTGTTTCGGTCAACGTTCTAATTTTGTATATGGTTGAACATGAATGATCAGCCAATGTGAATACATTTGTTGTTTTGTTCGAATGTTGATTGATGTTACCATTATCGAAAACTGACCATTCTAATAAAGGAAATTTTTTACATGCTCGAAGATTCGGTGTCTAATGTAAAAAAAATCAAATTCAAATTTAAATATTAAAAATTTAAACAGGCTTATTATCAATTAATTAATACCTCTTTAAGTTGATTATTTGATTTACTATTGAAAAAAAGCAATGAATCACTGGTCAATCGTAGATGATAATTTGTCCAGAATGAAAACTATTGATCGAATAACCATTATATTAATAATGATGACCAATGTTATTATGTATTTTTGATATGACTTACCGGAGGTTTCTTTTTATCTTTCAACACAGTCTTTCTATTTACACAACCTTTATGTATAATATCTTTATCCGTATATGTCCATCGTTCATAACGATCCGGATAAACAGTATTCCAATCTTCAAGGTTAGTGATACCACCACCATTGGGCGACAAATAAGATTCTTCCGATTTTCTTTTAAACATTTCCAGTGTTGGTTTTTTATCCCGTTTGTTATATACATGACTAACTTGATAAGTATTAATTATTGGATCATTATTGATTATGATAGGACTATCGTCAATGAGATTCATTTTGAGATTTTTTGATGATCTATTGTTTATTGGTGATGATGATGATGAGCATTGATTATTATTATTATTATTATTACTGTTTTTATTATTTACAACGTTTTGAATATTATTAGTTGATAGATAAAGATTCGTCTCAAGGCTATAAGTTTTTCGATGACCAGGTTTAAAATCACTACTAATCGATAATTCTTTACTATTTTTTAAACTTTCACCATTAAAAGATTTGTTCAATAAACCCACATAATCAGAATTATTCAATTCCAATGTAGATTGATTCTGTTGATGATATGCTGATGCTGATGCTGCTGATGATGATGATGATGATGATGAAGGATCACTTTGTTGTTGTAAAGCTCTGATATCATAATGGCTACTAAAACGCAGATAGCTTAGTTTTTTTTGTTGATAATTATTTCTTGATTCAATATTAGGATCTGGCTCTAATTTTAATGATGTCCTATTTTTTAGATGAAATTAATTAATTGATAATAAATTTGGCAAATAATTAACAACAACAAAAAAATAAACATACTTGAAATAATCATCTTCGCGAAATTTTTGCAATTCTTCAATATATCGTAATGAGACTAGATATTTGTGCACGTCTTCTTCGATTTCAATTTCATCTATTTTTTTGTGTATAAAAATGTCAATGAATTAATTTTTGTATGATAAATGAAATGAAAAAAAAAATCATTAAACTCTAAATGACTAATGATGACTTGCCATAACTAGATTGTTGACATTTTTCGATGAAAGTGTATATTGATTCAAGTTTTTCGTGTCGAAGATTGGCTCGTTGAGTATCGCTTTGTGGAAAAGCGCTATCAATATGGATGATATCACGTAGATAGGTGGCCAGATTAGGTATACAATTTGAATTTTTCGTTTGTTTAATGGCCATTTCCATAAATGTTCGTAATTTATTACTATTATCTGATTCGGAAAACAATGCATCAATCTTTTCGAAACATTGACGATCTTTTTTGCTCAAACACTAATAACAAAAAACACAAATCAATTAATTAACAAAATTTTATTAAATCAACGAATGACTTACATTCCAGGTTTTCTCTAACCGATGTATGGACGCACTATTCAATGCTGATTTGATTGCATAACTAGAATGTAGATTATGAATTTCAATGAGATTATTGATTAATTTAATGAAAAAGCTAATCATTTCGGCACGTTGTTTGGGTGTCTTAAGGCAAAGTATCTCGTCAATAGCCCAATAGGTAACAATATTAAATCGTCTGGTGAATAGTACAATATTTGGTGAAAGTACATGTTTCATTGAACCAGTCCATTGTCCTGGTTTCAATTCATTACGTTTAATTTTCAAGAAAATGATCCAATCAATAAGAGTCAATTGTTTGGCAAATGTTTCGGCTGATATTTTATTCATTAAACGATATAATGAAATTGATGTTGAATTATGCGTCCATAATCGATTCGTTCCCGAGGTTGAGTCCTAATTTTAAAAAATTTATATTAAATTATTATATCGAAACGGCAAAACAATGATAATTGAAAAAAAATCAATTACCTCAGATGTGAGTGTTTTCAATGAGAATAAAGTGGTCGGTGTTGAAATACTCCTACGAAGTGATGACGATGATGATGATGATGATAGAGATGATGCGGCTGCTGCAACGGCAGATGAAAATGATGAATCGGCTACGCTCAGCATTGTTGATAATAATTTATTATGTTGAATAAAAGAATTCCAAATTCATCAAGATTCAATCAGAATTCTATTATAGAATTCTAATAAGTTAAACTGAATAAATGATATGATGATGATGATTTCTGTCGTTTATTTATTTATGTTTTTAAAAAAAATGATCATCGCTATAGTCTTCTCTTCGTTGTTTAGTAGTCGCCACATCACATTAAATCCAATTGAGATTTATCCAATACATATACAAGCATTACTCTGGTTGTCATCATCAACATATATAAATATATTGATTGATACTCATTATTGGTTGTTGGTGTTTCTTTTGTTTTTAGTGTTGTTGGCTTCAATCATCATTGCACATTTATACACATACACATAAAAGATAGACAAATAAAACAAAACAAAAAAAAATGAGCGCGTGATTGGATTTTGGATGAACTAAAATTTGTTGTTATAAACAAATCACAACTATCGATTATGTGTTCATGAGTTAGGGTTGCTTCTTCATTTTTTCTTTTTAAATCATAGTACATCGAATTATTATATCTTGACGATAATCATGATGATTAATCATCATGGATTTAATGGCAACGTTATGGGCAATTAATATTCAATAGAGTTGAAGTCAATTTTTTTTCGTCCTTCATTGATTGATTGAATGAATTATTATGCCATCGAACCGGCCAGCTACTAATCAGACAAGCCAGCCAGCCAGTGAACTAAAATCAATCAGATTAAAAAGAAATAGAGATTTCTGTTCTTGTTTTCGTTGAGTTGCGATAAACAACAACAAAAACAAAAACAACAACGAAAAAGATGATGAGGGCAATATAACAACAACAAAGAATAAAATGACATCATGAACAGGTTTGTAGATGTCGTTATAATCGGTATTCGAACTGACGTATTTTGATGATTATTATAGTAAGTCAATGGATGTGAGGATTTTGTTTTTTGTTCTCATTTTACAAAAGAAAGACAAATGTGTGTCAAAAATTGTTGTCATAGCAATACAATGGACTATATAAGAAAATACAACGACAACATGGAAAAAAATTTAACGATAAGATTTGATGATCGGTGAACTTAGGTCGAATAATGATGATGATGGTCGGATTACGAGAGAATGACTAATGTAGAAAATTTGTCAGGGTTAAAGTCATTGACATTGTATTATAAATAATAATGAGATGAAATCAATTTTGTGACACTGATGATGATGTTGTTGTTGTTGTTGTTGTTATTTCTTTCGGTTTTAACCAGGAAAGATGAGTTGAAAGATTCAATTGTGTTGCCAATGCTGTTGCCGTTTTCATAATATTATCATCAAATTCATTGTTATTATTTTTACGTTTTAGCCAACATTTTTCAAATTCCATCATTATTTCAATTATTTTTTCTCTATTCAATTCATAATCATTTGTAGATAGAAATACAGCATAATTGATCAATGAAATGGCACCAGTACTTTCAATTGATTTACATGCAGTTTGATGTGCTTGCAATGAATTTGGTATATCATTCAGAAATTCTAGACAAATTGCTAATAATACAAAACAAATCAATAAACTTTGTGATGATAAAAACAAAATTTCATCGATCAATAGTATAGATATAGAATGTGTAATTACCGAGCAATGTTAATAGATTTGGATTCGGCACCGTACAAAAGGCGACAGTATTTTTGAAGAATTGAAATGAACTTGCATATTGTTTCAATTTTAGATTGATAAGACCAAGATTATAATTGATTCGCCAATCTAATGGCTGTAAAAAGAATGCCCGTTTCAAACAGGTTATGGCAGCAACATATTTACTTTTGCTTGCAAAACAAATACCAAGATTATTCCACAATATTGGACATTCAAACACATCCGATTGCCTATAACGTTGAAAAGCACCATCAACATCTTGTTTGATCTCTTGTAAAATGGTGCCCATAGCAATTGTCAACGCTAAATCCGGTGTATTCGTTTGGCCATCAGCCTCATAAATCTTTTCAATACCTTTAGAAACGATTCCTGTCGTATATAATAAAATGCCCAATTTGGTTGCCAAGTGTAGATCATTTGGTGATATTCTGTATACATAATAAATAATATGATTTATAAATGATGATCATCATGAAACATTATAACATGTAAACATTCAAATTAAATCATACTCTGTGGCTCTTCTTAAGACAAAAATGGCCGATTTATAATCCTTTTCGGCAATTTGACATTTAGCTAATGCGATGAATGGTTCCACTTGGCAGGTATTTTGTAATGCATTTTGAAAAGCTTCTTTTGCCTGCAATGTTGAACCAAGATATAGTAATGCATAACCATACAAGGTCCATAATTCCCAATCATGTTGGGCAATTTTAAGACCAACTTCTTTGATTATATCACAAACATTTTGATGTTTGCCCAATATTAACAAACATCGTGCAATCGATTTTATATATGTTGTATTATTGATCGATTTCAATAGATTAAATTGTTGTAATGCACTTTTTGCATCACCTTGTCGTAATTTAATCAAACCTTTTAGAAATATACAATATTCACTTTCAACTTGTAATCGATTCATCTGTTCAATAGATCCATTGTAATCATTTCGTAAGAAATGTAAATGATAAAGCCAATTATAACGTTCAAATGGTAACAATTCTTTGGGGAATTTCGACGTTGCCATTGTTGATGTAGTAGTGGCCATAATTTTTGTCATTGATTCTTGAATCGTTTTGAAGATACAAAAAGAAAATTAAAAAAAAAAAAGGTTTTGATCTGATTTTATTCGTTTGCTTTGTGTTTTTATTTTTATTTTTTTTGTGAAAAATAACTATCCGGTCACCAATGGCAACCGTTTATTATGAATCATGGATTCAATTACAAACATTACATTTCATGTGAATAATTTTTCATTATTGTTATCATTTGATTTGCCTGTGGATTAGTCGATGTACGTAATAATTTTATGGCTTCATAAAGATGTTCACTGGAAATGACAAAAAAAAAAATATTTTGATGAATTTGATCAATTTAAAATATTATGTTTAAATTACTTACATTGGATCATGTTTATTAATAATCATTTGCAATACTCCAGCTGCAGCACCACGTTTTCCTTCCCAATATTCAGGACTTTTGTCCAATTTTTCCAATACATCAAAAGCACGAAGAGCTACAAGAAAATGTCCCATCTTTGACAATGAAAAAAGAAACAAATAGATTATGAGATTATTTGGAATGAAAATATCAAAATACCTTATAACAATCATTGGCGATTAGATGTAAAAGAATTGTCGATTCTTTTGATTGTTGATATTTTAAATACATGTCCCATGCTTTTGTTGGTTTACCATTCATAATGACTGAAATGGAATTTAATTTATTGTGAATTATGAAAATTCAAAAATCCATTATGAACAACTTACAACAACGAGTCAGGCAACAAATGTAGACTAGATCTTTTTTAAGATTTTCATTTTCAATCATTAAAAAAGCTTCTTCAGCTTCTTTGAAACAATGAATCATCATTTTAGCTTGGCCATAATTAAAATTGAATGCATCATCATTGTAGAAATAACTTTTAATCGAACTAAGATACAAAACAACTTCTTCGAATTGTCGTATCAAAAAGAAATATGATGCCATACATTGTCTACCTTGAATAGTATCACATTCAGCCGGACTACTGCCAACTAATTGAAAATAATTCTGCGCAATCTTAAGATGTTCATGTGAATTTTGACTTTGTCCAATATTGGAATTGATTATTGCTTTTAGAATGTATTCAATTGGTATTTTAGGTTCAACATTTTTGATCAAATTATCGGCTTCATCATTTTTATCTATAATTGGAAATTCATTAGCACCTAGAAATCATTGTGATCATTGTGAACTTACCATTTTTGAGATAAAATATTGTCAGATTTAATTTTGCCTCAGGAATAGTGGTCATCAACGATGGCAACACTTGATAAGCACCTTCGCCATTGAGAAATACTACCAGATTATGTCGAATGAAATCTTTTGCATAGGAAAAATTCGTAGGAAATGATTCAATCAGATTTCGTAGCTCAATTTCGGCCGTTGTTCCATTGTACAATCTATAATTGTTACAAGCTTTCAAATTGCTAGCAATAATACTTTTCGGATGTTTTTGCAAATATAATGTTAATACCTCTTGACTAACATCATAATAATCGAGTAGATAATAACAAAGAGCAATATAAACATTTAGAGCAATATAATTTTTCTCTTCAAGAAGAATTTTTTTATAAATATCGATTGCTTCTTGATATTGATTCCGATAAAAATGTACCGATGCCAGACATAGTTGATCTTCGACAGTTTTCGACAAAATCTTCTGTATACGATCCATAGATTCGATGGTTGGTTCATCATTTTTTAGATCCAGATAAATTTTCAGCCTTTCGGCCAATAATTTATTTGGGCCATCATAAGTTTCAATGAATTTCTGATCAATAAATTCACCCATATAGAATTTACAACAACATGATAATAATTCAATATTGGCAATTTGTTGTGAATCTATTAATTCTTTACTACTACTACTACGTTTAATTTTATCATACGTTTCCATTGCTTTTTTATATTCACCAAGACGGAAATGAGCGAATGCTCGCCAAAATTCATTCTTTATCATATTGTTTTTATACGGTCCAGCATTACACTAATCATATCAATATCATAAACATCATCATAAGCCACAAACAAATCTTTAAGAAAAAAAAACTTACCTCAATCAATGTCAATATGCCGACATAATCTCTTTTGTTTACAAACTCTTCAAACGATGGTATTAAATTTGTTTTATTCTTATTTACATTATTATGATCTACATTATTTTTGGAAGATGATTGTTTTAAATTGTATCGGGATAAAATCTGAAAATATTCAAATTTAAAAAGTGTTTAAATTATTCAGAATTTTAGGCATCATCATTAGAATTACCATTTTTATTTTTTTATTCTATCAAACGATTATAATAATCATCAAGTGCGGAAATGAAAAGTGCGTTTTGTTTATATTAGATATTTTCTTCACTATAGTCAATGTTCATGTGCACATATGTTTGGTATTGCTATGGAAACATAATTGTATTGATTGAATGTGTGTGAGAAAAAAACTAAAATATGTAGGGCACAATTTTATATGGAACCAGCTGGCAATATTCTTGCCAATAACGTCCATATTTTTTTGAACATTTATCATCATCTCGCATGGTTCGATGAATAATGAGAATGAAAATGAACAAAAAATATAGATACGGTATTATACTTGTAGCCAATGCTGGAGCACCAAAAGCAAATGCGATTAACAATTCGAATAGATAGTTTAAATGACGAGCCATACCCCATGATCCGGATGCTAATAGAACGGAATTTCGTTCAACATTATTTGAATCCTTGTATTTAGCTCGGATAAGAACAGGTTTTTTTGACCAAATCAAACAATCACCATCAGTTTGTCGGACTAATTGTCGTTGATAATCGGTATAATAATTTGCAAATATTGAAAATAAACCCAATATAAAGATGAATAGATTGATAATGGCAATAAAATTCATATTAGGTGAATGTTTGACAAGATAAAGACTAGGCAAAGTGAAAAAACCAGGTACAGCTGCAATACAGCCCCAAGCTATATAAAATCCAAATCGATCCACACAAATATCTATAGTCTGCATATATCCATCTTCCCAATAATAGAATTTTGCTAGATAAATTGTTGTCAACAATGTTGTCGTTGTCATTGGAAAAATTATATTTCCTTTCCCATATTGACTATTGTAGAGTTCATAATGAGCTTTCCAGCATATCAAAACAATCAATTGCCATATCCATAATCCGAAACGAGAATTAATCATAGCTTTAAGGCTAATATATTCACCCAATTGTGGATACAATTCAATTCCCCAATAAAAATCAAATATTGGATTTCCAGTCATATCGTACAAGCCAGGATCCGGTGCGATCAAACCTTGATTACGATAATTATAATAGAACTTTAAACATTTAAAATCCCCACTTACCTTTGAGATACAAAAATACACAGAATACAAAACCAAAAACTACTAGGATGGCAATAAGATTGGGAATTTTGTAATACAAATGTAATACAGAATAGTGCCATATTAACGGTATGGTAATGGTCATTGAAATTAGATAAAATTTGAATCCAGTTTGCCAATATTGAGGACGATAATTATTTATTGTTGGTGGTCCATAATATTTTTTCCCCGGTAATATTAACAATGAAAGTAAAGCCCAGATTAATGCGATGATAACTATTGACCAACATTCGCCATCAAAACTAAAATGGTAATAATTACATTGTAATTGATTATATGATTTGTTTCGAAAGTAACTAAACACTTACAAATCGACTGAAGACCATACATGTTTCGTAAGATTCCATACTGAATGTTTTTTGAACGTTTCGATTAATTCAGCTTTTCGATAGATGACAATGTATGGTAATAAAATAGCTACATTCGGTGAGATGATTAAAAGCAATAAAGGAATAATCGTTTCACGAATTAAGCGATGGTAAATGTTTTGTATCAACGACAACATTGTTTTCATGATTTTCTCATAGAGATGAATTTGGTTTAATATTTGTTTTATGTTAGGGCATCGAAATTTATATCAAGAGCTATCCATCATACTTGAAATTATCTTATTTGTTTTTGAAGTTATTTACCATTCAATATTGATTATCTATTAGTTTGATAAATAAAAAAAAATAAAGAGAAAATTAGATATGTAGTCAAAATTTTTTGTACCTCTAGTGTATTTTTCTAGTTTTAGAGGTTTTTTCAATAATAAAATCATTATTATTATGTAGTCAAAACATTAAAATTAACAAAGTTTTTTTTTGTTTTGTTATCTTTCTCACATATATTACCAACAAAATGTAGCCAATGAATGAATGAAATTGAAATCATAAAACAGGTTTTTTTTCATATATATGATAAAAATCAGGAATGACCATAAACAGGTGAGATTTTAGAACATGATGATTTGTAAATTTCAGAATAATGGACTATTCATTTTTGCACCATAATAATCGAATGAATTTTGCAAAAAGAAAAAAATTTCAATGGATATTTGCCATTTTTTCTGTGTTTATCGTCATTATATTTATCTATACTGGCATTGGATTTAATGATAAAATTAAATCAAATAAATTTGACAATTATCCATTATTCGCTATGATTGATTATGAGCATAGCCATTTGGAATTTGATTCGGCCAATTCGAATAATGTGACTGGTTCGTTTTTTTCTTTTAATTCGATATATTAATATCAAGCAATATATTCATTTGTTTAAATTCATAGGTTTCAACGAATACATTGTACCAGATATTGTACATTACATTCAATTGGAGAATCCATTTTTTGATTTTATAACATTGATATCAATCATGTCTACTGTTCGTCATCATAAACCTAAATTAATAATGATACATAGTGATCGGAAAAAATTACGAGGAAAATATTGGGAAAAAATTATTGAATTAAATTCAAGTAAAATGATAAATACTAGAATTTACCTGAACAAAATACCAAGGCCAAGATATATTTTTGATCGTAAATTATCATCAATTTATCATGCATCAGATATAGCTAGATTTCGTGTATTACGAAAATATGGCGGCATATATCTGGATAATGATGTCTATGTTGTCAAACCATTACATAAATTTCGTCGTTATGAATTTGTGATCGGTTGGCCAGAAAATCAATACTTAGGTATGTAAAAATTCAATTTCATGTATGATTGAAACAAAATGAAATAAAACGATCGATTGTTTAATCAATAATCGACAATCAATCGTTATATTCTATTCACTATAGGAACACAGGTGCTTATTTGTCATAAAAATGCACGATTCCTTCGTCTTTGGTATGATTCATATCACAATTATAAGGCTGATCTTTGGTACTATAATGCTGGAGAATTTCCAACCAAACATATACTTGAATCGTCTCCAAATCTAGTTCATCGAGTTCGAAATGAATTTGGTGTTGACAATCTTGTTGAAATGTTATACAATCAAATGAATCCACATTGGCAAGCACAATACTATACAATTCATTTGTTGGAACGCCATCGATCATATCTGGTACCAAACAAAAGTGATGGAAATCGATTTCGTTATTTTAACGAATATAATATTGGAAATTATAATCGAACTTTTGGTGAAATGGCTCGATTAGCATATTTTGGCGAGAAAAAAATTTTGGATCCAATAAAAAAATAATTCATGAAGCATATAATACTTTTGAATGCCAAATTGACATTTCGAAAATCCAGCATTTAATTTCAGCAGTCCAAAACCTGCCATCTATGAACAATTTTGGACTCTTTTCTCATTCACATGTGTTATGAACGGTAAACTTTCGTTCCAAATTTTTTATTTTTTTTTAATATTTTGGAATATATTGTCATCGATGATCATGGTTCATCATCATTTTGGACATTCCTTGAAAAGACTTTCATTTAATCGAACATTAATCTTACCATTAGTATTCATCATAATATTAATATTTACTATCATCTATTACGAATCGAAACTCGCTCAACTTCAAAACTTGAACTTGAATTTAAACTATCAAAATGTTCCAAGATTATCACAATCATCATCATCTGATCACCCTCCTCATAATAAGAATCCAGATTGGATGATTCCAAAGAATTTATTAGTCATTTATAATCGTGTTCCAAAAACGGGTAGCACTAGCTTGATGGGCATCGTTTATGATCTCTGTGCTCAAAATCATTTCAATGTGGTACATTTGAATACGAGCAAAAATAGCCATGTGATGTCATTGTCGGATCAGGTACGATTCATCTGGAACATTACCCGGTGGTATGAAAGGCAACCATTATTGATTCATGGACATGTGGCTTTCATAAATTTCGACAAATTTGCCCTTAATACACCGAAACCATTGTATATAAATATGATTCGACGACCAATCGATCGTCTTATTTCATACTATTATTTTCTACGATATGGAGATAATTTTCGACCAAATGTCGTTAGACGACGTCAAGGAAATAGACGAACATTTGATGAATGTATTGAACGTAATGAACATGATTGTCGTGTGGAAAATCTTTGGCTACAAATACCATTTTTTTGTGGACAAAATCCTGATTGCTGGAAACCTGGCAATAAATGGGCATTGGAACAAGCCAAACGAAATCTAGTCGATCATTATTTTCTGGTTGGAGTCACCGAAGCTATGCATGATTTTGTTCAAATTTTAGAAATATCATTACCACACATGTTTCGTGGTGCAACATTTCTATATGAAAATGGTAATAAATCACATTTACGAAAAACATTCAACAAAACACAGCCATCATCACGAACGATAGCAAAAATTCAACAATCACGTGTATGGCAAATGGAAAATGAATTCTATCATTTTGCTGTATATAATTTCAATTCAATCAAAGAACGAATTATGGCAAACATAAAACCGGCACAACAATATAATGATAAACTATATTATCATGATGGACAACAATTTTTTTTTGAAAAAATTCGACCACGATTATAATACATTTTAAATTTTTTTTTCTTAAATGTTTTGGTTGTTATATTAAAATCATAATTAAATTTAATTATTATAAAATTTGACTCAATATGATGTAAATTAATATTGTCATGACAAATGATATTAAGTATGAATTAATGGTCAACGTTTTACAAGAATTGTAGCCATTATCATCATTGGCAATGATAAATCGGATACGATCCTCGACCTTTGGAGTTACATACTGTCGTTTACGAATGTATTCACTCAATACCTCACGATCAATCAATTGATAATCAAACCATTTGTTTATGTTGATAGTATAATTATCACCACCACGTGACATAAAACTATTGATGATTACTTGAAATGTATTTTCTTTTTCTATTGGTGTCCATTGGCTATTACAAAAAGCTTCAACATTGATTAATTTAGATTTTTTAATCACAGTTTTACAAGGTGTAGTCGAATATGTAACACGTGCACCGGATATTTGTAGAAAACCACCACGATCATGTTGTTCAGCGGAATTTTCAAAAATTTTCAATAATTCTGATCCATTTACAGTCAATATTCCTAAAGCATTACTGAATGGTAGTACAGAAATTAATTTCCGATATGTAATGGGACCTTTATCGATACTGGTACGAATATTTCCACCATTTATCAATGACATCACTTGACAGGAATGTTTTCGTATTTTTTTATTTTGTTGTAACATAATAAAACGATCGACAAAAGAATCGGTAATCAAATTGCCTAATGTACATTCCTTTGATCTACATGTATTTTGTGTGAATTCTTCGGTGGCCATTCCAAATGTTTCATTATATTTAATGGCTAATTCTTTATTAATCGATTGAACTCGTTCTTTTGTTTCAGCATCTATAGTGAATGTATGGATCGATTGATTGTCTTATAGCAAAAAAAAAAATAACCACAACATACCTTCTGTACTGTTATGAGTCAATAGAATCGGTTCACCACTGTATTCAACAATTTGGCCATCATCATTGAATGTAAGATTTAAAATGCCAATATATTTTCCCAAAGCAAATGCTTGTACAATCAATGTTGTTTCATTATTTTCATAATTACTTGTTTTAATTGCATGCTCATAAATGGTTGGATATGGACCACTTGGCTTCTCTATGGATGGTGGTTTTTTTCCACTATATAAATATGTATGACTATGTCCACCAACAATTACATCCAAATCGGGTATCTTTTCGGCAATTTCAATATCACGATCATAACCAGAATGGCCAAGACCAATAAAAATATTCAAATCCGGATGTTTAGCTTTTAATGATTGTATCTCTTCTTGAATGGCTTGTATTTCATCACGAAATTTGACATGTTCACCAGGACTGGATAAAAATCTTGTATCAGGGGTTAGATATCCTATTTTTTTTTATTTGTTTTGTTTCAAAATGAAATTATAAATGACCAAAGAATTTATTTATTTAATCAAATATCGAATGTGTCACACTTACCAATGATGGCCACTTTGGTATTTTTGATATTAATTACAATCGATTTTTCCACCATACTACTATGAATACCAAGTGATTGATCAAAATCAACATTACAACAAACAATCGGAAGCGTTCCATTCATAAGATTTAGAAATTTTTTCAACTCTTCCGGTCCATCATCAAATTCATGATTGCCCAATGTCATTACATCATGTTTCATTAATTTAACAAAATCTGCAACAACTTTAGATTTAAGTAATGTATACCAGGATGTACCTTGAAAATGATCACCAGCATTTAAAAATAATACATTGCCATCATCATTATTATTCTCATATTGTTGACGAATTTCTTTCACTTTGGCAACAGTACGTGCAACACCACCAACACAGCTAGTATCATTATCCCAATGTTCAAAACATTCGGCATTATTATACCATTTAATTGGTAGATAATTTGCATGAAAATCATTATTATGAATAATGGTCAAACGAAAATCACTAGCCACTGATTTGAATAAAATTAGCCATTGAATGACTAATGAACGGAATAATAATGATGAAGATGATGATGATGATAACATGATGAAATTATTATAATATATAAATGTAAAGACAGAAAAAAAAACTTGAATAAATTATCCACAAAAAAAAACCAAAAACCAAAAGTTTGAAATTTTAAATACTTTTAAACACTTATTGTTGTTTCGACATAAACACACACACACACACACACACACATAATAGTAACAATAGTCAATCAAAAGTCAAATATTATAAAATAATTACAAAATAACCTTGATCCATTTGATTATAAATTAATTAATTAATTTATGATCATAATTAATATATATATGTGGTGATGATGATGATGATGATGATGATATGATTTTTTTTCAGAGAAAAATTATTTCTCGTTATAAATTTATTGTATTAGAAACGGAAATGATTTTGTTGCTTCATTCATTTGATTGGATTGGATTGGATTTTTTTTTTGCCACAATGTGAAAAAAATTTTTTTTGAATGATGATGTTTGTGAATGATGATTTTTTTTGCTGTAAAAAAAATCGAATCAGAATAATTTTTGCGTTCGATATGTTATGTTACACACCATACCACACTGTACATCGAAATGACGAATCGAATGTAATCGATCAATTTTTTTTTATTAATCATTCACCTGAATAATAATGATAAAAAAAAAGAGATTTTGTTCGATAGCCAAATAGGAGAGAGAGGGAGACAACAACAACAACAAAAAAGTAACATCCAAATTATCATTTATATACAACACACCTGTTCAAATAAAATTATTTAACAAAATTTCATCATCATCATCATCATCATTGCCGCATCATTAACAATCTAATCGGAATCATCATTCTTTTATCATCATCATGTGGCCAATTTTTTTTTTATTATATTCAATCAATCAAGTGATTTTTTTTTTAATTTTTTGTTGTTGTTGTTGCCCAGTAATAAAGCCGGCAATTAATAATTCGCAAATGATTAACTAACAAATTATGATTGATGATGACGACAACGTCGTCGTCATCATCATTATCATCATTATTATCATGTTAATTTGTTGTATAATTTTTTTTTTTTGGCCAATATGTCGAACATTTTGTACACAAAAGCAATATATTTTAGATTCAAGTTCGACATTGTTTCCGAAGAAATATGGTAATCAATAATAATCCTGTAATAATCAATGTAAAATTTCATTTCCCATGAATGTAATACCAATTACGATGGCCATGTGTTTAAAATTAGAAACAAAAAAAAATTAAAGGCAAAAACTTTGGAACAATGAACTTTTTCAACGAAAAAAAAAGAAATCATTCTTGGATGGCTAAAATTCATCGATGAAGAATAAAACATCACGTCCAAAGGCATTGATTTTTTCATTTTGCAAGCAAAAAAAAAAATTTATTTTTCAATATAGACACGTAAATAGCCTCAAGCCTTGAATGAAATTACCCCTTTTTTCTTTGATATTTGGACGACTGTACCTAACTTGATCATCATCATCATTCGATTACATTCCAATTGATTGACCAATGTATAATCATCAACATAGTAAATAATAAATAAATAGCCAACGAAACAACAACAAAAAAAAAATTCTGTGCATCCAAAATATGATCATCAATCAATCAATCAATCAATTAGGTAAAAATGAAAATTTTTTCTTCTTTCGTTGTCCGATGATGATGATGACGATGATGAACATTGGATGTATGGATGACGAACGTGATTCACATCACTATAGGGGGATACAAACTTTGTTGGCCAAAAAAAAAAACAAAAAAAAACGACAAAAAAATATCGATTTTATTTAATTTCATTGAATTGAATGGAGGCTATAGATAACTATATTTGTATGTTGTAGATGGATTGATCGAACATGATTACAAATCAAAAAAAAAAGAAAAAAAAATTGGAAAAATTGGCCAAACAAAAAAATGAAAATATATTTCAGCTGAAATAAAAGTGAGTAATAATAATAATTTTTGATCAATAAAAAAAGCAAGCAAGCAAGCAAAATGAACAAGAAAATGTTAGCTATTTTATCATAATTCATCATTAATTAACATCTATGAATAGCGAGAACCTTTATGACGATTACATTCATTGTCATTTGTTTTTCTATAATGATGATGATGATGTTTACCAGATGATGATTTTGATTGCGGTGATCTTGATCGTGAACGTTTTCGTCCAACATGTAGATGTTGATGATGATTACGTTTTTGTTTTCTTTGATGAGAATCCTGTTGATCATTGGTAGAAGGGCTTAATTCTCCTTCTTCTAGCTCATCATCATCATTATCACGATGTTTTTTATTACCATTATCATCATTCTTATTATTCATATTCATATTACTTGTATCTGAATGTTTTTTCATTTCAGCATCATATTTGTTCAATTTTTTTTCAATTTCCAATTGTACATGTCTTGGTATTCGTGGAAATAATGTTGAAAACCATTCCAATTTTGTAAGGAAATGTCGAACCATTTGACCAATTGTCATTGGTGATCCACCACCTGCTTTAGGGTCCACTTGTTCATCATCTTCTAGATATGGTTCAAACCAGTGCCATAAATCTCGGGATGGTTGAGTAAAACGAATATACATCAATCCTAATGACCGAATATATGGTGAATCTTTATGTCGCGTCATGGCCATCACCTGTTTACGTGTAAGTTTTAATGTAAATAATTTATATAGGATACAAAATGGTGTCGAGATGATACCACCAGCACCGACGCCTCTAACCGAACCACACATTCCGGTCTGTCCGCTAACCTATTATATACAGAAAACATAGGATACAATACAATATTTAGTATATTAATATAAAATTGAAACATAATAAAATTGGTTACCTTTCTGGAACCTTTTTCCCATGGTTCTAAATGTCGTACACTATAATAAATTTCATCGATTACTTCATTATATGTTTTCAACTGAAATAAATTATTTTTAAAATATGGACTCTGTTGGATATTTGTATATATTAAAGGATTTAAGGCCCATTTTTTCATTACAACTATAATTAAGAATATTGGATAATTTTGGTTGATTCGGTTTGGCAATAGTGGGATCATCGTCATCGTCATCATCATGATCATTGCCAGATGAATCTTTGCCTAAAGAATCATTTTTAGAATTTGATTTGACACGTGTAGATGCTGCTGCCGCAGCAGCATTCATCATCGTTGATAGATAACTGGCCTGCGTGGACGGATATATTGTTGATGTTGCTGATGTCTGATGGGCATAATAATCACCAATAGCCTGTGTTTGTTGTGGGCCATAACCATATTGACTATAATACTGTTGATAGTATTGCTGATAATATTGTGAATTGTATAGATTTGGATCGATATATGACGATGGATATGATGAACCATATGATTGATTAGTTGCAATTGATGATGGAACAGATTGAATGGCAGTTGTCGATGGGATTGTTGCCAATGAATTAGTGAATGGCAACGGTATGTCCAACGTAGTCGTCGGAATTTGATTATTAGAATTGGAATTCGAAGCCGATGTCATGATGAATGAATTCGATGAAAAGGTCAATTATTTCGTGTAAGAGAATCCGGATGCACGGACGGATGGATGAATGGACAGAATCCAATAATAAGATAATAGAAAAAATTAAACAATATGATAAACAATAAACGAAAAAAATTTTTTTACAAACATGTATCGAAAGAATGAACGAATGATATTAAAAATTATCGATCAAATATTGATCATCATCATCATCATCACAATTAAATTCCGATCCCAATCACAAGAAAAACGTTAATACGAACCAACACACCGAATGAAAGTGAAAGAACAACAACAACAACGACAACAACGAAACGACTCAAAATAAAAGATATATTATTCGATTATGGCACCATCTATTGCCAATAAAAAAAATTAATTTTTTTTTCTTTCGAATAAATTTTCAATAAAAAAAAATTTGCACGTTTAAACTTGGAAAATATGAAATTTTACAAAAAAAAAAATGAATGAATGAATGAAAAAAAAAATTGAAAAACACTTAAATGCATACAAAAAAAAATGAAATTAAACTTCTTTTTCAATGGTTGTCGATTTGAATGGCATTTGTTCTTCAAAATTTGATTCAATTTGTGGTGTTGTTGGCTGATTACGAATAATGTATTGAATATTTTTAGCGCCAGGCACTTCTGATGATTCTTCATTCATTTGTATGAAACATAATGAACCAAATAGTATGCCCATAATACATGTGATCAATGGTATTAGATATGATGCTATACTGCCTTTCATATATTTATCCCAAGCACCATAAACAGCAATAACGGCGAATAATGCTGAAACAATCATTATGAAATGTGTTTGTTCAGT
Source organism: Dermatophagoides farinae (assembly GCF_024713945.1). NCBI lineage: Eukaryota > Metazoa > Arthropoda > Arachnida > Sarcoptiformes > Pyroglyphidae > Dermatophagoides > Dermatophagoides farinae. The sequence continues at coordinate 3,482,157 of NC_134684.1, read as the reverse complement.
TTTAGCACCATAAAGGCCAATCATCGATATGATCAGATTGATGATCATGACCAAAACACAGGCAGCGAACCAATATTGTGCTGTAGAGCCTTCATGTTTTTCATTCGTATGCCAATCGTCGGGAAAATTTTCTTGAACACGTTTGATTACATTTAGATCATAAATGATAACCCAAATTGAACATAGAATGTTCAATATGATCAACATCATGAAACCATATTTGGCAATCAAAATATTTTTTGCTTTTGAATCCATTTGTTTTTTGTAGATTGAAAAAAAACAATAATAATAGAAAACAAAAATTTTTGGCTGTTTGTAAAAAAAAATTGGATTGAAAATCAAACGATTTCAATTCAATTATACACAACGGATATTTATCGAAATATGGCAAACCTTTTTTTCTTTTTTTCTCTGATTATTTTCCACCCAAATGATGTGGATGATGATCGTAATCGAAAGTGGGTGTAAAGCTAGTATTTAATAATAACAATGATGATGATGTATATTCCCCAGGTGACAATGGTATTGTACAAATGTATTTTTTTTTGTTGTTGTTATCTCGAATATTATCATCAATCAATCAGTGGTATGTATTATGGTGAAAAATCTATGGTAACAGTCAGTTTTCTTTTTTTTTTTTGTCGACATCGACTACAATTGGCAATAAACATAAATTGCAATCAAAATTGCAAAAAATATAGTGGTTATTATCAATAAAAATGAATCATAACATCATCATCATCATCAATAATAATGTGGAATGAAAGTATTAAAATCGAATGTGTATGTAGGTGTATTGGCAATCAATGGATGATCTATAAAAAAAATTTTTTTTTCTCCTCTGTTTGGTAAACAAAAAAAAATGGTTTCCATTTCCTTAGCAAAAAAAAAAAGAAAAATTTAAAAAATTGTCAGGAATCCGATTGCATATTTGTATGGACATATTAATTTTTTTTTTTGATTCGATTCGATGATGTTCAATGAAGCGATGATGATGACGATGATGACGATGGTGGTGGTGGTGGTGGAATTTCAATTTTGATTTTCAAATTTTTCTCTTCAAATTCAATACCTATGACATTTTTTTTTTGCTGTTGTCCATGGTTGAACAGAGTGAATCATCATCATCATCATCGAAATATATGGCTACAACAAACAAACAAACAACACACAGGTAGCACCAGATATTTACAGTATATTGTGTGCATATGATGATGTTGATATTCGAGGTGTGACCACCACCACCACCACCACCACCGCCACCATCAGATAGGTTGAAAATCGTTGAAAAATGAACAAGTCATTTCTTTTAAAACATACTTGTATTATGGATTTGAATTGGCTTATTCATCGTTTTACACCATGGAAACGAATTTTGAGTGAATGCGCGAGTAGAGCGAAAAACAGAGTGAAAGAGAAAGAATGAACGAACGAACTAACAACAACAACAACAACAACTGCCATTATCATCCAAATGGATAGATGAACCATAAACACAACACACACAGAGAGAGAGAGAGCTTGTTTGTTGTTCATGTGAACATATTATTATGTTGGTTACCATAGAGAGCCATCATCATCATCATCATCATCATCAAGAATCAGAAAAAAAAGCCGAATCGAAACGTAAACGTCCAAAAAAAGTCCAACCAACTCTAACACACACACACACACACACACACAACACATGATATGAACCAAACTTGTTATATTATGGGTTAAATTATCAAACGAATTTTTTTTCCGGTTATTATTTCTGACCACATTCAAAGTGTTGATGGTTATAGGCTCGCGCCATTACTCCCAGAAGAAAAAAAACAAAGTGGGAAGGTATAGAAAAAAAAAATGAAAAGAACCGTTTGTCTTTCCATACACACGCATACACATAAACTGAATCGAATTGAACAGAATTAAGCAGCTGAATTCTATGTTGTTATTGTTATTGTTTTGTTTTGATTTTGTATACGAGAATTCTACATTCTGTCAGCCAATAAATACGCACACATTGTGTGTCTGTATATGCGTGTATTCAAAAAAAAACTGTTCGAATCGAGAATCGGTCATGAACCGTCATCGTCAATTATATAAACAAAAAATATACAATAATGTAATTTGTTCATGATTAAATGTTTTTTTTTTTTTTTTTTTGGTGAATTCATTAGGTGATATATTCACCAAATAAGTTTTTTTTACGAAATCAATTGTGTTCAACATTTTCAGTTTCAAATATATATATCAATGATGGCTTTGTTGAATCAATTTTATTGTAAATATCCAACAACAACAACAGTCAACAAATCAAACACCATCAGCAATCGAAATTATTTATTATCATCATCATATATGTTTAATTTGATAATTCTAATCATTGTTTGTATAGTAACACCGATCATCAATGCAAGTAAGTTTATTTTCCTTTTTAAATTAACTAATAATAAACAATCAAATTGGTTATCATCACCTAGGTGATCATTGTAATAATGAACTAATACATTCGAATTTCATTGAAAAAAGAATACGGATAACATCTTCATCGGATATAAGCAAAGATAAAAGTGCTTATTCTGCCATACTTCATGGTTCGTAAATGATAATGATAATTTTCATTTATTTTTTTCTGCATTTAGCACATTTTTTTCGCTTGTTTTTTATTATTTTTTTTTGTTTTGTTTTGTTTTTATGTTGCAATTTTTTCCGCTCCTTTTTTTGTTTTTGTTTCTATTTCATAATAATCAATGATGATAAAATTGTGAATAAATATCAGGCCAATCCGCTTGGTCAGCTGCTCATAATGATCTATCTCAATATATTGAAATCGATCTGGGCCGTCAATATAATATATCGGCCATCGGTACACAAGGTCGACAGAATACATTGGAATTTGTACAAGAATTTAAATTAGAAAGCGGTATAGATGGCCATGATTATAATATCTATAGAGATCGTAATGGAAATATAAAGGTTTGCATAAAATTTTGAAAATTCTTGTTCTCTGTATGGGGTTCACAATAATAATCATTTCTATTGGAAGATAGTCATCATTTCATTTGCTTTGATTTTCTGTACTTTTTTTTGATTTTTTTTGCCTCATCTATCGATTGACATGTTGACATGCTTCTTATTTAAATGATTTGCATGTCTATCCATAAACAAATTAACCAAAAACCGATTATCGGTATTTCTTATTTCCTGTTCTCTTTTTTCTTATTCACTTGTTCTCGGTATTTTTTCCAAAAATATTTTCTCTTTTGGGCTCACGCAATTTGTCAAAAAACAAAAAACAAAAACAAAACTTAAAGGCGAATCATCATGGACTGCAGCCTATGGAAATCTTAAACAATATCTGACAATCGATCTTGGCAAACGTTACATGGTGAATGCAATCGCTTCACAAGGACATCCGAATTCCAATTCATTTGTATCGGCATTCTATGTATCATGTTCGGATGATGGTCATTTTTGGCATGCAGTATACACGCGCAATTCTACATATAAAGAGGCATACATTCATGTTTTTTGTCTATTCTAAATTCTGTCAATTAACATTGATTGATTTCCTTTTTTTTCATTGCATGTCATTCATCTATGTATGTATGACAGACGAATAATATTTATTTTTTTTTCGTTATTAGCTATTCCAAGGAAACACTGATGGCAACAGTGTGGTCATAAATCGTTTTGATCCACCTATAATTGCTCAATTTGTACGAATCAATCCTACCCGATGGAGAGATCGTATATCGATGCGTATTCAATTGTATGGATGCGATTATCGTAAGTTTTGAGAGAAAAAAAACTAGGAAATTTTTTTTTAAATTCATATTTTTAATTCCATTTTTCTCAGATGCTATTTCATTAAATTTCGATGGAAATTCCTACATTAAAATGAATCTTGATATTCGACCTATATCATCATCATTCGATGATGTATTCCGTTTTAGATTCCGTACGAATGAAGCATTCGGTAATATTCTATACGGTACCGGTATCCAAGGCGATCTGATGGCTTTACAGCTGGTCGAGAATAAACTTCTTTTGACACTTGATTTAGGCGAGAATATTGTCGATACCATATCGGCTGGTAGCCTACTTGACGATAATCTTTGGCATGATGTATTCATTTCAAGACAAGGTCGTGAATTGACATTCAGTGTCGATCGTGTTGTCGTTAAATATCGTTTGAAAACGGATTTCAATCGTCTTGATCTTAACAATGATCTTTATATTGGTGGCCTTCCCGGTTATTTGACCGGTTTTATCAATACAAGAAAAAATTTTACTGGCTGTATTGAGAATCTTAGTTTCAACACTACCAACATTGCCCATGAAATTCAAGATGATTATAATAACAAAAATTTTGTATATAAAATTTTTGGAAACATCCATTATACCTGCCAATTTCAACCTGTGATACCGATTACATTCAACACACGTGAATCACATATAAATGTTTTGGGCAATATGAACAATGTGCTCAATGCTAGTTTAGATTTTCGAACATTCAACGATTATGGCCTACTTATTTATCATCAATTTTCAATCAAAGGCTTTTTTGCCGTTTTTCTAAAGAATGGTAAACTTATGTTGAAAATTCAAGGTGTTGATCCGACTACTGGTGATGAAACGCCACAAGTTCCACTTGAACCATTTGATCGTAAATTAAACGATGGCTCATGGCATAATGTTCAGATAGCTTTACAACGAAATCGAATCATTTTGACGTTAGATGGTATTCCAAGTACCACCATTAGAACATTCCAAATGCAAACTGGTCAAAAATATACAATTGGTGGTGGTATTCCATCATATCGTGGATTTATTGGTTGTATGCGTTGGATTTACATTGAAAATCGTTTCATCAATCCAGAAATGATTGGCTCAGAAAATATACACAAAGTTCAGGAAAGTGATATTACGATAAAATCATGTCAAATGATTGATCGATGCCATCCAAATCCATGTGAACATGGTGGAACATGCAAACAAAATCATTTAGGTTTTGCTTGTGATTGTGGTGATAGCGGTTATCTGGGTGCAGTTTGTCATGTTCCAAGACATCCATTTTCTTGTACCGCTTTTATGAATGATAATCCAAATACAAAACGTGAAGATATTAAAATCGATGTTGATGGCAGTGGTCCATTGGAGCCATTCTGGGTTACATGTTTACAAACGGCTGAAAACACAATCGAAACTGTGATTCATCATCAGAACGAAGCACCGCAAAAAGTGCAAGGATTTCTACAACCAGGTTCATATATTCAAGATATAAAATATGATGCACCTTTAGAACAGATTGTTCATCTAGTTAATCGTTCCGATAATTGTCGTCAAAAATTGAAATATGAATGCCGTAATGCACGACTTTTAAATTCACCAAGTAAATCTATATATCTATTGTTGAATGATTTATTTTAATTGTAATTTTTTTCTATCTTGATTAACAGCTCAAAAGCAAACATTTTCACCACATACATGGTGGGTATCAAGAGATAATCAAAAAATGGACTATTGGGCCGGTGGATTGCCTGGAACACGAAAATGTCAATGTGGATTATTCGGAAATTGTTATGATCCTAAAAAATGGTGCAATTGTGATTCAAGCTCGAATCAAGAACTTGTTGATGAAGGTGAAATCACACAGCTTGAATATCTGCCTGTACGACAGATTCGTGTTGGTGATACTGGTCTATCTAGCCAACAAAATGATCGTTATGGCCGTTTTACATTAGGTCCATTAATATGCGATGGTGATCTATTATTTCATGATATTGTCACATTCCGTTACAGTGATGCAACCATTGAAATTCCATTGACACAAAATTTTGAACAAGCAAGCGATATTTATTTGCAATTCAAAACGACCACTGAATATGGTGTATTATTTCATGCTACTGGTCCAGAAGATTTTATCAAATTAGCCATTGTCAATGATAAGTCTATTCAATTTAGTTATAGTTCCGGTACCGGATTACAACAGGTTTCAGTAGAAGCACCGTTCCGTTTGAATGATAATCAATGGCATTCCATTTTGGTGGAAAAGAATAAAAAAGAAGCTCGTCTGGTGGTTGATGGCCGTTATACGAATGAAAACAGAGAAAATGCTGACAATAGTTTTCCATTATATTTGACAAGCTATTTTATAATCGGTGCTACCACTGAATATCGTGAAGGATATTTGGGCTGTATGCGAGCATTGGTTATCAATGGTGAATCGGTAGAGCTACGTAAATATGCTCGTGGTATTTGGGGAATCTATGAAGGTTGTGTTGGTAAATGTGAATCCAGTCCATGTTTGAATAATGGAACCTGTATTGAAGAATATAATGGCTATAGTTGTGATTGTCAATGGACAGCATTCAAAGGACCTATTTGTGCCGATGAAATTGGTGTCAATCTTCGTTCAGATTATTTTATTCGTTATGATTTTGAAACGACCATTTCGACAATGGAAGAATATATTCGTGTTGGTTTCACCACTACAGAACATCGTGGTCTTATCTATGGCATTTCATCGTATACTGGTGAATATTTAAATCTTCTCATGTCATCAAGTGGCCATTTACGATTGGTATTTGATTTTGGTTTTGAACGTCAAGAAATTATTATTAAAGAAGAAAATTTTGCTCTCGGTCAACATCATGATATTACTATTCGTCGTGCAGACAAAGGAAGCAAAGTGATCATCTGGGTTGACAATTATGAACCAAAATATTATACATACAAAATAAGCGATAAAGCTGAAGCACAATTCAATCGTCTGAAAAGTATCTATATTGGCCGTAATGAAACAATGGATTCAGGTGAAGGATTCATTGGCTGTATATCTCGTGTCACTTTTGATGATCATTTTCCATTACGACGATTATATCAGGAAAATAAACGAAGCAATGTACGTGCTTTTCCATCGGATGCTGAAATTTTCGAAGATAAATGTGGTATTGAACCGCCTACACATCCACCAGGTAAATAAAATCGATGCATTTTATGCAAAAAAAAATTTCATGGTAATTCTAATTCTAATTAATTTACAGATATTCATGAAGCACGACCACCACCAACATTACGACCAGGCGACAAGATTCCTGGTGGATTTTCACCCGGTTCAACAAGCGCCATAATTGGCGGTTTTCTTGCCGCATTGATTGTTCTTTTAATATTATTCTGTTTTGCAAGTAGCCGTTTTATTGCCCGTCAAAAAGGTGAATATGTTACACATGAAGATCAAGGTGCTGATACTGCCTTAGATCCGGATACAGCTGTCATTAAGTCTACTACTGGACCAGATGTTTCGGTTAAACGAGAATATTTTATCTAACAATAAAAAACACACACACACACATCGATCGATATAAATAACGTGAGTTTTTTTTATATATTCTTTTATAAACTTTGACATATAAACAAAATCATCATCATCATATAATACCATAATTGGTTTTTTATTATTATTATTATTGATCATCATCATCATCATTAACAACAACGTATCATTCCAAATTATAATGAGAAAAAACAAAACAAAACAAAACAAGACAAAACAAACAAAGAAAAAATACATTTTTTTTTGTAAATAAAAAAATTTCATTTCATTTTTCACAGGAAATAATATAATACCTATGCGTGTGTTCATGGGATAAAAATGATTGATTTTTTGAATTTTTTAAACGAGATCAATATATATAATTAGAACAAGGCGCGTGTATTGATTGATTGATTGATTGATTGATTTGGATGACTATTTTTCAATGACTATATTCCAAGCACATACTCTTCGATCAAATGCACAAGTGAACAATGTAAGTGTATTGTTATTGTTATTGAAAAAATCAGAACCACCATTACCAGTGCCCATAGCAGAAGTGTTACTTGTATCCGATATTTTTGATAATGGCGGTGGTGGTGGTGACATAATCATCGATGTTGATGATGTAGCCGTCGATGTTGATGATGATGGTGGCGGTGGTGGTGGTTGTGGTTGTGATTGTGATGATTGTTGAATAATGTTGGAAGTTGTTGATGTACCAGTAATAGTGCTGGTCGGATCGAGCCAAGTAGCACATGTTACCATACGATTATGGGAATCTCGTGATAAACGACAGATACGATTACCGTTTATATCATAGATACGAACATTGCGATTATCCAACGGTATGGTAAATAAGTTATGTTGTTGTGATACAGATAATTTATTAATACCAGATTCCATAGAAATAGTGATCAAAGGTGAACGCATATTTTTGAGCTATTTGAAATTCAAAATGAAATATTCAAAAATAAAAATGTTAACATAACTGAACAATAATACTTACATCCCAAACTTTAACATTACGATCATCACCACCGGAAAGAATTTTATCTGCACCCAAAAAACAAGTTGATGTAACCGATCGACTATGGCCTTGAAACACGCTAACCGAATGTATAGCATCACGAAAATCCCATAAGCGAAATGTAGTATCATGTGATGATGTTACAATCAATCTTGTTGATTCACAAGCACAAACATCGGTCAATGCTTGATCATGTCCGGCTAATTGTACAATTAATTCACCGGTTTGATAATCATAGATATTGGCCATTTGATCCCAGCTTGCTGTTACACATTGTTCAAGGCCAGACATCCAATCACATGATACGACTACATTATGATGATCATCTAATTCATGTAACGGTGTCTTAATGATCGTAGCTTCTTCACCCATTTGTTCGCCATCATAATCTGACCGCTATTTATGAATACGTGATTATAATTTTAAATCAATCAAAAAATTGAATTAAACTTACAAATAAATCGGGATTAAATCGCCATATATGAGCTGTACCATCACCAGAAGCCGTTAAGACGAGATCATTAGCATAATGAAATTTTACACAATTAACCGATGATTGATGGCCAGCATAGATGACACATGGTGTTAGATTATAATCAATACGTGTCACATCACAAACATTAATGGTCGAATCTGTGCAAATCAAATTATGAATAACAAGAAAAATTGAAATAAAAATCAAAAAATATTTACCAGCTGAAGCCGTAGCAATATATTGATGGCCATTTTTTTGGCTTGACGTTATATACCAAATACCATCTTTATGCCATTCATATGTACCAATCAGATGGCTACTACTGCTATTACTTTGACCTTTGAATATTTTACTAGAAGTTTTTAGTTTATATGTTGATTTAATTTTCTGCGATAATTGTGATGCTAATAACCATTGTGATGTGAAATCCATAGTGTTTGGATTGAAAATGATTATAATTATTAGTTCAACTGGAACAATGATCATAACCCAAATTTATAATATACCTGCAACCATTGAGTCACGTTTGACCGAACTAACGGAAAATGGTGTCGGCTGTTGTTGTTGTTGTTGATGATGATGATGATGTTGGTGTTGTTGTTGTTGTTGTACTTGATGATGATGGTATGGTTTTTGTTGTGACAAAATGTTTCGATTTATCAGATTACCAGCATTATCCAATGATGATGATGAATGTAATGCTGTAGTTGTTAAAATTGTCGAACCACCACCACCAATAGCTGTAGCTGTTGATGTTGTCTGTTGTGTTCCAGTGTTTTCAATCAATTCTTCAAGCGTTTCAATACGTTCTTTCACTATGTTGGCCAACGATGAAATATTAAACAATGAAAACATATTAGTATTATGATAATTTTGAACAAATTATTACCAAAAAAAATAAAAAAGAGAAAAAAACAGATTTGACATTGGCAAAACAAACGAAAAAAAAACAAAACAAAATTATCTTCAATTATAATTCAATTTGTAAGGTTAATTGGCTACGGTTTGATTGGTATGAATATATACACCGAACAACACCAGAGCAGCCAGAAATTTTTTTTTGTTTAATAATAACGAAATAAATAAAAAAAAACAAGAAGCAGTACCGAAGAATGATGATGATTATATGTGATCATAAAATAAACTACACTTACATAAAATGTTTTCATTAATTAACGAATCGATTTCTTTATCAATCATTTCGAACAAGTTATGGATATGATGTCTGTGATGATTATTGTCGATTATTATTATTATTTTTTTTTTTTTTTTGATCCGATCGAATCATCATTAGGGTGTGTGAATAGAGTGAATAGAAAAAGAAAACAAAACGAAAGAAAGAAAAATTATCATCATCATTATTATTATTATAAATATAATCCAACAAAAATCAATCAATCGTTAAATCGATCGATCAAATTGAATACACAAAAATGAACAATGAAAATAAAAAAAAACTTACTTAATTTTCATCGAAGACGGTGGTGGTGGGTGATCGACAGCTGAACCGGCAGCAGTTGTAATGTTAGCATTGCCAAATTCACAGGCAGCCAATGAATATTGTTTATGAATCGAATTCTTTGATGTTGACATTGTTTTTGTTGTTGTTTCAATCAATACGATCGATCAACAATCAGACCCAATGAAGTTGCTGAATTTATGTTTTTTTTTTAATTTTTAAACGAAAAAAAAAACAAATTCTCATGGACAAACACACTGATAGCATAACATTGTCATTTGATTCCGAGTAATGATAATGTTTTTTTTTCTGTTTATTTGAAAGGAAAAAATGATAAAAGAAAAAACTTTTCTGAACAGATCAATCAATCAAGGAATTTTTTTTTCTTTGTATATTATTACTAGTCGGCCAAATTACGCGTATTCACATAGTGTCCTCCACCGTCAAGGCTTACAAGCAAATTTATTTATCATCATCATCATCATCATCACTAAATCCATTAAAAATATCAATGGCAACAACAGTCAGAAAAAAAAGTTTGTTTATATGTCATAAACAACGACGGCTATTTACGCCCTATGCATCCGACATTGGTCCAAATAGATTTTTGGATCGAATTTTTTTTTTTTTTTGATATTGTTTTTGTTTCTCATAATTTTTCCATGAAAAAAAATGTCGTCACCATCGTCATCGATGACCGCCAAATCTTTCAATCGTATTCGTCAATATTATCCAAAAGCATTCATGCAATGTACAACTCAGGTTTGTTTTTTATAATATTTGGTCTTGTTCAATGGTTGATATTTTCATAATCGATTTCTTTTTTTCATTTTCTTCTGTTTATTTATACAGGCCACAGCATATGCACAATGTCTTGAACAAAATGACCTTCATAATATCAAACAAAATATCTGTAATGAACAATTTCAACAACTAAAAATTTGCTTTCAAAAAGCAATGAAAAATTTAGCTAAATAATTTATTAATTAATTAATAATAATTATTCTTTCAAAATTATTCGATTCAAATTGCCACCTGATGAAGTTGTGTACAGGATTCTTGCATTCATATCATCGTCATAGGATTCGTTGATTTCCGAGATCACAGATATATCGTCTTTAATTTGAAAACTAAGTAAAACATTTGATTCACGATCAATTTCGATGGCCATTCCCGGATTTTTCATAAAATCATCCAAAATCAGTGCTATACCAGTTTTTAGGCTCGATCCTTTTGTCTTAAGAGTTTCACTGCCAAAACAATTACCAATACTGTGCATAATTGTGCCTAAATAGAAGATGAAAATCAATATCAATAATATTTGATGTGATTATAATAATGACGAACCTAATAAAAAACATGATCTTAGAATCAATTTTCGAAGATTAGGCTCATCCGAATAATCATCCATGAATGAAAGTTTACTATTATAATCACGTGTCAATGCTAATCCTACCCAATAGGATTCTTTGGTTTTATTACTAGTTCGACGAATATTTTCCGGTTCACCAGGGAGATTATCCATCAACACTGAACATTTACCTTTTTCCGTTCCATTCAATTGAAATTCAATGATTCGTCGTTTGGTCAATTCACAAATTAATAATGATTGATTATTGTCAGTAATTTCAATTCCATTCGGGAAAACAAAGATTTTCCAGAATGGTTGTCACATTTTGATTGTTTGTACTGTATCGCAATATTCGTCCAGTAGAATCCGGTTCCAGATATGTATAACACCACATATCGATGGAAAATTTTCGACTAACATCAGTAATATAAACAATAATATCGTCGTTCTCTTCGACGACAACTAAATCATCGAAAAATTTCGAAGGTTTTCCATCCAAGAATTTTGTCTTATCAAGTCCTAATAAATGTGTCAACAATTTTGTATCTAAATCATATGCATAAAGTCCACTATTGGCTTCGATAAAATATAATTTCTGACGAAATAATCGTATTCCTAATGGTCTACCATCAGAAAAACTTGCTATGGTATCAACAATGTTTTTATTCTGCAAACAATATACATAACCGGTAGCGGAACCGATATATAATCGATTAGAATCCTTTGGATCTAATGCCAATGATTTTGGTGTAATAATTTTATCATTTTCAATTTTGATTGCTTCGAATGATTTTTTATTACGATTAAATATCTTATCATTAACATTGGGTAATGGTAACCTAATAAATTTGATTCAAATTCGAAATAAAAATGAAATAGATTATAATGATTATGATTAGACGACAAACCTTAGATAGATGGGATTGAGATCAAGTAAAAATCGGCCAGGTTTTGCCAATAGAATATAGATGATCAATATGAACGATATGGTGAACCAGGAACCAATAAAACTGGAGAACAGACAAAACATATTTTTTTTTTGGGGGTTTTCTCGGGTTTTCGGTATTCGAGCGTTGGACTTGAACGGTTGTAATTTGAAATTTGGACTGATCAAAGCTGAGCAACAAAAAAAACGAAAACGAAAAACAGCCACAAGTCTCGTGAGTCAAGATCTTAACCACAACAACAAAGTAGCTGAAATAAAATACCATTGGACTTTGATTATAAATTTTGTGTATATTGGCGTCATTGAGAAAGAAAAATTTTGTTTTTCTTATTTATTTCATTCATCGAAACGACCACGAATGTGTATGTTTTTGTAGAAAAAAAAATACGATCTACGTTTTTTTTTTTAAAAAAAAAGAGAACAAAAGTTCAAACATAATGAGTAATAATAATGAACATTGAATTTTGTTCTTCTTCAATTTTTGATAATGTAATTGTCCAGATGATTAACATTATCACATGTTTGGTCATTTAACCAAAGAAAAAAAAACTTCGATTGTTTTTTACAAACTAAAAACTTTTCTTTTTAATCACACCAGAGTGCGGTATTCACATTTGATTGAAACACATTCGAAATCTATTTTTTTTTCTCATCTATAGCGCGCTTTATTTCAATTTGAATAATAATAATAAAAAAAATCATGATAACCAACAAATTTAATGCCATTCGGCTGTTAATTGTTGTTGTTGTTGTTGGCGCATGTGTCCATCTATCAGGACAGTAACCAGAAATTGAAAAAAAAACACAACAACCTGATAACAATGATCATTTATCAATCAAGACTTTGGATACTTAAGATTCAAAAATTGAATGATGATAATGATCAACGATTTTTTTTTTTTTTTTTTTGATAATCAATTTTTGTTGAATGAAATCTATTTAAAGCCAATGAAAAAAGCCGGGCATTTTTTCTATTTTATATACATTAATAATAATAAGTGTAACCGTTGTGACAAATCTATCGGTTTATCGATCTGATTAAAAAAAAAAAAAAAAAAATTTGCCACATAACCGTTAAAACAATATGATCATAATTATATGCTCATCATCATCATGGATAATAATAATGACGATAAACAAATGGTATATTTTTTCCAGATATGTTTTCGTACTGATTTAAATTTGTAAATTGAATTTCTTCTTCTTTTTTCACTTGTTTGTTATTCTGAATGTCCTTGATCATATGATGACGGTATGTGTGTGTTTACATGCATCATCATCATCATCAATGTTTATGTTTGTATAGGATGATGATGTTATTCATCAAAAACAACGACAACAACAACAACAACAACAACGATCATTGTTCAATCAAGAAAAACATATAGAATCATCACGAAATAATGATAATAATCTGAAATCTAGAACGAATAATAATCTGTCGATAATGTTAAACAATAATAATGACAATGTCAATTTAACGACGACAAGTTGGGAAAATGTTGGCATCAAAAAATCGATAACGGCCACAACAACGACTGTTAATAAAATGGGTAAACAAACGATTAGACGGTCAACGAAATTGCCCAAAATAGCGATTAAACCTACGGGCAAACCAACACCAACAAAAATTTTGGTTAATCGTCGGAAAACATTAAGACGTTCATTGTCATATGATACATTACCGAAGATGAAAAACAAAATGATTATCTGTCAACCGATGACCATACAACGGCGAATAACGGTGCCGCCGACCAATAAGATTATATTCACCACACATAAGACACAGCATTTGGTTCTTATATGTTTAGCATTCATTAGTTTTACATCAATGTTGGCCATGGCTATAATTGCACCGTTCTTTCCAACCGAATCGGCAAAAAAAGGAATGCGTGAATCGGTCAATGGCCTTGTATTTAGTGTCTATGCATTCGTATTCATGATCTGTAGTCCAATCATTAGTCTGATGATACCGGTAATTGGAACAAAAATGACATTAATTATGGGAATTTTTATTGCCGGCGTTTCAAACATTCTTTTCGGTCTATTGGATCGAATTCATAGTTTAGAAACATTCACAGTATACTGTTTTATTGTGCGAACATTCGAAGCAGTCGGTGGTACGGCTTTTTCAACATCCACTTATACAATTTTAATGGAAGAATTTCCCGATAATGTGGGCACAGCATTCGTAAGTTTTTTTTTAAAAAAAATAAAGGCTCTTCCATCATCATGTTGAACTGATTCATTTATTTAGAGTATCGTTGAAACATCGGTAGGCTTAGGTTTAAGTCTTGGACCGGCCATTGGTGGTTTCCTTTATAATATTGGAGGTTATGGTTTGCCATTCTATGTATTAGGAACAATCATGTTGGTCAATATACCACTTTGTTTAGTAATTATACGTGATACCAAAAGTAAGTAGGAAGGAACCTAACCTAACCCCTTGTCATTTCTTGATATATAGTAATATTTCATTATTATTGTTAATAGATTGTGAACGGCTTAAATCACCGATGAATGCCTATTTTAGATTATTGTCCATAATAAAAGTAATTATCAATTGTTGTGTGATTGTTGTTGTTGCACAATCGCTCAGCTATCTTGATCCAACAATCGAACCACATTTAAGAAGTATTGGATTGGGAACGAATTTAGTTAGCCTGATATTTCTTATATTATCAGCCACATATACACTAAGTTCACCATTCATTGGATGGATCTCACAAATGGTGCCAAATAAATTTCAAATTATGGCTATTGGTCTTTTATTAATGGGATTGGAATTTTTATTTCTTGGTCCGGCCAAAATGATTCCAATGGAAACAAATTTTACACAAACAGCCATTGTAATGGCATTGATTGGCATATCATATTCAATTGCATTCATACCCACATTTGAAACATTGAACAATCTTGCTTTGTAAGTATTTATTACAATAATCGAATCAAAACCAATATATGGTTAAATTTTAAATTTTTTTTTTCAAAGAAAAAACGGATTTCCGGATGATGTCACCACCTACAGTTTAGTTTCGGGATTTTGGACTTCATTCTGTTCGTTAGGTGAAATTCTTGGACCTATGTTTGGTGGTTTTTTAACAGAAAATTTTGGCTTTAAACAATCATCAACAATTATGGGTATCATTGCGATAATTATGGTAAGGATTATGAATAATAATAATCGTTTATTATCTGAATTTTCAGTTTAATTTTCATTATTTATTACAGGCTTTTGTATGTGGTATAACTTGTATCTATTATGATGAATTGGATACACATGATCATAATCATAAAAATCGTGGTAATCAACGACAAAAATCATTGCCACAAAATCGAATAATCTCTAATCGTCATCATGGCAAACAATCATTGGCCAGGCCAAAGAATATTTTAACGAACAATGGAAAACAATACGAAAGTAGCGAAATGATACCTCTGTTAGCATAACGTTCTTTATGAAACGATCCATTTGTTGCCTCATTTGTTGGTTTTTGTGTTTCAATTTGATTGTGATTCTCAAATTTTTTGTAAATTTATAATTTTAAAATAGAAAAAATAAATAATTTCGATGATCGATGATTTGAATCAAACAATTTTCCTATATTATCATGTTTATTTTATGAATAATGAACGATGATGATGAATGAAAGCTGTGATAATGATCATACTGGTCAAAATGGATATCGTTTTCTGTCAACAGAATTTCCAAAACGTAAACGACCAAGAAATAATATTGTACATCGATTATTTGATCGTGAATATAATCTCCATCCACGCTTTCATCCATTTGTATTCAATAATAAACTTCATCAAAATGTTGTGCCAAATTTTTCAATCGAACGTGCCGAACATCCGAATTGTTTTTTACGAAAATTCACCTATGATGGAAGATATTTGATGGCTTTCAGTTCGGATATAACCAGTGTTGAATTATATGAATATCAAGGTGCAGCAGCTGCAGCTCAATTATTACATTTGATACCGAGTGGTGATAAAGATTATCTTAGCTATGGTGATGAAAATGCAGAGATTCGCCGAAAAATATTCAGCTGTTTCTTTAAACGTCATCATACAATTACAGTCGCAATGGATGGTGGACAATTAAGTCGAGAATGTAGCCTATTTACTGATGATAATCGATTTCTGATCGTTGCATCGATATCATCAACAAGTGAGGCAACAACTTCATTCCATGATCGTTATCAAACAAACGAATCTATACCGATGAGCCATCGTTCTACATATGAAGATTATAAATTTCATATAATCGATATTGATGCTGGTCGTGTGGTTGACAGTATTGAATTCAAAACGGATAAAATACAAATTGCTAATAATCATGGAATCTATCTGTACAAAAATGTTTTTGCCATATTATCAGTTCAACATCAGATAATTCATCTATACTACATTCTACCGAACGGTGAATTCATATTCAATAGAAAAATCGGTCGATTCTGTTCCGAAGAAGATCGTTTACTATTCGAAGATTCATTAATGCAATCTATGTATCGTCGTTTAAATCAGCCAATACCGGTTAGTCATAGACCAGTGGCAGCATTTCGTGAAATTCCATTCAATGCTCTCAAACATCGTATCATTACATTTGCATTTTTACAGGCAAAACGTCAATCCATTGAATATGGTTCACCGAAACCATTATGTCAATTCTATCATGATTTCGATTATTTAGTCAATTTACGTATGTTAAAGATGCAATTATTGGATGAAGAACATTTACTTATTAAATATGAACAAGAATATAGTCTTGTGACGTATAATCAATTTATAATCAGTAAATATGATACATATAATCAAACAAAACTTTGGAATCTATTTGTTGTTTATAATTGGAAAACAACCGAAGTGATAAATATTTATCCACAACATTCGCAAACATTATTGTATGCATATGAAAATTTTTGCAACTACTTCCGCCATCCATATGGTTATTATCCATGTTCACCATCGAATAATTATTATGCTCATGTTGCATATGAAGTATTCAAACAATCAATTATTGAGAATCGTAATGGCAATTATAGTGAAGCTGTTCGTTGTATACTATCTTTATTGCCACATCATGCTCAGCTATTAACACCAAGTCCATATCTTGATCTTTCATTATTTTCATATGATGAAAAAGTGATCGGTTTGAATGAAAAACCTAGACACACAAGTGACGAACCGATTCGTTTTTTCAATCGAAATACAGATAGACTATCATTTCGAATGCATACTGGACAACCACAACGTTTGCCACCATTACTTATTCCTCTTCCAAACAATCGACGATTAATTGCATTCATATTTCATCCAACAGATCCTTTTATCATAAGTGTTCAACGTTATAATTCACAATATTTACTTTATTTTCATATTCGTCATTTTAATCCATTGTAATAATAGTTTTATTTTTCATCATTTGATTAAGGGGGATAGGAACTGTAGAGGGCGTAAAAAAAACGCATTTTTTGTTAAATGATTGCTCTTCAATGAAACGTCCGAAGTTTTTGAAACTTACTTATGTAATTATTTAGGATTCCTAGAATAATTTAACATAAACAAAAAATAAAAAATATTCATACATCAATATGAAACAATCAGTTGAAAATCAGCTGTTCAAAAAGCATGGTTCAGAACCGGATATTATGGCAGATATTAGCCTGAATGTGAAGAAAAAAACTGTTAATTTTTTAACCCTAAGTTTCAATTGGCCCAAAAATGCCCTTCTCCTTAGAGATATATAACGATTTAGTCAAACAGCTGATTTTCAACTGATTGTTTCATATTGATGTATAAATATTTTTTATTTTTTGTTTATGTTAAATTATTCTAGGAATTCTAAATAATTTAATAGATAAATTTCAAAAATTTCGGACGTTTCATTAAAGAGCAATCATTTAACAAAAAATGCGTTTTTTTGCGCCCTCTACAGTTCCTATCCCCCTTAATCATTTTTGTGATATTGTAAATTTTTGTTTTTTTTTTTAAACAAAGTCAAATTTTTACTTGATTGATGATTTGTATTACGATTATTTCAACGGTACCGAATATATAATATAAACATTTAAATTTAAAGAGCCATTAAAGAAACAATTTTTTTTTTTTTTTTTTTTTTTTTTTTGGTAAATGCTCGTCTTAAATGTACTTTTTTTTTGCTGTAATATTTATATTGCATCATGCAAATGTCACGCGACAGGTGGCGCTTAATGTTCAATGACGTTACATTCTGCAATCGCTGTGATTTTTTTTTTGCTATTTAATATTCACTCAAGTTTGCTGGTGTTTGTATCATCGTGATTTTGTGTTGTTCCAGATATTTGTTGTTACCTTGACATTGACCAAGTTTATTTTCAATCAGATTTTTGAATTTGTTTTTTTTTCGTTGTTGTTGTTGTGATAAATAATGATAATGATGGAAAGCAATCATCATCAAAATCCACAATCACAACAATTATTTGTTGCACCTGGACAGATATTCGAAGATACACAGGATGAGAATCGTTTTATGAAAAAAATTAAATCCGGCCCAATGCTTCCACTTGGTATGTTCGTTTTTTTTGTTTTGTTTTGTTTTGTTTTGTTTTATTTGTTGTTTCATTTATTGAAAAAAAAATGTTTCAAAATAATAGCTACGGCTGGATTTTTGGGCATCGCTGGCTATCGAATATATAAGGCACGTGAACGTGGTGGAATGAAATTAAGTTTCTTTCTTATCCATACACGTTTAGCAGCACAAGGATTTGCTGTTGCTGCACTTGGTTCAATAGTTTTATGGTCACTTGGAAAACGATTCTATAATTGGTCAACAGGAAAACCACAACCATTACCGGACAATGGTTCTTATTGATATTTAAACAAACAAACAAAAAAAAACGTTCAAAAATTTAGCATCTGATTATCATTCTCACTCAGTTTTATTTATTTATTTTTTTATTCAAAGTAAAAAAAAAAACAACTTAATCAATTTAGAAATATAGGAATAACATTTTCAGTTTCCAATTTTTATGTGTTATGTTTAATGTTTCAAATTTAAAAATTGATGATCATGGATTGTTATTGTGGATATCATTCTTCCAGCTTGTTTGTTATTTTCTTTCTTGTAATAATAATACAAACTTTTTTTTCATTCTTAAATAAATAAAAAATATATTTTATCGAATATTGATTGTGGATGCAAATGACTACGATGATGCTGACACGGATGCAGATGATGAAGCAACATTATTAGATTGTAAACGTATAATATGATCAATACCCATCTCTTCATATTGTTGCCGAGTGATCCAAAATTGTGGATGATCTTTCATAACATCGGCTAATACGGCACCACCAATAAATACCATATCTTTACGCCTTGGTGGATCTTCAACACGAATTTTGAATTTTTGTAATTTTTGACCATCACCTTTTAGTATGCGTTCTAGATATAATTGTTTAATTTCACGTTCTAATCGTGATGGTAGTCCTGGATACATTGTTGAACCACCACTAAGAACAATGTGTTTATATAATTCACTACGTAGATCTAGATCTGCACTATTGATCGTATTGAATAATAATTCCGAAATACCTTGGCCTTCGATATTGACCAAATGTGGTTGAAATAAAGCTTCTGGTGCTTCAAATCGTTCACCACTTAATTTAATTATACGACCATCATTTAACTAGTGAAAAGAAAAATGATAATCATTATCCTTGCGAATTGAAAAAAATAAAATCAAACAAGCAGTTACCGTATACGTTTCGGTCAGATAGGTAGTTTCTTCGGCTAGTTTTTGTTCCTGTTCACAATTATAGGCAATATAGCACATTTTTTCTTTCAACATTCGAACCGTTTCAAAATCAGCCGTATGATTAAATGCATAGCCACGTAACAATAATAACTATTAAGAATTGACAATTTTAAAATTCAAAGAAAAATCAAACACACATGTACTCTTACCTTGATTAAATATCGTGTCACTTCTCGGCCGGCCACATCTAATCTTCTGGTAAGATGAGGCATAGCAAATCCTTGATAAACCGGGCAAATATGTGTAACACCATCGCCAATATCGACAACAACACCAGTCATCAATCCTTGTGCATATAATGTAAGAACGGCTTGTATGGCAATGTATGCTGAATGAAATTGATATTTTTCAAACATCATTTCGATCATTTTTTTACGATTATTAATCGGATTCAATGGTGGTTCGGTCAGTAAAATTCGACTATTTTTAGGATCAATCTGAAGCATATCATAGAATGTATGATCCCATACGTGGCACATATCATCCCAATTTCGAACGATACCATTCTCCATTGGATATGATAATTCAAGATATGAACGAAGTTTATTCGCTTCATCACCGACCATAAGATCCTATTATTACAATATCAAGAATGGATTATATATAATTAATGAATTCAATAAAAAAAATCTTTAAAAATTAAGCAAAAAAAAAGAATCTTACAGATTCTATAATTTCCTCCTTATTATGCTTTAAATTATTATAAATTAAGTAAGAAATGGTAAGCAATAAGTAATTATCAGAAAGCGAAAGTTAGTCAAAAAAATAATGTAAATAAAATTAATTAAATTCTACCTTGATCTCAATATCATCGATACGTTGGGCAGCACGAATAATTGGTCGTCCTACTACAGATGGGAATGTATGTTTTGGAAAATTTGAACCAGCATAACCACATTTAACAAACTGTCCATAATGGAAAATATTTTTTCACTACAAATTGAATCATGAATGAATTTCACTTACACCGGTCCCATTATCGCAGACGATAATTTTTCTGCCTTCACTGTCCATTTATGAGGATCCAAAAGAAAAAGAAAAACAAAAACAAGCAAAAAAAATAATTCGAGCAATTCCGTTTGATAATAAAATTCAATTAATGAGTGACGTTTACAAATTTATGAATCGATAACGGAATTGATTGAACATCATACCATCATCACAGCCATCACAATCAAATGTAAACTACACCACCCAAATTTTATCATCGCGTCACAAACAAACACACACACAGAGAGAGAGAGAGAGACTATCCAAAAGCTTGGAGTTAGTGTCAGCTTCAATCTAAAACAGTGCAATAATCTCTAAATAATGGGTTTCAACGATAATAGATGGCGCCAAGATTGATGATTGTCTTACTGGTGAGATCAATTTGTTGTTTTTTTCTTTCTTGATTGATGTATCCATAAAAATTGATGATTACCATTCTTGTTGTGTTTCGTCAAATTTTATCATCATTGTTCGGATTAAACAAACAAATCATCATGAAAATTAAAACAATAAAAATCGTTGATCAAACTGAAGATACGATTTCTCCATCGAAAGATTCAACTTCTCGATTACATCTGATTAATTGTCAATTTCATAAAGATTGTCAAAATGTTCCAATATTTGATTATTTTGATAGTCAATTCAATACGAATGATGAACGATTGAATGTGTCGTTTAGAGGTAGACCTATGAACGGTCAATTGGTTCAATTGCCGAAAAATTTTTCCTTTACAGTTATCGATCCAATAGAAGGAGAGAAAAATGATAACACTGTTGTTGCTCGTCGATTGGTTGACGAAGCCTATTGCTGGAATATGGATAAAATTCCATCTAGTAACGATTCAATGCCACAAATATTGAATTGGATCAATCTAGCCAAAGATATTCATTCACATGTTCAACTCGAAGATGATGCATAATTTCTTATTATTGTAGCCGTTTCACATTTTATAATTATAATAATTTAATTATCATTGAAATTATTGATTTGATCTTGATGATTTTAATAAAATTTTTATCTTTTACTAATAAAATCCAAGTTATTTTCAAATTGAAAATTTTCACGAACAATTTTTTCAAGCGTTTTATTTTCAAATGTCCTAGTGTCGATGAATAGCTCTATTGAACACGAGGTATGGCACATGCGTACAAATTCTAGTGGATGTGTGTTTCCCTTTTCCTCCACGTTTCAACACAAGAATCACGGTTTGTCATTGTTTTTTTTTGATTTTTTTTCTTGGCAATTTTTAGTGATTTTTTCGTTTTTCATAATTTTTTTTTTGTAGAATAAAAAATGACTAACCCAAAAGGTTACCGACGTGGTACCCGTTACCTTTTTTCCAAAGGTTTTCGAAACCATGGTACACAAAAATTGTCCACATTTCTAAAAGTTTACAAACGTGGCGATATTGTCGACATCAAAGGCAATGGTGCGTTCCATAAAGGCATGCCGCATAAATTCTATCATGGTAAAACTGGACGAATTTATAATGTAACCAAACATGCTGTCGGTATTGTCGTCAATAAACGTGTACGTACTCGTGTCATACCGAAAAAGATCAATGTTCGTATTGAACATATTTCGCATTCAACATGTCGTAAAGATTTTCTTGATCGTCTCAAACGAAATGATGAATTGAAGAAAGTTGCTAAAGAAAAGAGCGTTTTTGTCAACCTAAAACGACAACCAGATCAACCAAAACCGGGACATTTCATCCGTGTTAGCAAGACAAATAAACCCATCAATTTACGACCACTTCCATATGAATTGGTCATTTAAAACGAATTAATGATTTTTTCATTTTGATTTATAAAATTAAAAATTTTGTTTATTTGTCAAATGATTGTCCATTTCGTTTCAATAAGTAAACTGAAGCATTCAGACCACCAACATTTACATGATATGCTCTTTCGAATTTACAATATTTTTGTGTAATTTGATTGTAGATTGTTTTGTTTGCATTCAATTTATCTTGAGTTAGTATGACAATTCGAGCCGATCCTAAACGGGCACATCGAATCATCTCAGTTATCAACAATGGATACAATTTTCTATTTTCCATTTTGGTTCCCATTCGTTTACCGAATGGAAGATCAGTGACAAATACATCGATTGTATTGTCTCTCAATGGTAATTGTGTTGAATCCCATTTCGATAGATCAGCCCGTTTAAATAGACCATTTGCATTGAAATTGGTTCGAGTCTTATCGATAGCCGTTTCAAATAGATCGGCAGCAATGGTAAAATTTTCATGCCAATTTTTCGAACATTCAATCGGTATGACACCTGAACCACATAATGGGTCACAGACAATTTCTCCGGGTTGTACATTGGCTATTTGAATGAGATTATAGGCAATTGTTCCTCGTAATGTTGTTAGGCCAAACGATACGATATGCCTTTTGGATAACGATTGTTTCGTCAAACACAATGATATTCGTAACGAATTATCTTTGATGTTGAGCACAATTTCCAAATCATATTGTTTGAGTGAAACTTTCCACTGAAATCGATCATTGATAAGGCCACCGAATCGATGTGCAGCATCTTGGGATGTAAATTTATGCTCACCACTACGATTACATGAAGCTCGGAATGAAGGTATTGCCAATTTATCATCCGGATCAAGTATAGCATCAATATCTCCGGTAAATTTTATCGCTTCTTTCCATACACTAATTCCAGTTTTCCAATCGCATTTTTCAATCACAGACATGAAGATTTGTTGCTCAAGAGTTTCGAGATCCATATCGATTAAATGTGGATGATATTCGTCATAGATAACGGTGAAAATATTATCGATTGAACATAATTTCGAAATTTGATCATAACCACATTTTGTACGAAAAATGATTCGTCCATTCGTATGATTAATGTCAAAACAATCTGCAATTTTTTCACGAATTTCTTTACGAGCCAATGATTCTAAACCGGTAGTAACAGTTGCTTCATAAGTTATTATATTCGATGGCTCCATTTTTTTGTAATTCGAATTCAATATTCGGCAATTAGCAAATTTCTGTCTTGTTGGATCGAAATGGATATTTCCATTAAAATGCAATAGATGGCAGTAAAAATCATTTTTTTTCAATTGAAAATGATAAGAAAATCGATATCGACGTGATTTAATTTGAGCAATCGATTTAAAAGTATATAAATATAGTGATGATACCATCTAAACATATAAACAATTTCTCTTGACATAAACAACAAAATCGAGTAATTTAAAAACAAAGAAAAAAAATGACTTTTAAAAACGTTATTGTAACCGGTGCCAATCGTGGAATCGGATTGGAATTTGTTCGACAATTGTTGAAACAAAATAATTCGCCGAAAAATTTGATTGCAACCACTCGAAAACAATCGCCTGAATTGGATAGTCTTAAATTGGCTCATAATAATCTACATGTATTGACTTATGATGTTACTAACTATGATAGCTATGGTGATTTTGTCAAACAAGTTGAATCGATTGTCAAGAATGAAGGCCTCAATCTATTGATCAACAATGCTGGAATGGCTATCCGATCAACATTGGATAATGTCACCCCAAAAGATATATTGACAAATGTCGAAGTGAACGCCGTTGGTTCATTGATGTTGACCAAAGCATTGTTGCCATTGTTGAAGGTAAATATAAACAATATGTAGTCATTGATGTGATTGATTAAAATGAATTAAATTTAATTTATAGGCTTCAGCTGCAGCTGGACAAAAAACTTTGGTTGCAAACATTTCTTCAGCTATGGGTTCAATCGATGACAATGGTTCCGGTGGTAGTTACGCTTATCGTGCAAGTAAAGTGACCATGAATATGTTCACCAAATCATTGTCTGTTGACTTAAAATCGGATAACATTATCGTCATGACACTTCATCCTGGTTGGGTTCAAACCGATATGGGCGGCCCAAATGCTTTGATCAATACGGAAACTAGTGCTACTGGTTTGTTGGATGTATTCAACAAAGCCGACATGTCATACACTGGAAAATTTTTAGATTGGGCCGGTAAAGAACGTAAATGGTGATTGAACCAAAAAAAAAATCAAACGATATTGCTTTTTAATCACTCGATTCAATATTCGATTAAGAAAAAACAAATAAAATGATTTGTATTTCAAAAATAAAAATTGCAATAATAATAATAATAATAAAATCAAGACAGTGGATTCTGATATGAAAGACCATATATTAATGATGAATAGGTGTTGTGAAAACATTCATGTATTTGTATCGACATTGAATTAAAAAAAAAGGAGAAAAAAAAATAAAAATCAACAAATTATAGCTAACATAATGATAATCATCATTTGGCCAGTACTGATGATAATCCATTTGTTGATCCAAT
This sequence comes from Dermatophagoides farinae, assembly GCF_024713945.1. Lineage (NCBI taxonomy): Eukaryota > Metazoa > Arthropoda > Arachnida > Sarcoptiformes > Pyroglyphidae > Dermatophagoides > Dermatophagoides farinae. The sequence goes on along the minus strand of NC_134684.1, from coordinate 3,456,453 downwards.
CAATTCATTATCATCGATTATTGGTATATCGGTACGCCAATATAAAAATGAATTAAAATCATCATGCGGTTCGACTAATCGATCTTTGTTCAATGGTGGAAACATTTGATCCACAAATTGGCTCAATTCATTATATCTGTTTGAATAAATTAATTGATAAATAATAAAAAAGAAATTAAAAACATTTTTTTTTATCATCTGAAAAAAAACTTACGATGATCTAAATGATCTGATTTTTTCCAATTTAAGTTCACCGCGATGATTTATAGTGAATATACGGCTTATATCGATGCCAACTGCTTTGTATGCCCAAGTGTCCTTTAGTGCAAAAAAAAATTGTATTAAAAAAAATTTAAATTTTGATAATAAATAATTATATTGCATACATTGATTTTGTTGCCAAAACCAGCGAATAATGGATTCATTGGAAACAAAGATTGTATATCTTTCAAACAGCTTATCTTAAACTCTTCGGGTTTCTTTTCAATAACTTCACTGTGAAAAAAATGATATTCATCATTAATCATTAATTAATTTATTAATTTCAAAAAAAAACTACTAACCGATGAAGAGCTGAAAATAATGATGTCGGTGACAATAATACAGGTCCATCGGGTAGACATTGACCATCCTGGCAGATGCTTGTCAAATAATCTCTTGTACCTTTAGCCTGACCGATAGCACGAGCAGATAAATATAAAAATTTGTACCCATTTTGTCCGATGCTTGCATACAGTTTAGTCACACCCATTTGAGCCCAATCTTTACCAATGTATGGAAGAATATGTCCAAGTACATCAGATTTTGTGATTGTACCATCAATATCTGATATGATAATTTTGTCATTATGACGCCAAAGAAATATTTTACTTTCACAAGCTGTAGTGCCTTGATAAGCAGTAGTTACACTGAACATTATCTTATTACATCCATGGCGTAGATTTAATTTCTTTAGAACCTCTGAACTTAATCGCAATACTTTACGATATTTTTTCTTCGTACCAGTGTTTGAATCCTGTTTGTTTGTCGTTGAATTTCTTGCACTATTATTTGAAATTATAACCGAATTATATGTTTCATCATCCGATACATATTCGATACTATTCGAAGAATAATTGTTGTTTGAATTTTTTGTCGGCGTTACATTAGCTCCGGATGTATGAATATTATTTGAACTGCTATTACTACTGCTATCAATGGTCGTCGTAGCTGCCGGTTCAGTAGATTGTTGATGGTTAGATTCACTTTGTGTTGGTGAACGAAACCATGAACGCCATGAACGAGAATTTTGATTATTAACTTTTTTTGGTATACATTTTTCCTTTAAAACTTGCATTGTTTTATCCGATAATGGACGTTGAAATAAGAGCAATGATAGTACCATTGATGATGCCATTTTCCATGTATAATATTCTGAACCCATACGTATTACCAAATTTGGATTATCAAGAATCTGTAAAGGGTTTTCATTGAAATCATCGAATGATATGATTGATTGAAGAAATCTTTCAGTATTATCAGGATTTTCAATTAAATCTTCCACATGTCCACATAGAGACATTGACATATCGTGATAGATTCGACTTAAACTATATAGATCACCTGGTATCATTAGTTGTTCTTTTACACGATCAACAAAATCTGAATGTAATGTTTCTGGTTGTTGATAATTAAAATCAGCACTACGTGGCGAATTTGATAACGATGCACCTTTACCAGATTCAATGTCATCATCACTACTTGTAGCCGTTAAAATATTAGAAGGTTTAGTTGTTAAACTTGAACGAAATTTCGGGAAATATTTGGCTGCTACTTCAGGATTCATGTCATTAGGATCTAGTTCATCAAGATAGATTCCTTTATCATCATCTTTAGTGCCGCTGGGGTCGATGCTATTTGGACCATCTTGTTCTTTGGTCATGAAATTCAGAACACCACCAAGCATCGATTTAGATTGATCAGATGTTAACTCGGCCATGGCTATCGGCATCGATGATATTGATGATTTTGTATGATTCAAAATGGGTGTAGAATCATTTTTCACATGTGGTAATTCACCCCAATCCCAAGAAATGAAATCTTGATTATTAGATATTTTTTCACTTCGTGACGTTTCGATTTCCGAATCCGATTTATAACATTCAGATGAAATTGATTCTCGTTGTTTTTTAGTATCATATTCACTATCGGAAAATGGATGCAAATCCTTTTCATTTGTTTGTTGATAGGAATTTTTAAATTGTTGTTCGATCGATTGTTCTTTGTTTAGCTGCATGGAATCAGGTAATTCGGGAAAATTCTGTGATAATGATGGCTTTTGTCCGTGTTTGGTTTTCTTTTTCCGTCGTGTACGTTTTTGATTGGATGATGATGACGAACATGGTGTCGAAGTCGAGGAATCAGTAGATGATGGATCAATAGCGGTGATTTTGTTATTATTATTTATAACCTGAGTTGTTGTTATTGTAGCGGAGGAATGTTCAATGGCCGATGATTCATCATTAATTGGAACGGGTAAATCATTTTGTGCAGATACATTTTCCGCCGATGCTTCAACACTACTGTCTTGCACTGGTTTATCACATTTTGCTTCATTATCATTATCGTTAAGATCATTTGTTTGGCCATCCGGTGTTGTTGCAGCCGTATCATCAACAGCTGGAATTTTATCCTCTTCCTCTTCATCATCATTACCATCATCATCATCATCACATTCTTCCAGGAAATATGCTTCACCACTATCGCCTAATTTCATATGTATTTCCACCGGTTCATCATTGATTTCTATATCAACCTAAAAAAAAAGAATTATGTCAGTAAGAGAAACTTTAGACAAAAGATACTTACAATTTTTTCTCGACTTCGTAATACGCCCATTTTACCGAAACGAACATGAAACGGTGATGTAAGATAGGTGCCATCTTCTTGTTCAACAACAATCACATCGATAGCACCGGTCAATGTAGCCGGATTTAGTTCACTATATGCCTGGCTAATATTGGAGAATATTTTGCCAAAATAATTCATTTTACAGGATCACGCGTTCAATCAGAGGTGTTATTAACAACATCTAGAAAAACAATGACAAAAATATCGGATTTACGGACAATCTATGTGTGAAAATTAAAAAAAAAAATGTTCGAATCAATATAAACGATAAATTCAAATCAATTAATCAAAAATGAATGGAAAAAAGTTGTGCTGTATTTTTTTTGTGACAGGAGGAGATTTTGTCGGCTAGTTGCCAACAACAAGTGATAATGATTTTTTTTTTTTTTGGCAACTATAATTTTTGCATAATATAAAAATCGAATATTAAAATCATCATCATCATTTGAATTAAAAGCACTGAATTTACACTGTCAATATTGGTGGATAAGATAATCATCAACAATTGAAAACCATATGACTGGAAGTCAATTAGTCATATTTTTTAAAAAAATGAAAAATAATGTGAATGTGAATCAAGGTTGAACAATTTTTTTTTCTCTCGGACGAGCAATGAGAGAGAGAGAAAAATTTGTCAACATCATCAACAATAATCAAACACAACAATACACGGCAGTAATAATAACATGATGAACATTCAAACAGACAAACAAACATACTCATATATACAAAGGAGTTGGATTGATAAATAAGTTGGCAATACATGAGATATAAATCATCATCATCATCATAATAAGATAGGATTCAAAAAAAAAAAAAAATCTGGCGGGTAGAGAAAAAAAATTACCAATAATTTTTTTACGTCACACATAAGAACTAAGGTTTATTTAATTTTGTTATTGATGATTGAAAATCAATGCTGGGTTAATGTTTTATTTTTTACTATGATGTGATGTGATATGATTATGGTTCAATTTGATAGTGATTGATTGATGATCATAGTCCAATCACCATCATCATCGGATGATGATCTGGTGAGATTTTTTTTAAAGCAACAACAACAAAAAAAAACAACTATCAGAGAGTGTCTGTGTATGCGTATGCGATTGATTAGATGATTATTGCAAAACATCATCATCATCATTTGTACTTGGACAAAGTACAGGAAAATTGTAAATTAAAAAATCACATCACATCTATAATTTTTATTGCAGAAAAAAAAACAAAATTGTACACATTCGATTTTGAAATACAATATTGACTATTTTTTTTTCTTCTTCTTCTTCTTACATTTGGATTTTACAATCAAAAACAGAAAAAAAATCGAATGTTGCAGAAATCTATGTTACATCTGAACTCATATATATACCCAAGCTCTTCTCAAATTGAAATGAATTCGATGGAAAATTAACTTATGAAACCAGGAAAAATATACTTACAGTTATCTTTTATGATCATATTGATGATAAATAATTTGAATCAAATTGTTATTGGATAATCATCGATCAAGGAAATTGATAAATTATTATGAAAAGATCACGTAAACAATTTGATATAGAGATGAGTTTTATCAATGATCCGGTAAACAAAACGAGAAAAACAACAACAACAAAAAAAAATTATAATTTATCACAAAAAAAAACCGATAAACGATGATCATTCTACATACAATTTACGAATGATTGATCAACATTCGATCTTTAAACATGAATACAAAATAAAATGTCAGACGATCATCAACAACAACAACAACATCTATTGGTTGAAACAATTTTACAGTTGTAATTGATAGTGGTAAATGGATAGTCACATAATATCTGTGGCCACAAATTTTCAGTCTTTTGTTCGATGTTTCAAATCAAATGATTTTTACTGAGAATACAAAATGAAACGAAAAGAGAAATAATATATGATGACTGAGAATGACGATGGCAAGAAGAATGAGAGAGAGAGAGAGAGAGAGCCTCTTTAATACCAATTTGTGTTTGTGTGTCGCCATCTGTTGAACATTAATATCATACATTGGTATCATGGTTAATCGAACTTTCACTGTTATATATCATGAGTTTTTTTTATTGAATGAAAAATTTTATTTGAAAAAAAAATCATTTATTCATCAAGAAAAAAAGAGAGATTGGTTTGTGTTTTATTTTCATTTGTTAAAAAAATTCATAAATAATAATTTTATAATTTTATTTTCAGTGTAATTGGAATTATGAAATCAAAAGGAAAATAATAAAAACCAAAACAGAAATCCGAATGAAAATGATTGGTATACAGAATTCAATTCAATTTGGTTATCGAACGACCAGTTTTAGCCAATGCTTCATATACCTGATCATAGGTATATGGTTCATTATTGGATTGACGAACCAAAACAATGGTCACATCTTTATTTTCGACATTCGAATCGACCGATTGTAATTCATCACCATATGTTTTTTTCAATGATTTTTGTATGGCATTCACACATGCTTGACAAGTAATATCGGCTTTAAATTTATATGTTTGTGTTGAAGACATCGTCCACAGATTGGTAGCAATTTTAATCAAAACAGTGTGATGATGTTCAGTCTTTGGAATCAAATGATTAAATGAAAATCGTTGAAAAAATATTTTTCATACACAAAACACTCAATCTGGTTGTGTTCATCAAAATCACATGAATGTATCGAATTTCTTTGCAATTCACTACAATCGATAGATGGCATTATTTGTATATAAATAAGGTGTATTTATATGAAATTAATCAATAAAAAAAAATTCGACATAACATCGAAAAAGAACAAGATTTTTTTTATATATAGAAAAAAAATTGATATTGCAAAATCAAAGTGGACCGACTTGTTTTCATGTTAATTTGATGATGTACATGAGAAACAAAAAAAAAATTAATCATAACAAGCTGTTATTATCATTGCTCATCACATTCAATATATTGATTTTTTTTTTCGACATTCGAATATATTTTTAGGTTATTTTCATTTGTAATGAATTAATTATGGACAAAATGATCGACAACAACAATAAACCATTCATCATCATACGTTTTAAGAATGTTAAATTGATTAAAAATGGCCATCTATTTGTTGATGATTTATGGATTCATGATGATATCATAATCAATCCTGAACCATTATTTTTTGAACAACGTAAAGAAGCCGATATTGTTGTCGATTGTAAACAAGCTATCATTGCACCCGGTTATATTGATCTACAAATTAATGGCAAGTATTAAAATGGTTAATATTAATATTATTTTTTTTTTAATCATATGATTTGATTATATAATTCCAACAGGTGGTTTTGGCTATGATTTTTCAACACCTGATATTGATATCAATCAAGCGCTACAAGTGGTCAGTAAAAATCTGGTTCGTTATGGAGTGACATCATTTTGTCCAACATTAATCACACAACCATCATCAAATTATCGTATGTTATTACCTCATATGAAACGTGGACCAATCATTGGTGGTGCAAATATTTTGGGTATTCATGTTGAAGGTCCATTTATAAATCCAGAGAAAAAAGGTGCACATCCTGAACGACATATTCAAAATGAAATCAATTCCATTGAACAAATTGAACAATATTATCATGATCTATCAAATGTTTCGATCATAACAATAGCACCGGAATTGGATAAGAACAATGTTTGTCAACAACTTGTTAGTAAAGGAATTGTAGTATCTTTGGGTCATTCAAATGCTTGTCTTGATGATAGTGAACGTGCATTCCGTAATGGAGCATCAATGATAACTCATCTATTCAATGCAATGCCATTATTCCATCATCGTGATCCTGGTTTATTAGGTCTATTGACTATCGATAGTAAACGACAAATGTACTATGGTATCATAGCTGATGGAATTCATACACATTATTCTGCATTACGATTAGCATTCTATGCAAATCGTGATGGAATGGTTCTAGTAAGTGATGCTATATCGGCTGCTGGTCTTGAAACAGGCATACATAAAATTGGTTCCGAAATGATTGAAATCAAAAATAATCGTGCATATTTGGCCGGTACAAATACACTTTGTGGTTCAATTGCAACACTTGATCATTGTGTTCGATATTTGCAAACAAAAGTACCAGATTGTTCGATAGTCGATGCTATTGAATGTGCAACATTACATCCAGCATGTGTACTTGGAATTGAACATAGAAAAGGAACATTAGAATTTGGTGCCGATGCTGATTTTATCATACTGAATGATCAGCTAGAAATTCTGGCTACATTTGTAGCCGGAAAATGTGTATTCATAGATTATGAAAAAATGAAACAATCAAAAATTGAAATGAACAAAGTGTTTTGCATATGAAATTTTTTTTCTTTTCTTTTCTGAATTTTAATAATAATAATAATAAAATCGATAGATTAGCTGATGATGACGAGCAAATAAGAAATGAGAGATAAACAAGAAAAAAAATTTCATTTTTTTTTCTTTGTTTTCCGCTCACTAATATATAAATGTGACTAAAAATTTCTTTATTGTGGTTGCTGCTGTTGCTGTTCATCAATAATTTCTTTAAGTCTTGTGTGAATACTTTCGATTAGATCGAAATTTTGTAATGCAAACATAATTTGTTTATGTTCCTGTTCGATTGTCATTTCTGGCCATTGTATTGGTTTTTCATTCGGATAAATAACAACTGATTGATCGATTTTTGATGAATGATGATTTTGTCCTTTTTTCTTCTTATTACCTTTGCCTACCAATTGCTGTTGATGATCATTTTTGTTCATTTTCAATTTCATATCTTTTAATTTACATAGCTCCAATTTACAGCTAATTCGGGATAATTCTAATGCTTCCTGTAATGGTTTTAGAAAATTTTCCTGTATAACAATAGCTACATCCCATATACGTGTATGATTTTGATGACGTGTATCACGAATCATAATGTAACGAAGAAAATTCAATAAACCAAATATTAGATCATTTCTTTCGAGTAGATCTGAATTCGCATCTTGCGGTAATGCAACAGCAATGACCGATCGAATCATTCGATGTAGATTACTACCTTGATATACTTGATGTTCGAATACAAAATCTTTGTACATTTGAATGGCTACACCCTGAAATCCGGCATGTTGTCGTGATTGTGATAAAATTGAATAAAGAATCTTATAACGGCCAGATGGTTCAAAACAATTCACTAATTGTTTGAATAATAATAACGCTGTAGTACGGCTATGTTTATCCAATGCGAATACCATAATAGATGTCAATGATTTTTCAATCGGATGTTGGCGTAAAAGATCAAGAAAATTAGCTTCTAAACTTTCCTCTTTAATATGTGCTAACATTGCTGCCAATAGATGAAGACCTTTTTCATAGACAAAAAATTGTTGATCTTCCACCAGGTTTTGTATGTATGGAAGATAAATACCCAGATTGTATACATGTGTATAAACACGTGGCATAAAATTCGAAGGAGAAAGCTCAGATTCGGTGGCCAACAGATAACTCAGAATGGACATGGCTGATTGAAAATTTGTTTGCGATAGATAAACATCGGAACAATCGGAATTTGATTCTACATCTTCAGGTGATGTAATAAGATCGGTTCGCGATAAAAGAGTATAGAAATTTGAATGCAATGATGATATTAGCCGTACGATTTTCACGGCAATCATTCGACTTGTAATGAAATCTTCATTAAACAATGCCGATAGATTTGTACCAGCTTGTTTGATGCCCTGAATGATACTTTCTTTACCATTCACTCGATAAAGATCCATGTATTTAAGCGGATATTCTAACATTAGCAATAATGTTTTCAATAATGTTATGCGCTGTATATTTGGATCTGATGTTTTTGAATGAATATTATTCAACATTTGATGATGATGATGGCTAGTGGTTGGATTGTATAGGTCAACTTCTTTGACAAATGTTTCGAGAAAATCCACATACATCGATAGTACAGAATTAAGGTTATTTACCACCGGATCAAGCATTAATTTAAAACGATCATCAGTTTCGGGATTATATTTGGTAATAGAACTTAATGATAGCCTACTTATGTGTTCGTTTAGCGAGCTCAACACTGATTTCAATGTTTCATTTCGTTTTTTCGGTAATTTCAATAGAATCACTTCAAATGGTTTGAGTAATGCTTTGAAACAATTACTATCGGTTATTTCAATATCTTCCACATCATCGTCATTTTCATCATTCACAGCGGTCGAAGATGATGATGGCTGTTCTTGATTCGGATCTTTACGTTTCGAATATCTGGTTATATTTAAATCATTTTCAAGCTCCGATAGATAAATAATCAAAAGCTCTTTTGGATTACAAATTTCACATAGATCGAGCAGAATTTGTCGACACATGCTAAATGTTTTGAAACGAAATTCACTTAGGCCACGAAGACGTTGACATATGATCGGTACTAGATCCCATACGATGTATGAACCATTATTATGTATTTCTGTAACGACAACTCGATTGAACATGTCCCAAACTTCACGCATACGATGACGATCCAGATCATATTGAAATAGTTGCAATATGGAATCTTTTTTATCCTCTGAATTATTCAATGAAGATTCATTCAGATCGGTAGAAGATGGCATCGTTGTCAATAGATCAGACATTGTATTAAAAAATTCATAACACTTTGATTCAATTAATCAAACATCAGCAACAGGAGGATTGTCTATATTGCGAACAATAATAACAGAAAATAATGATTGATGAAAAAAATTTTTAACAGCAAACACAAAGAACTTACTAGAATATAGAAAAATGAAAATATTCAAATCAATAATATTACAATGAAGAATGATGATATATCAGATGGTCAGATAATGATAATCGAATCGAACCGCACACACACAGCAAACACAATCAATTGAATACATACAAGTAGCACGCGTATATATAAAACAATAGGAGACTATATTTGACTATTTCTACTTTTATATAACAACTAACTTGAGTGGAAATAATCGAATCAATTTAAAGGCGCGTACAATTCGAATTTTTTATTTTTTTGGTCTCGTTACCAGAAAACAACAAACAACAAAATCCAAATAATAAGAATTTTTTTTATATCACTCATCATTTTAGATTGTTTTGGTTATATATATGGTATATATATTCATCATGAAATTATTTCATTTCAAACATAATAATAATAGATATATATATATTGACTTTGAGAGAACTGAAAAATATAATAATAATAGAAATGAAACAAAAAAAAATAATAATAATAAGTAGAATCAAATCAACAGGTAAATATAGTGAATGAAAGTGAGAGATAATGAGAAATTAAAGAGTATGAATGATGAAAATGATTAACTTTGATGAATAGATCGAATCGAAATTGAGATAGTATATAAGGTTGAATTATATCGATTGAGATATATATATGATATTCAAGATCTGATAAGTTGTGGATTCGATAGAATCAATTTGTTTTTTTTTTGCAGTGTAATCGATGAATTAGTTTTCAGAAACATGATGTTTTTTGATGATGATGATTTCAAAACATTTTCAATCAATCAATCAATGATTATAATTGGTGGAGTGAAATAAGATGGTTAGTTGATTGATTTGGGAAAAATAACAAAATATGTTTGTGTGTGTGTGTGTGTTTGTAAGCCCATTTGTTTTAAGAATATTTTCGTTTTCAAAAAGTTTTAACATTTTCAATGTAATAGTGGTGGAGGTGGTGGTTTTGATGGTGTGTATTTTTGAGTGAAAAATGTTTAAATGCTTTGTACAATTGCGGAATAGGGTAACATTTCAGCGTTTAAATCAATTGGATGGATGCCAATTCGTACGATATTTCCTTTGGAATAACAGTGAAAATATTTAGAGAAGGAAGCGAGAGTGAAATGGATTTTGAACTTTAAGTCAAGCAATAGGGTTGTTCGTATAGATGTATATTTGAAGATTCGATAGTATCGTTTTCGGAATTCACTGATCATTATATGGAAAAAAATTGATCCAATTATCCAAATTATCAGTCCATTAATTTAAATTTCCAATATATGATAGATTGTCAATCATCTCATGAGGTTGGTAATAAGTTGATGTTTTTTTCTTCTCCCAATTCGAAATCTTTCAATTGTTTGTTTCGTCATTTTTGTTAATCAGACTTTTTACAATATAATTCTTTAAGTGTTTTCAATTCTTCAATTAGTGCTTTATTTTGATTCTCTAATACGGCCACTCGATTTTCAAGGCACTTGATGTATTCTTTCTTCTTTCGACGACATTCTTTTGCCGCTTCCCTGTTTTGGTTTTAAATGAAAAATTGTCACGGATATTTGAGAAAATTCAAAATTGTTAATTTTAGTTAGATTGACTAACCTGTTTTTAAGTAATCTCATTTCACGTTTTTTCAATGCCTCATCCATATTATGTGTTGATGGTAATTGTGGTGTGGCCATTACGACATTCTGTGCAAGTGCTGCTGTTGCCGCTGCTGATGGATTATTTGTAGGTGGTTGCGGTGGTGGTGGTGGCGGAGGCCTTAATTGATATGTTTGCAGATCTATTTGATTAATAAAATAAAATTAAATTCATTTATTATATAATGTATGATGATAATGATGATAAAAACTAACCGGGAACAATAAATTGGCCATCATGTGCAGCCGTTGCATATTGTACAATAGTTGAACCGGTCGTATTCGTATTGGTCATTATTGTAGGTATACCTTGAATAGTTGTACCATCATGCGTTGATCCAATCTGTATTGATGGTAACATTTTAATATAGCTCTGTAATGGTATTGTTGTGGCCGTTGCTCCTGTTGGTTGTGATGCTGATGATGTATGTGTTGCGTTCGATGATTGTTGTTGTTGTTGGCCTGATGTTGTTGAATGTTGTTGTTCATTATCATTATCGTCATTATTCGATGATTTTTGTCCTTCCATACCGGATGCTGTTGATGATGTATTTGTTGTTGTAACAGGTGTATCACCGGTAGCTGATAAATCATTTAGAATTTTTCTATACGATGGTCGTCTAGCTAATATTTCACGTCGCCTTTTTGATTCATCTTCATAGATTGTTGTTTCATTCTCTTCTTTCACCATTTGCATGGCTGATTGTTCGGATTCGGTACTTTGTATTACCGATCCGGGTGCCAATTTATTCACCAGAATGACATTTTTCGAAAACTAATCAAACAACAAAAATCAAAATAAATTAATTTCAATCAAAAAAAAAACCAGAATACCTACAAATATTCGAATTAAATTAAATGAATAAATAAATTTGAAAAAAAAATTTACCTGAATGGTCGAGATCGGATTGGTCGGTTGTATAACCGATTGATGATTTGGCTGTATGACCGATTGAACCATTGTGGCAGCAGCAGTGGATGCAGATTGATTTGTTGGTAATTGAAATTGTACAATCGACATACTACCGGCAGTTGATGCAGATATAGCTGAAGTTGTTGCAACAATACTATTGTCACCACCACTACCAGTAGATGAAGCGGATACCATTAGACAATGATTTCAATTTTTTTTTTTTTTTTGATGATGATGATTATAATCTTGATAATGGAAATAATGAACAAAACAACAATAACAAATAAATAAATAATTTCGGTATCTTTATCTTTAAAAAATCAACAAAAAAAATTATTCAATCTCGAATATTTCATATGAATCATTCAATTTGATAAAAACAACAGAAAATAGCCACCAATACCAACGATACCGACCACCATCATCATCATCAACATCATCATCATTAGACACACGTACCTGGCGATATACGCAATAATAATAACAACAACAACAGCAACAGCAACAGCAGCCATGCACGTATATTTAACATTGCAATGATTATGTTGTTTTTTTTTATTTTACCTGCATTTAACAAGATTTATGGCAATGGGCAATCAATAATGTTGTTGTTGATTGATGATGATGATGGTGATGGCGGTGGTGGTCGGCTGCAATGATGATGGTGGATGTCCTTGCTGTTGTCGTTTTTTTTTCTCATTTACCTGTAGCTGGAATTTAGCGTTTTTCTCTTTTTTTTTCTCACTTTCACTTTTTATAAATGTTTTTCATAAATTAAATGATATAAATAAAAAAGAGAAAACGAAAGTGAATCCAGTTAACACAGTTGTGTTCAGTGGTTTTGTTGTGATCAAAATAGAATCGAATGTTTTGTGATTTTTTTTTCAATGTTGAGGTTATTATTGTCGAACATACAAAGTAACGATGCCCGAGGCTGTAATAATAAATGATAATAAGGAATTTAAAAATTTGAAAAAAAATTCAACAGTTTTTTCATTATAATGATGGATAATGATTGTTTATTGTAACACACGATATAATGACGAAAGTGTCGAGGTTTTTTTTGTTGTTGTTGTTGTTGGATTTGTATTTTTCAAAGAAAAAAAAAATCCCAACCGCATAAACTATGAACAGGTTTGATTTTTACTGTTGGATAATATTTAAAAACTTCACATACACACACCCACAAAGTTTGATCAAAAAAAAAAAAAAATTCGGAAGAATCTCGATTCAACAACAACAAAAAGAAATTCTAAGAATAAGAACCAGAGAAAGTGAGAATATTCCAATTCTTTAGTGTTGAATTGAATTTAATGGATAAAAAAAATTTCTATCCATGGCCATCATCATCAACATGGAACACAACATGGCCAATATTTTGACAGTATGAGAAAATCCAAAAAAAAACCAATATATCGTTTGGTTTTCGGTTTCGATGGTTATTAGCCAAAAAAAAAAAAAAAAACAAAAAACAAGATGAAGAAAAAAAAATGACGCCAACTTTTTTTTCTGTCGTCTTTTCTTGTAAAAAAAAATCAATAATGATGATGATGATGATGACGATGATGACGACGACTACGACGATGATGATGATGATGATGAGAGAAAGAGGATGACGATACGTTGTTGTTGTTGTTGTTGATTTGTATTTTAAGGATTGTGTTGATTTTCTTTTTTTTTCATTTCACTTTATTGGGTCGGTCGCTCGCGTCAATAATTATAATCTATATAATAATGATGATATCCACGCATCCAAATAACAGCATATTTGCCGTTATTGTTTATTTGATTTTTTTTTTTTGGTTGTTTATGCTTCTTGTGCTGCTGCTGCTGCTGTGATCCGTTTACATTTTCTTTTTCATTTTTTTTTTTTGGTTTATACATTCAAAAGATGCTACTGCTGCGTCGTGTTGTCGTCGTCGTCGTCGATATAATAATCATCAACTATATAATAGACAGCATATATACACATTCTATATGATGATGATGATGATGATCTTCAAATCATATAGGTAGACGCGATACAAACACACACACAAACACAAAAACATGCACAACATTTAGCAGTATCCTAAATGTTTGGTTGTTGAAACCAAACCAAAAAGAAAAAAAATTGAAAATGTAAAAACCAAATAACGGCTTTGACGTCATAGCAACGCAATTTTTTCGAACAATGACGCTAACATTGCGTATTTATCATCATCATCATCATAATCATCATCATCATCATCATTGCCATTAAAACGACGATCAACCAGAAAAAAAAACCATAATGGTGAATACTATACAAATATCAAAATCGTTATTTGTTTGAATAAAATACTACACTTCTCTCTATATACATATTTGCAGTTAAATAATAATAAAAATAATACACACACGACCAAAAAAAAAAGAAAAAAATTTTTGTTTTTTTCACTTGTGTCAAGTGATTAAAACACACACACACACACATGCATGCACATGCGTTTACAATTTTCAATCAACGAAGGTGGATGATTGGGTGGTTAGTTGGTTGGTTTTCAAGAAAAAAAAAATTTCGATTCTGGATTTTTTTGTTTTGTTTTGTTTGGTTTGTTGGCCATGGCGCCCAGCTGCCATTCTGTTATGCTGCCATCAACACACACAAACACATTATGATGATTTGGCTACTTTACCAGTATGATTTGACATTGTATTGTACATACAAAATTTCAAATTCTCTGATTTTCTGATTTCATAATAGGCCACCACCACAACCATAACCAAATTCATTTTATTTTATCAAAAAAAAAAAAAAAAAAAAAAATAAAAAAAAGTTATTGATGATGACTAACTTAACAAACAAATAAAGAGAAATTCAAGCTCATAAAAAATTCCTTATGATATAAAGATAAATATGGATGAATGAATGAATGGATGGTTGGTAACCAACATCATCATCATTATCACATATCAAAATCAATCAATGAAATGAAATTGATGAATCAAATACAAAAAAAAATATAATAAAATTCATTGATTGATTGATTGAAATGAATTTTTTTTTTTTTTTAATTGGAATTTTCCTGTACATACACCAAAAAATACACAATCTACTTGTTGATCTAAATTTAATGTATGTGGTGTGTGTATGTTTGTCATCCGTATTTTTTTTTTTTTTTTTGCATGCACAAAAACCACACACCACATATATTGAAGGTCATTTTATATTTATATATTACGATATACAAGTAAATGACGATGAAAGTAGATATTCATCGTTTTGATGGTGATGATGATGATTGAGAAGAGGATGACATCGATGTTTTTTTTTTTTGTTTTTGATCGGTTCCCATTCATTCATTAAATACACATTTTTTTTGTATCTGTTTTGGATTCGATAAAGAAAAAAATCAAATTCTATTATCATCATCATCATCTGTTGATTTGGTTTTTTTTTGTTTAAAGAACAAAAAAAAAATCTGTTCATTTTCCAGAATATACTATATATATACAAAGCAAAACTTTGCTCTCTTTTTTTTCTTGGTTTATTTGGCGCCGCATTCGATTAGAATTTTTTTTTGTTGTTTTTTTGATTGCCACCAAAATGTATGTGTGTATTGAAAATGAACGAGAAAAAAAAACCAACAAAATCACGAGACAAACACACACATATATTATAGTTTTGTCAATATGGCGCGCAAATTATATATATAAAAAAAACTTAAAAAACAAAACCGGATCTACATTATATACTGTGTGTTAATACACCAAAAAAAAAACAATACATGAGAATTTTCCACAAACCAAATTCCTTCCTTTCTTGTGCTTATAATCAACAACGAAGCAATAAATTTTTTTTTTTTTGGTTAAAATGTTTCAATCTCCACCACCAGCAGCAACAGCAACAACAAAAACTATATAATTGGTTGGTCTATTCATTCGTTGATTTTGTTTGTTATGACAAATCTAATCAATATGTCCAATATGGATATCCTATTTGTTTGAGAGAGAGATAATTGTCGGCCATACACACACACACAAAAAAAACAAACACGCGAGCAACAAAAAAAACTGAAAGAAAACTTGTTTCCTCAAAAAGGCGCCAAATTGATATAAAGATTCGAAAAAAAACATATATATTCAAATTACAGCAATCGAATAATAAGATAAAAAATTTCATCATATTATTAATCAATTTATATTCACCATTTATATATGAAGGAAATATTCATCAAGATGATTATTGCACGGTGATGGCAGCAAAAAACATTTCGTTCGACGATGATGACGTAGATGAGTTGATTCAATTCAATTTCGGTCGTTCAACACACACATATACACACACACATTATACAAATAAACGAAAGTTGGGTGGATTTTTTTTTACTATATTCATTCACATTCGAAATGTTTGAATTTTTGTTGTTTTGTCGTACTATATATCATATATAATGACGCCTGCTCTATAGATTGTGGATTGAAGATATGTTGAAGATGCAGCCTAATAATTGAGAGAGATAGGATCGACTTTCAGCAATGTTTTTTTTTTTAGATATATTTCGCCTCTTGGCGCCATCGCACTTTTTTTTATCATTTCCGATGATAGTGATGATGATGGTTAATATATATTGATGCAAGATTTCATGTACAAATAGAAAAACAAAATCTGGCTGGCTTTTTTCATTTTTGCTTTTTTTTTATTTGTCGTTCAAAAATGTTCACGGTGAGATGATATTTGTTTTCGAAATGTGTTGAGCCACACACACACACACACACACACAATCAGGCATTCGAAACATTCGAAAAACAAAACATGATCCTACACTGCCATCTACCGATGGGAATGTCAAGTTTTTATTTTATTAAAAAAATTAAAAATTTCAATTCAATCAATCAATCAATCAATCAATCATTTAATAATCGTCTGTATTCAAAATATTTTCAGTTATTAAAACGACTAGATCAATATTTTTGTTTTCATTTTGTTTCTGGCTAGCATACTGTAATAATAATCGATACAATCGTCCAACAGTAAATGGTTGTTCAGATGTTTCAAATAAAGTTTTGATCTGATCAAATTCATTTTTTAATCGTCGATTATCGAATGTAAAATACATTAAATTTCGTTTAGATTCAGATGCAGCAATAATCTGTATGAGTGTTTTTAGTTTAACATCACCATTATAAACACCACAGCCCCAATTTCCCGTTGTAATGGTTACCAATTTTGATTGTGAACATAAAAATCGTTCCGGTTGAAATGCAGCCATTGCTTTATGAATTTCACGATCAATTTTTTCCTTTTCATATTGACTTTTTTTAGCACTCCAATGAAAATAAAGTGCATCCATGGCCAGTACCTGACGAAAACGGCGACCATATTTATCACGATGTTGTTTATCTTCATATGAACATTGCCATCTGAATTTTTCTGCATAACCACTATATTCATTGTATTGTTCAATACCGGTAATAACAATGGCTTCATTATCGGTTAATTTAGCACAAATCAATTTGCTAACAATCAATTCTGGACAACAAACAAAAAGAATCTCTTCCTGTACACAGCCTTGATCAAGAACACCGCCACCAATATATTTATGTGCAAAATCAACTTGTGAATAATCACAGCCATCTTTCAATAGGCAACGATCATGATTGAATTCAAATGTCGTTATCGGTTTTGTTGATTGTTCCAGATCTGTTTGTTGATGGTGGCGTAAAACTTTACGTTCAAAACTAACCACACCAATTGGTGTTTTTTCCACAACACGTCTTAGATAATTGAACAGGCATTTAAGTTTTTCTTGTTTACAAAATTTTTTATTCGGCTTACAACCATCGCTTGCAAAAAGGCTAAAATTCAAATGTAAATTCAATTGAAAATAAAAATTAAGTAGTTGAAAATTACCTGGAAAAGTTAATGCATCGTCGTTCTTTACGATTAAAATCCGGTCGATATGTACAAAGAAATGCATTGGCCAATAATGAACTGATTTGTTGTTGTGATAAAAATATGGTCATCGGTGTATATTGTTCAAGATTGGCAAGATTAAAACCAATTAATCGAGGTAAATCCAATGCTAAACGTATGATACCAGGCAATATTTGATCGAAAAACATTCGACGTTCATCATCATCCATTTGATAATGGACATAATTGGTTAATATATCAAAATGTAATCGTTGTAATGATGGATTATATGTTTTGATTGCTTTATCAAGTTGAAAAATATTTTGGATTTGATTGGCAAAAACTGTCTTTACTAATGACCATTTTGTTTGTTTACCATTTTGATATGTGATTTGTTCGGTTTCTTGAAATGGTAACAATATATAATTTAATGGAATAACAAAATCATCATCAATATCGATCAATGGAATCGGTATCGTATCCAATTTGAATGGATAACGATAATAAACAAATGTTTCATCAACATTTCTTAGATCACAAAGATTATCATCAGTTAGAATTTCAGATAAACGATACATTCGATCTTTGTTTTGATCAACGGTTGTGATGATGAACGAATTATCGATGTTGTCAACGGTTCCAATCGTTTTATTGCCATCTTCTTTATCATCATTATTGATAATGGGTTTTTTTCGCTCAAAATAATCGGTAATTTTTATTTTTTTTGACATTTTTAAATCATCATCATTTTATGGATATATCAATCGATCGATTGTTTACTCGAAAAAAATCTGCTGACATCTATGATCAGATGACAGAATCAGTGACTGATTTTAAACTTTTAATCATCGATTGATTGATGATTGATGACAGATGTGAAAAAAGTTGGTTTTTTTTTTGTTTCATAAAACCATGATGATTAAATCGAATCAATTATAATGGATTGGGATAAAGATCTGGTATGTAGCCATTGTTGTTATATCAATATTCTTAATGAAAATTATTTCTTTCTATTCTTGAATTTAGTGGATTTACAATTCTAATAACAACAATAATGACGATGATGATGATGATGATGAACCAATTAATTCATTGATGATCAATACCGATGATAATGATGATGATGATGAGAATAATAAAAATCATCATATTAGCCGATTGGATAATATTAAGCAACGAATCAATCGTTTTGTTTGCAGATCATGTCGATTATTTATAACGGCCAATCTGATAATCAATACTATTATAATCATTTATCTATGGTCGATGAATATGTCATTGATTCGAAATTATTGTCCACACCATAAATGGACAGAAATATTATTGGCCATTTATCTAATGGCCGGTGGAATCATAGCCGTTTATTTGGTGTTACGTTTAAAATCCTATTCACTATTATGGACATTTCATTTGACAATTTGGCTAGCGATCGGTCATCGTTTACAAACAACAAGTCGTTATTTTGAATTTGAATTCAATGAAGAAGAATTAATGTTTTATAGATCAATGTTATTGCCATCGAATAAATTTTTGGCAATCAGTGAATGCGTTATCGGATTGAACATATGGTTATGTCTGGTTTATATAATGAATTTTTTCGGCACAATTTTTCTCATTTTATTCAATTTGATACCATCAATGTTTCAGGCATTTTGTTATCTAATACATCATCGATTTTTTAATCGATGATTTATTTTTATTTTTATTTTCAAAAAAAAAGTTGATAATATAATCACTTCATCTATGTATGGCACATGATAATAATGATTCGAATCTTTTTTTTTTCTAAAAAATTCGAATAAATTCTATTTTAGTCACTGAAAGTTTACAACAATTTGATCATTAAAAATGAATTGGAACGGTGGTTATCTTCAAAAATTTCGGCCACGAAAAATGACCCAAAGAGATTTGGAAAAAATTAAAATCGAAGAAAATATCAAACGTCGACAGCAGCAGTCGAAATGTTTGAAAGAAAAAGATAAACAATCAATCAGTTTGAAACAAGTGATGCCAAAACGAATCATTGATCGACCATTAATTATTCGTTCCAAATATTTCGAACCATATGATAATTTCATATCAAAATCCGTGAAATCGATCATCAAAAATGATGATTGTCAAGACGAAAATGTACATCCGAATAAAGAAAACGATGAAATTCCATTCGAAGAATTTGCTGAAATCTATCCGGAAGATGAAATCAATCCAGACCAAAATTGTGTTATTTTCAAAATAAATACCGATGATGATGATGATGATAATAATAATGATGACGTATGTTGATTATATCTGTCATTCAAACAGGATAAAAAAGGATGGTCAATGACAATGTCCAAAATCCATCATTATTATGGCATAATAATTGTCTTATTAAAACATGTATCAAATCATCTCATTGTTGTATATGATAACAATTAACTTATAATAATCGCATAATCATCATCATATGACAATTATACTACATTAATTTATCATCATTTATTTAAAATCATCATTTAGAAAGAAAAAAAATTTTAATAACAAAATTTTTCATTATTTTTTTTTTATATGATGTTTTCCAACAGTAAAAATTTTATTATAATAATTCCATATAAGTGATTTAACGATTACGCTCGTGTGGGTATTTAAATTATTCATCGTAATAAAAAAGTGGTGATAATAAAGATGATGATGATGGTGATGATTGATAATCAAACAAATGTTGAAATCATTTCTGTTTTCATCCAGATGGACTGCTACCAGTTAGAATAGACACACGGCGGTAAATATTCGAATGTTTTTGCTTATTTTGTTGTTGTTGTTGTTCTGATCTATTTTTTTAAAAGTGAAGATTTTATATATTATAATTGTGATGATGATGATGATTGATAGCTAAATTTTGATGGCGACATTTTTGTTCTTATTTTTTGTCGTGGTTTTGTCGTCATCTTTCGTTTTGATGGTCGGTTCTTTTTTTTAATTCTACTTATGTGTGATGGTGATGATGATGATGATGGTTTTTTAGTCATTCTTAAAATTTCACCATCAAATCGTTTACGTATTAATCGATCAACAACAGCATCAATGAATTTTTGTTGTTTATCAATGACCATTGATTGTTTCAATTTTATATGACGATTTTTATCCTGTCTTTCATCATTCCAATCGAATATTGATGATCGCATTGGACGTAGTGAATTTTTTTGCACCTGAATCGTTTTTACATCACATGATGGTAAGTCTGCTTTTAATGATGGTGTCATTGGTGTTTTATGTTCAGATTTTTTCATCACCGTAATCATTGATGATGGTTTTTGTACATTCGAATATATCGATGTTATTGATGTATAAATTTTACTTAGATTTATTTTTATTGTCGGTGCAGGATTAAATGCATTCAATTCTGGACGATCATTATTATTAATTGAAATTATTGATGATTTTGTTGATGATATTCGATGTTGACATCGAGACAATTTTCCATTATTATTATTATGTTTATTATCATCATCATCACCGTCACCATTATTGTCATCATTATAACGATTACTAATACGTTTATTATGACGATGACGTTTACGTAAATCCTGTTTACTAAGACATTGACACATTTTTTTTCTCACAATCAGACAGCAACTAAATAATATAATAATGATTATTATTATGAATAAATAATGATTTCAAAATCGATTGATTTATTCATGATTGATTGAATTGTTATTGAAATTCAATTCAATTCAATTCATCAATATTTATAACACATACATATATATAGTCATTATATCAATCTAATCTAATTATTATTGCTGTGTTGTTGTTGTTGTTGTTGTTGCTGTGTATATTATTATATTATGACATTTATTTGTCAACAAATGAATGAATTGTTTTGTGTAGCCATCAACGACAACAACAACAATTTTTTTTTTTTTGCTTCTCAATTCATATTTTAATTTATTTTCTCTCTGGTTCCACAAAATTGAGTATAGAAAAAAAACAGATCCTGAATTGATCAGATGATGAAAGTGAATGAAAAAAAAACTACAACATGTAACATGTTGACAATCTACTAACCCCTCCATCGATTTTTTTTTTCTCTTTCTCTCATTCAAACGGTACCATGACCTTTGAGGGAGAGAAATCGGGGCTGAGGGGAAAAAAGGTCATTTTGGATCAGAGAGAGAAAAAAAATTTAATTTTCACTATTAAAATACTAATGTTGAATACAAAATTTTTTTTTCCATTCAATTCAATCAAATGAACGTATAGAAAAAGGAGATCTCCTGCCGGTAATCATTCATTCATTGATTCTTTTCATTCATTTTTAATTACACTAAAATTGAGACTATAATACGCAACTTGAATATAAGACGCAGATATAAATTTAATGATTGTTTCAAATTATTCAGTAGCAATATTAATCGAATCATTATGATGATGATAATAATGATCATCATCATCATCATTTATCTATTATATGGAGAAAAAAAAATATGAAAACACTGAATCCGTGGTACTTATGTTGTGTGTGTGTGTGTGACATATAATAATGATGATCTTGTCATCCATATAATAATGACAATAATGACGATGATGATGATGATACTAATAATTCATGGAGAAAGAAAAAATTACTAAAGTGGCCACTTATTATTTCCAATGAAATCAAACTAAAATTTATCATCAATTGATTGTATAGAGAAACATTGGACATGTTAAACATCTGTTCTATGCCTGTGTGTGTATGGTTTTTATTTATTTTTCAAGTGGAAGTGTGTCCGTTATCTCTTTCGTTTTTTTTTCATTTTTAGAGCAAAATTTCATTTTGTTTCTCATGATTCAAATTGTTTTTTGCATTTTTATTTGTTTCTCCGAATGAAATTGGTCAAGTTTAAAAAATATTGACCACAAGTGACCATTCATCGTCATCATCATGATGATGATGAAATTGAATAGCTCAAACCATCTGTGTGTGTGTGTGTGTTTTTTTTTGTTGTTGTTGTTGTTGATCCAATGAAAATGAATTCATTCAGCTAGATTCAGATAGTTTTTTTCCTGAGCTCATTCAATTTGTTCAAATTTTACCGGGAATCATTAATGATAATCATGCGAAAAAAAAAATGTTGATTCAGTAATTCAAATTCTGTAATTTACAAATAGTTGAGTTTCCTAAATTCTAGAATTCCGGCCCAGAAAAAAAAACAACAACAACAACAATGTATTTCATGAGAAAAAAACCGGAACTTCTTCATTTTTTTTTGTACTTTTGATTTTGATTTGCGTAGTGATGACGTTTTGATAATTATGCAAATCACACACACACACACACACACACAAATCATCATCGCTGTGATTCGTGTAGTTTATTTATTTATCATTTGATTTTCTGATTTTATATGCAAACATTATGTTTTGATATTATGTAGAATAGATGATTAAATCGATGATTTTCATTCCGGTGGTAATATGTTTGATTTACAGATTTGATTTTGAATGAATGGAAAGAAAAGCCCATTTCTCATTTAAAAAATTGTATGAAAACATCAGAAATAATGAAAAGTGAAAAAAAAATGTTTTTCTACTACATAAGAGTGTTCAGTGTTTTTCTGTTTTGCCTGAAGCGCTTTTATCATCATCATCATCATTGAAATTCATTTTTAATTCATTCCCTTAGCTTGAACCAGAATTTATTCATTCATTCATTCATTTTGCCAATGTTTACAATTTGAATTTGAAATCAATTTCATAATCATCATCATCATCAAATGATGATGATATTAATTACTTTGGAATATGATGAAAAACAAACACACACGTACGTACACAATTCATCATTTTTATTTGATTTGATGAAAGCACTAATTTTTCAATTATAGCTCTGTATACAGTAAAATTCCATCCTTTCTTTTTTTTTGTTTTGTTTTCGCGCGCTAGTACACATTGAACACAGTCAATTATCAGTCAGTCATCGTCATCATCATTCCGATTCCTATTCTGATTTTAATTTCAATTTCAATTTACATATGATTTGATTCATTCATTTCAAATTTAATTTTTCTCTTGTTTGATTTTCATCATTCATTTTTATTCATTCATTCATTGGATAATTTTGTTTTTTTTTTTTTGAAACAAAAGTCGCTAATGAATAATATTAAATTGCTTCAAGCATTTAATGGATGAAAATAAACACAAAAAAACAAAACAAAATGAATTTGAATTTGAAATTGATTTTCAAACGAAAATTTTTATTAGTAGAAAAAAATTGTGAAAATAACCAAAGTCAACATTGGTCCATACACACATCGGGTATCGGGTATCGAGTATAGTGTTTGTTTAAATCCAATCCACACTGACAATTGTGTGTGGTTTTCTTAATTTTTTTTTTCATTTCCCTATTTTCTGGTCACATGAATTTTGAATTTGTGAAAAAAAAAATTTCATTCATTCATAAAGAAATGGTGGTTGTTTTTTTTCATTCGATTTGTATTGTACATGTCAATCATAATAAAATGGAAAAAAAACATTTCGATCGACAAGTTCATTATTCATTTGTGTTCCATGTTCAATGGTCTATTTGCAGTTTATTTATTTATTTGTTTGTTTGTTTGTTTATCGTGTGTAATCTATATATGTATTTGTTCGATACAAACCACCAGTAAATATTGTATCATTTGTTTTGGTTTGTTTTGTCAAAGTTTCACTATTTTTCTTTATTTTTCATCGTTTCGAATTTTTTTTGTTTCATTTTGGGTGTGAATATTCATTTCCATATAAATAAATATTTTTCATTTATTTGTTTCGGTTTCAATTGTTTTGTTTTGTTTTGTTTGGGAAACCAAAACCAAAAAAAAAAAAAAAAAAAAAATCAAATGATATGATCCCATGATATTGATCCATTGATTTTCTCACTCTCCACTAACTCTATTTTTTTTCTCTCTCTCTCTCTCGTCAATCAATAAATCACAATCCATATATCAAGCTAATTAGTTGATAAAAAAATTTGATTCATTGTGTGTGTGTGTGTGTGTGTAATGTATCGATCAAATGAATTTGGAACTATGCAGGTATTGGTTATATGGGCAACAATCTAATAATTGACTGCCTATGATTGGTTATTCATGGTGCAATAAAGGTGGAGCTTAAAGTTTTTTTAAATTTTTTTTTTATTTTTCTTTTACTTATACTCTAATCGTGTGTCTTTTATGAATGGGATAAATTTTTTTTTCCTTTTATCATCCAGTTCATAATAATAACGATTTAAATTATCTATATGTGGTTATTCATTTTTTTCCTGATTTGTTCCTGAATCACAAATGGTAAAATAGTGAATAGAGGCGGAGTATAAGAATGTTTATGGGCGGGCACTGTTTTTTTTTCCTAATTCAAAATCATTCATTCATTCATTCATTCGTGATAATGATGATGATGATGATTTTGATGCACAATTTATGGATCATTTGTCAGATGATCATTGAATCGATTAGATAAATCATTCATTCATTCAATTTTTTTTGTTTGTTTGTTTGTTTATTGTTTGTAATAAACAAAAAAAAAAAAATAGATACATTTGTTGCTAACCGTTACCATCGACATCATATCGGATGTAATAATGTCAAATCATCAATCAATAAATATTGTTACTATCAATAAAATTATGGAAGAAGATAATGTTATTCATCAAAATGTTACTTCACCACAATCATCATCATCATCATCATCATCGTCATCAATAATGAATGATGGTAATAATGAATCGAAATTGTCATCCAATTCTTCTACAGCATCATCATCATCATCGTCGTCGTCACTTTCATCATCTTCAATAAAATTGAAACAACAACAACAACAACAACAAAAAAAATCATAAAATTCATCATCATAGCTCATTTTTAATACGTGATTTATTAATGTCAAATAATGATGATGATAATCAAAATAATCATCCAGATGATGATGTTGATGATGATGATGATGATGATGATGGTGTTGTAACAAATAATTCCGATGACAACGATGATTTCAATGATGATATCGATGATGATGAAGAATTGAATCATCATAATAATGATCAATTATGTCAAAATCAACAAGATACAAATCTATTGAATAATAATGAAACATCATCATCAACATCATCGATGTTTAATGTACAATCATTTTTATTTGGTAATCATTATTCATTTCTACCATTTTACCATCACAATCATCATCATTATCAACCGAAAAATCATTTAATTGGCTGTATTAATAATGATAATAATAATTTATTATTAATGGCTAATCATAATCAATCGACAACCAAATCGGAAACAACAACAACAACAACAACGAATTTATTATCCAGAATGATTCATCATCATGACAATAAAGATCAAATAATAATGGATTTGAATGACAAGAATCAATTGTTGATGAAATGTAAGTATTGTGTTCAAGAAAAACGTGTGAACTTTCACACACTCACAAACACACACACACACACAGACCATTGGATGACCAATGACAATAACCGGGTTAACACATTATCATTTGCACCCTCGCAAAATGTTACTTATGCTGTAGTGTTTTTATGTATGATCGAATGAATCTATTGTTATTTTTGGATAAACAAAAAAAAAATGTTTTCATTTTTTTCTATTTTCCTTAAATCCTAGCCGAATATGTAAACAAAATAAACAAAAAAAAACAAACAAACAAACAAACAGAGATTTTTCTTTTTGTTTACTACATTCAGAAACATTTACAATAAAACACAACATGGTGTCTAAATTATGAATGGACATTGTCCTGGCTAGGAAACGGATTTTTTCAATTTGTTTTTCCAAGCTTTCCAATCAATAATAATTCCTATTATTATTGTTTGTGATCGATTTGAATTATTATATTCGATTCAATCAAATCATCACATATTTATATATATATAAGCGTTGCACGCGTTTCATTCATTCATCGAACTTAATCGTGCTAATCGTGCTAATTTTCTTTTTAAAAAAATTTTCAATTATTTCAATTTTCAAATGAGTGCCTCCTGAAGAAAAAAAAATTCCTCACACACACACACACTCGCTTTCCCAATGACATGACCATCATGATCATCATGGTTCTTGGACAAGGACAATGTTACAAAGTTGACGTATAATATGAAATGAATTAGACAATTTTTGTGGATGATAAACCAATTGAAAAATTACATGTAATATAATAAGTACAAATATATCAAATTACTTATGGACCAATTGACTTTCAAATATAAAACTCAAACGCACACACACACACACACACACACGAACACATAAATGCCACATTTGGGACCATTAAGTTTTATTTTAGTTTTTCATTTCATTCATAGTCATGCTGTGAATTTTTTTTTATTACCCAAATGATTACATCATTTCCAATTTGAATGGACGAGACATTCATTCATTCATTCATTCATTCAATTTTTTTTCTGACACAGATGTCACATTGTGTTAATTTTGAATGTAATATTAAAGAAGTGGTGGATGGATTTTGCCCACTGTGATGTGAAAAAAAAAATAGTTTTATGGTTAATTGGCCCATTTTAGTGCTTATAACACCCAAATACAACAACAACAACAAGTGGTGTTGATTTTTAGTACACACACACACAAAATTCGAATAAATTTGTAAATTCAATTTTTAAATTTCATTATTATCATCATCATTTCATATTTGTAGCTAATATTCGATCATCCGCATCAACAACAACAACAACAACAATGCCGATATTATCATTGAATCATACGGATGATGATTATGTCAATGGTCTGATGATAAATAAATCAACATCATCATATTCACAATCAAAGGCAATGATATCATCATCATTATCATCATCAACATCATCAGCAATCATCGATCCAGAAATAAATTTTATTACAAATCAAAATAAAATAGAAGGAGGAGGTTTTTGTATACCATCAACAATAGATGGTAGTTGTTATAAAAATTTTCCGCTTTGTTTACCCATTACAATTACGCCATCATCATCAACATCATCATTGACAAATCATGCAGAATTACCGAATATTAATGATAACAACAACAACAACAACAATCATAATAACAGTAAACATTCAAGATCAATGGATAAAAAATTCCAATTTTTTGCCGCAGCAGCAGCAGCAGCAGCGGCTGCTGCTGCTGCAGCTACAACTGCAAACCAGATGCGTTCAAATGAATTAAATGTAAATATAAAGGGACAACATAATCAACATCATCATCATCATCAAATGATACCGACAAATAATAATCATAATGGCCAAACATTGGAATTACAATCGACTGCAGCAGCAACACCAACAACAACAACAACAACAACATCGACAAAAAAACAGCGTAGAAGACGTACAGCATTCACACAAGTAAGTATTATTAGAATTTCTAATTGCCAATCTAATTTACATTTTCCGGATATTTTATTCCCTATGTGTGTTTCGGTGTTTGCTTTGTTGTTTGATTCAATGTTTGATGATGATGATGATGATGATGATGATAAATTTTTTTAGGCACAATTGAATTTCCTTGAAAAAAATTTTCATGAAAAAAAATATTTGACCGTTGCTGATCGTGGTCAAGTGGCGGATGCATTGAATCTATCGGAAACACAAATAAAAACTTGGTATCAGAATCGAAGGTAATTGTTGATGATGATGATGATGATTATGTAGTAATCAAATGATGATGGAATCGTTTCAATTTTTTATTCCGGGTTTTTTTTCTTTGGATTTTGTTTTCTCTTATTTTTTCAGAACCAAATGGAAACGGCAACATAATGTTAAATTGGATGAATTACGTTACAATGGACCAAAAAATTCAATAAATTCAAAAAATCATTGTGAAGATTCGACAAAAATCATTATTAAAAACAATAATAACGACACAGTAACTGATCAACAAAAACAACAAACGAATGAATCAATTCTACTTGATCCGGTCAATTCATATCAGGCTAATTTCAAAATACCCATTTTGCAGGCTAATAATAGACATTCACCATTACAATCACATTCTCCATCCATAACATCATCACCATCATCATCATCATCAGCCTCAGAACAGCAGCAGCAGTCTACATCGACATTATCATCATTAACACCTTCATATCTACAGCCATTTGTATCATCATCATCATCGAATAATAATTATAACCATTCAACAGTGAATAATTTATTGGAAAAAATGATTAGTAAAAATTTTCTTATAAATAGTTTAATGCATCATTCATTACAATCATTGTCACCGAAAACGATACCTATCAATTTACCTCATCATAATCAACAACAACAACAAATGTATGGACAAACAAATTTCATGATTGATCACCACCATTCACCACCACCGCTACCACCACCGCTACCACCACCCATTATGATGGTAAAATCATCCAAAAAGAAAAATTCAACATTTCATCATCATATGGAATTTCCTCTTCCGTCATCATCATCATCATCATCATCATCATCATTGCAACAACGATTAAGAAATTCAAATTCTAAATAGCGAATTTCAATATTTTGTCAAAAAAAAAAAAAATTCGAATTTTAAAATTTTTATTTCAGAGAACGGACGCAAGATGGCGCAGCTTTGAATTTTTTTTTCGAATTCGATTTTTTTTCCTCACATTCATTTTCGAAAACAAAAACAAACAAACAAAAATAATTTTGCCGAGATTTCTCCAAGTTATCACAAAAAGTTTAATCAATTATTACATACACAAATGACAAAAAACGATTATCAATTGTCGAAACAATAACTAAAAATAATTTGTGAATAATTGATTGTCAACAACAACAACAACAACAAAAACAAAAAAGATGAAGAATGTGCGTGTGTAAAAAAAATCAGAAATAAAAATAAAAAAATAATTACCATCCATGGCCAGGCCAGGATTTTCTATTTCAATGTATTCTTAAGTTTTTTTTGTTGTTGTAATTATGGTGATGATTTTGAGGAAATGTGATTTTTTTTCCCGAAATATTGTATTCATTTTCTATCTATATACATCATTTTGTCTGTCCTTCAAAACAAACATCGTCAAAAACCGGTTTGTATATGCATAAATATATTGTGTGGTACCACGCCACCACAATTGTTTATTTTAACAAACACCAACCGATTATTATCATTACTAATTATTAATCAAAATTTATAATGATGATTCAACATTTTAAACAAACAAACAAAAAAATCATTTGATAAAAATAACCACAACAACATTCAAAAATGATTCAATGAACTTTTTTTTCAAAAAAAAAGAAAAAAAGACTAATAGTTTCATCCGATGTATGTAATCCAATATATATGTGAATTGAATTGAATTTTGTTTTTCTCTTGTAAAAATCAAATCAAATCAAATCAAATCTTTCATCTTTCATTCGTAAATAAATAAATAAATGAAAATTCCGTTATAAAATGGCTACTACTACTACTAATAATAATATATTTATGAATTGTATAAGAATCACATTATCTCTATATGAATTGAATTAATTATAATTTTCTTAATCACAATGATGATGATGATTGCAATAAATGATGAATGACGATGAATGACGATGATGATGATGATGATGATGATAATATTTAAAATGGCTATGCTTTGGTTCAAACATGAACACAAACAAAAAAAAGAAAAGAGTGTTTTCAATAACATGATGATGATGATGATGATTTTACAGACAGCGATTAACAACTGCCTCTTTTGATTCATCATCATCATCATCATCATTATTTTGTAATTATCAATGTTTGACGTTGATGATAATCATCAATTCAATCAATTCAAGTTGAATTTAATTTTCACTATAAATATGAAAATGAAAATCAGTTATTTTTTTTGTGTTCAGTATTCATTTTTAAAGATCCTCATCATCATTTTCTCTTTAATTTTTGTTATTTTTTTTGTCATCATCCTTATTATGGTAAAATTATTGGAAAAACAATTTGGCAACACATTGATTGTGGTATAAATTTCAATCAAATGAACAAAACTAAACCACAAAAAAAACAAAAAAAAGCCGAAATTAATTGTCAGTTCATGTGATTTTTTTTTTGTTGTTGTTGTTGTTTTTTTTCAATATTAAAAAAAAAAATACTTGCATCACGGCCATCATCAATGTTATCACAACTATCTACAACAACAACAACAACAACAACAACAAATGTACAATATAAATTGATCGATGATTTATCCGAAAATTTTTCCCTCATTTTTTCCATCATCATCATCATCATCATCATCATGTTTTATATGATAAGAAGAAAAAAGATTCCAACTTGTTCATCAAAATGATGATTATGTGTGAGTGATTTGTATCAAATGTTGGTGCCTCATACAAATAGTACAAATGTGCAAATTTTTATTTTTGGTATAATTTTCTCTTTTTTTTTCTTGTTTTTTTGTTTGTTTGTTTGTTTCCATATTGGTTGCCCGTTGTTATAAACAATTTTTTTTCTTTGAATTTTGCCCAAAAAAATAGACTTTTCTTCACTATCGATCTGAAAACAACAACAACAACAATCGATCAATCAATCAATCAAATAGAGAAACCATTGTTTTCTTCGTCTTTTTCAATCTGTTTGTTCTAATTTTTTATTTTTTTTTTTTGGAATATCAATACCTGTGGAAATTGTGTACCGTTTGTTTTTTGTTTGTGTGTTTTATATACATATATATGTGAGTAAACAAATCACCGATCTATAAAAAAAATGTTCATGTTAATCATCGATCTATTATTACGACAATTACGTTATATTGTCAATATATTTGCCATAATAATTGGCTACATATTCTATCCAAGTCAACAGGGTTTTTTACCCCCAATTAAAAATGATCTTTTATTACAACCGGCCATAAAATTGGCCCAAAAGATTAAATCTGGTCAGGTATGATGATATGATTATACTTGTGAATGAAATTTAATTTTTTGTTTTTTTTTTTTTTTTTTTGTTTAAAATAGCTTAAAAGCGAAGATCTAGTTCAAGCATATATTGATCGTTGTAAAAAAGTAAATGGAGATCTAAATACAATTGTACATGATAATTTTACCGATGCATTACAAGAAGCACGTAATGTTGATGAACGTGTTCAACGTGAATTACGTGGTGAAAAATTACCAGATGAATCATCGATACATGATTATCCATTTTTGGGCATTCCTTATACGGCTAAAAATTCAATATCAGTTAAAGGATTTACATTCACATGTGGTACTTATAATCGTAAAGGAATTGTAGCCGATAAAGATTGTACGACCATCATTAATATGCGTAAAAGTGGTGCAATATTTTTAGCACTTACAAATGTACCGGATACAACATTATTTAGTGATTCATTCAACTATCTAGATGGACAGACAAATAATCCTTATGATAAATCTCGGGTGCCGGGCGGTTCTTCCGGTGGTGAAGCTGCATTGATTGCTTCTGCAGGCTCTGTTTTGGGGGTAGATTTTTTCCATTGTTTGATAAAAAAAATGACAAAATCTAAAATAATTTTTTTTTTACATCTAGATTGGTTCCGATATTGGAGGATCACTACGAATTCCTGCACATTTTTGTGGAATATTTTCTCATTGTACAACGGCTGGAAATATTGTAATTGATGAAATATTTCCACCACAAAAAGATATTCATCCAGATGTTCTGACCATTGGACCAATGTGTCGTTATGCATGTGATCTACGGCCAATGCTTAAAGTGATGACTGGTGATAAATTGGATCTAACAGAAAAACCATTCAATTATTCAGATTTAAATGTCTACTATATACGTGATCTTGGTGATCCATTAGCCTTGCCGGTGGATGTTGAAATATTAAAAGGTTTAGACAAAATGGTCAGACATTTCATTGAAAATGGTACACGAACAATGGAATTGAATATGGCAAAAGGTGATCCAGATTCATTCTATGATTTTCGTTTGGCAACATTATTCTGGTTGGCCGCATTACATGATCCACAAATGCCAAGCTATCATGAATTAATAAGTTATGGTGTGAAAATGAATCCATATTATGAATTAATTAAATGTTTTATTGGCACACAAAGCCGTTATGCTGCTGGTCCATTAGTGATTGGTATCACACAAAAAGTTGGTGACAAATTTTTGACAAAAGATTTTTTTGACAAATGGCGTAAAACACAATCAAATTTACATAAATTACTTGAAAATGATGGCGTTATATTGTGTCCAATATCACCAGAAATTGGTAAGTCTTAAAATTTATCCAATAATAATAATTAAATTAATTAATTTTTTTTGTTTTCTGTTCATCAAACCAGCTCCTAAACATAATCAATCATTGTTGAAAGCTTTCGATTGTGTCTATACAATGTTATGGAATTCAATGAATGTGGCCATAACAACAATACCGATGGGTATTGATCGCCATGGTATGCCATTCGCCATACAAGTGATTGCTGCACCAAACAATGATAAATTAAGCCTTTCAATTGTCGAAGAATTATCCAAACATTTTGGTGGCTGGATACCACCTTGTCCGGTGGATGTATTATCATCTTCATCATCATCATCATGACGGCTTTGATAATCTACACACACACATTGTTTTTAATGATTTAATTTAGAATAGAGCAGTCTATTTGAAAGTTCTAAAATTCAAAAAAAAAAAAAATTCACTTATCGATACTCAAAATATAAACATTGTTTTTTTCAATTAAAAAAAATTTTAAATTTCAAAAAATTTTGATTCATTCAAACCAAAAAAAAAAAATTCGATCATAACATGAAATCTACGCGTCGATTTCGTGAAAAATCATTGATCATTACACCGTTTTTAATACGTAAACGTAAAATACGATATGAAGAATCAATGATTACGACAACACCGACAATCGGAAAGAATATTCAAGAATTATCAACTTGTACCCCCATTAGTAGTAGTAGCTGTTCATCATCATCATCATCAGGTCTACAAAATTTTCGTACAATGATTGATTGTATTGAACAAATTGAACACGATAATCATCATTATAATCATCGTATTCAACATCGATTAGATGTAATCAAACGACAATTACGACAACATCGACAAAATTATTTTAATCAACAAAAAAGTTATCATGATCAGAGAAAAACAGAAAAATTATTGACAGAAATATTATCTGATATACGAAATAATAATGTCAACATTGAAATGATAAAACAAGATTTGAATATGATCAAACAACGACAACAACTACAACAACAACAATTATCATATAATCAACAAATAAACGATGATCAATATCAAAATGAGGAGAAGGAAATCCTTCAAATCATACATACATCACCAATAACAAAATGTGAACAAAAACAAGTTTCATTTCCTTTGATGATTTCAAATGTTGAAAATTCCATCAATTGTCAAATTGAATTACCAAGAAGAATGAATGATCATGATCATCATGATTATAACGACGTCAATGATGATGATGACCTCATAACGGCACCATTATTATCCATACCTCATTTAATTTCCGATTCTTCATCTCCATCATCACCATCATCATCATTGATTTGTAACACTAGACCTGTAGCCGATGAAATGGAATCAATTCATATGAAACTTAAACGTCTAAGAGAAACGGTTAAAAATCCAAGAATCAAAAAGATAATCTTCGAAGGACAACAATTGTTTACAAATGATGGTCGTTACAATATAAACACTAGACAGCAAATTCCAATGGAAGATGAAACTATTCGTTGGGTTTTACATCCAACAATGATGATGTGTGAATAAAAAATGAGCCTTTAACACAGAACAAGAACCATTGTGTATGGCAATTCAATCCTTGAAATGGATGATGATCGTTAATGATGGGTCGATGAAATTTTCAATGACGAATTGAAATTTTTTTTCTCAAATATTATGTCAGTTATATTTCCAATAAAAGAGAAAAACAATTTTCATGTTTTGAATACATTCAATCAATTAATTAATTCTGAAATTTAAAAAAAACAGAAATTCCGAAATTTTATGCTAATCATGTTTAATGATAAAATTTGAACAACAAAAAAAAAACTGAAAAACAACTTTGTCCGCACAATATTTGGCTACGGATGGGTTGTTTTTGTTTTTGCCATCACATACGATGATGATAATGATGATCCTTGAAAGTGATCCATATATAAACTATCAACCTGCCGATCATTCAGAACATCATTTATCTACAAGCAGATACAAATAAACAACTTTGACCACAAAACAAAACCAAAAAAATAAATCCAATTCAGCCATTATGAAAAAAATATTTTTATTGATGATTTTTGTATTGTTTGCCATCATTGGTGCTGTTTCTGGACATTTCTATGGTTATTATCCTGGTTATTATGGAAGAGGCGGCTTTTATCGCTACGGTTATGGCGGTTACAGACGAGGTTGGGGCATTAATCGATGGGGAAGAGTAAGAGGCGTATATTATGGATGAAATGATCAACAATGATCATCATCATCATCATCATCATTCTGATTTATGAGAAAATTTAAATCAATCATCATTTATTTAATGTGCTGTTTATCATTTCATTATCTGATTTAATTTAATGATTGAAGAAAAAAAAATGTTTTACCCATTAAAATTATTAATAAAAAAAACCGGATATCAATTAGATAAAATGAATTTTTTTTTCTTCTTCTATCAAACGACAATTGACAAAATTCATTCAATTTCCTTTTGTTATTTATCAGGTCTATGTGGCCACTGCTGCTGCTGCTGCTGCTGCTGATGCTGTATATATAAAAAGAATTTGTCATAAATGTTACAAAGTTCATTCGGTAATTAATCCACTAACGAAAATCCAATCATGAACATCAGAATCATATTGTTTTTCATTGTGGCTACCATATTGGCCATAACAGATGCTAAACTTCGATGGCGTAAAGGTGGTTATGGTGGTATTCATAATGGCCGCATTTATGGTGGCGGATTTGGCCATCGAAACGGTGGTTACGGCAGTATTGGACCTGGCGGAATCTATGGCGGTGGTTTTGGACGATAATCAATCAACAAAAAAAAAGAAAAAAAAATTACCAAAATCGACCGAAATTGCTTGTTTGTCTACTACAAATTTAGCATTCTATCGAATAATTTAATTGGAATTAATTAGAAATGTTAAAATTTCCCCAAAACCAAAAAAAAAGAACAAAAATATTGTTATTGCAATAAAAATAGCACATTTTCGATAATTGAAAAATTCTAATTAAAAAAAAAATTATAAATTTTGCGATAATAATAAACAAAATTTCCATTAAAAAAATTGCAATTTTATTCAACACAAAAATATCTTCCACATGATGATGATGATGATGATGGTTGTACTGAATCTGAACAAACAAAAGAAGACTGTGTGTGCAATAATCGTGAAAATTTTTTTTTTCCAATGCCAATATTATGCAATTACGTTGCTGATTGCTGATGATTCAAAACAGCCAACACCATTGCAAACATATATAGATTCGTGTGTGTGTGTTTGTTTGAAATCAAATTTCCTTTATCCTGTTCTGGTTGATAATATTGCAAATTGTGGAAATTGTACCAGATAAGAATTGGTAATCATTTTTTTTTTCAATATTCAAATTTTAGTTTTAGGATGTCCGCTTTATTAATGTTAGAGCAGATTAGAAAAAAAACGATATAAACATCAAGTATAAATATGGGCTGTTAATCCAACCATCCATTCAGTATCAATCTAAGAATTGAAATTAAATAAATCATCGAAAAAAAACAACAACCAAAATCATTCAATCATGAACCGTGCATTTGTATTGATTTTTGCCATAATGGTAATCGTCGGTGCTGCCATTACAAACGTTTCAGCACAATATGGTTATGGTGGTGGATATGGTAACCGTGGTTTTGGCAATTATAACCGTGGCTATGGTTATGGTGGACGTGGCTATGGTGGTTATGGTGGACGTGGTGGATACTATGGTGGACGTGGATATAGACGTGGTGGATACTATGGCTAAATATATTCGATTTAATTTCAGATTATAATCGATTGAAATTCGGTTTTTTTTTCATTGTTGTTGTCTTTTTGTTCTCTTTTTTGTTAAAAAAAAATTCTTGTCAATAACCAAAAAAAAAAAAAAAAAATTTGAACATGACCGGGAAAGTTCAATAAAGTCATTAATGGATTATTAAGATGAAAAAAAAATTTTCATTTCATTCGAAAAAAAATCATATCAAGTCACATGAACTAAATGATGTTTTCAATATTTATGAATGTTTTTTTTTCGTCTCTCTTTGTGTATAAACAAATGTTATTGACCAAAAAAAAAAAAAAAAAAAACATCACCATCATGCCTGAAGTGATTATCGAAATTTCTAAAAATGGCAACGATAATGATTTTGTTGTTGTTGGTGGTGGTGGTGGTGGTGGTGTTTTTTTTTTTAATTTCTTTCCATGACAAACATTACGTCGAATATTCACTTTAATTTATGCTACTATACCTATAAATAAACAGATTAGAAATGGTCATCATTATTTTTTTTTGTTTCGATCAAGAAATAAAGATTGTACTTGAAATAAATTTAAATGATCGCCTTGAGCATTGAATTAAGAACAGAAGATGTCATATGATGAGGTTTCTGTTGAATTCTTCAACTAATTAATTTGCTCAAAATCTGGATTCTGAAAAATGAAAAATTCTTCAAAATAAATTGTGATCGGAATTTTTTTTTTTTTTTTTGGAGATCAGAAATTACAGAAATAAATCATGGTGACATAAAAATTTACTTTTTCACCACTGAAAATGATATATAAATAGCTTGAATGTTCTTCAATGTGCGTCGGAATCATTACAACGAATTTATTCACTGCAACCATCATGAATTTGGCTATTCTGTTTGTCATTGTGGCCGTTTTTATAGGCCAGAATCAGGCAACATTTGAACATTATGTATGGTACAACACCATTTCTCATCAATTATAATCATCCAGCCATTATTGATCAATATGAACCGATGCAACATAATGGTCTGACATATTATCGTCGTATATATGGATATCGGCCTAAAACCTATTATCCGAAACGTATTTATAAACAACGTCCATACGAAAAAATTGTTTACATCCCAAATTATGGACCTTATTTTTAATAACATCAATTAAATTCCAAAAAAATTTTTTTATCATTTGAATAAGAAATAAAAAAAATCAATTTTTTCCACACAAGAATCCGGTGCAAGATTCTAGATTCTATTATCTAAAGAAATTTTCAATGCGCAAGCTAAAATCAAATCTTCTGAGCATGATTCTCGAAATGTTATTGGTGAATTCATCATCACATACATCTTTCGATATTATATAGCGAATCCGGTTTGAACTGGTTCAATGTTGGTTTTCTACCTACTTGCCAACAAAACTTTTTTTATATTTAGCACTCATTCACAATGGTTTTTTTTGGATCATAGGCAAGCAATTGATTTGTTCTTTTTTTTTCTTAATTTCATACCATCAAGTAGTATATATAGATAATGGGAAAAAAACCCCAGAATCAGAACTAGCCAAAAAAATATTCGCATGGTAACCGCCATCATCATCATCATCATCATCATCACGACATTATTTGTTTCCAGCCAACAAATTCATTTTTGCCATTATCATCATCATCATCATCAATGCTTCAAAATTCAGGCAACCTCCAAAGACCTTGAAAAAAAAAATTTGTAAAATAACATCACACGAATGTACTGATCGCATAGACAACAACAACAAAAAAAAAAACACAGAGATAATCATGACAAAATCATCATCATCATCATTTGATTTATTTTGATTGAATGTAATTTTTTTTTTTTGTTTTGGCGCTTTTCACTCGAACAAATTTGCGTTGTATATTTGGATTTTCCTCGATAACAAAATCATCATCAATATGAGATGAGATGTGATGACGTCAATGGTGTTGAATGAATGAGGAAAACCATTATTTTTCCTTATTACATTCAAATTTTTAATTCAAGATTTTTTTTCGTTCATTCATTCGTTCGTTTGTTCGTTTGTTTGTTTTGAATTTAATTTGAAAAATTCACTTTATTGATTGATGATTGTAACAATGGCAATGATATAATGAAAAATCTCACCATTTACATGGCAACGTATGTATCATTTTTTTTTTCTCATTAAAAAACAACACAAAAA
This sequence comes from Dermatophagoides farinae, assembly GCF_024713945.1. Lineage (NCBI taxonomy): Eukaryota > Metazoa > Arthropoda > Arachnida > Sarcoptiformes > Pyroglyphidae > Dermatophagoides > Dermatophagoides farinae. Next base: position 3,417,246 of record NC_134684.1, on the reverse strand, counting down.
TGCCATTCTCATCATCACTTTCAATAGGTAGTGGTGGTGGTGGTGGTTTGTAATGAACAATGTAAACAACAACAACCAAAATATATAAAAAAAAACTCACTATACACACATGCATGCATGATACGTTGTTGTTGTTGTTGTTGTTTTTATTCAATTCATGTTTACCTGCTAATCGATTGAATTTGATTTAATTTCGCAGCGATTCTAATCTCCTATATACTCATCATCATCATCATCATCAATAATTACTATTCGTTATTGATATCAATCGATCGATCGATTATTATTATCACATGATTTTAAAAAAAAAATATTCATAACAAACCATGTCTGACAATCATATCAATCTTGTTCAACAATTACAATCATCATCATCATCATCATCATTATTATTATCGAATGTACTGAATATATTGAATTATTATTATCATCATCATCATCGTCATCATCGATAATGATAAATATAAATATGAAATTTTAACTGTATTACTGTTTTTTTGTTTCCTTTAATTTCAATTTTTTTTCCGTTCGTTCCGTTTAATTGTTGTCATTGTTGTTGTTGTTTCTTTGCACAAGTAATCAAATTAGGCAAATTTTTTTCTCTCATTTTACTCAAAATTCGACTTTTTTTTCCAGAATTTTATTTTTGTCGTTTGTTGTTATATTGTTGTTATTATTATTTTATTGATAAAAATTGTACAAATCAACGACCGATTAATACATACACACACACACTAACATCATATAAAAATGTCAAACTTTCAATGGAAATAATGTGCTGCTTTAATTATTATTGTTTTTTTTGTTTATATACACATAGAACATTGATGATTGATCATTATCGATAGTGATTAACGCATCAAAATAATAATAATCGAATGATTTGATATTTTTTTTTTTTTTAACATAAAAGTGTTTGTATATGATTTTATTCACTATCAAACAATTTGTACCGATTAATCGATTTCGAACATTTATATCGTCAACAACGTCATTTTTGATCAAGAAAATGTCTATGACAATTAATTCAACAAAATCGCCAATTCCATTTGCTCAAACATCACCAACATCGGATGAATCGTTTGCATCAATTCATCATGATGCATTATCATCATCGTGTTCATCAATTTCATCAAATACAAGCACCATTTCAAATGATTCAAGTTGTAAGTGGTGAATTGAGTTGAAAAGTTGATTTTTATTTTTTTTTTGAGTAATTTTTCAAATCCATATTTTTATTTTTTATTTTTGGAAAAAAACAGGCACATCATTATCCGAACGGGAAATGGCTTTACATATTATGCTTTACAATTCAATTGAAATAATATCAAAACGATTTTCACAAACAAAAATCTATTGTAAATTCAGTGGCTTCGCAATGGATTCCATTGATGAAACATTCGATACGGCACAAGATGATGATTTTAATCATCATGATGGTATAGATCAATATCCATTTGATGTGGCCGCCATGAATGATTTGGAATATAAATTTCAAAATCAAAATCTATTTGGACGTTCAATGCAAACGAATGAATTTATTATCGTACGTTGCAAGATTCCTTTGAGTGGCAATATTGTAAGTTGAAAATTTTTTTTTTTTGTTTGTTTGTAATGAATTTCAAAATTTTTGAATTAATCTCCAATATCAATACACAGGGTATACGAGTGGATTTATTTCAAAAAATGGAAACAAACAACAATAATGATAGCAACGATATTGGCCATGATGTTAGTTTCAATAAAATTGCTTTCGGTTATATCTATCCGGTGAATGCCAGTGAAAGTAGCGGAATTTTTACCGTTCCTATTACATCGAAAATGGGCAAAATTATTGCCCACTTCAAAGGTATATTTGTCAACGAATTCACAATCATCTTCCGTTTTTGCAATTTGAAATTTTATTCGAAATTTCGAAGCTGAATATTTCATTACGAAACCATACAATGGCATGGCAATGGAACCAATAAAATGGAAATCAAAGACTCGAAATATAAAAAGCTGGCAATTGAAAAAGAATGGTTACGATATTGGCCATCGTGGTGCTGGCTGTGCTCGTCGTATAGATAGCTGTGAAAAAGTGTTGGAAAACACTATTGATTCGTTTAATTTTGCATTCAAAAAGGTAGTAAAAATAATAGTAGTCATTTTTAAAATCATTGAATGACAAATTGTTTTTTTACTCAACTAGGGCGCTGATATGGTCGAATTGGATGTACAATTGACCAAGGATAAAATACCGATCGTTTATCATGATTTCAATGTGAATATTGTTTTGCAACAGGCAAGTCTTATGTCCATTAAGTCGATTCTAGACATTCCATTGTCTGAAAGTTTTTTTTTTTTTTTTTGTTATATTCTATATGTATATGTAGAAAGATCATATGCCTGAAAATTTTCAGATGAACATCAAAGATTTAACCTATGAACAGTTACAAAAACTTAAATTACGACCATTACAACGACATGGAAAAGAATGTTATGATTTTGATGGTGATGTTGACAGTCCACATGGTCTACCATTTGCAAGTCTACAAACGGTATTGAAATCAGTGGAAGCAAATTGTGGTTTCAATGTGGAAATAAAATATCCACAGAAAAAAATTGTAAATCATTGATTTTGAATTGATTTCATTGCTATTTTTTCTGGTACTAATAGATTTCACATTTCCTTTGATAAAAAAAATGAATTAGAATGGTGATTGGGAAGCGGAAAAATCACATGACCTAAATGAATATGTTGATCTAATATTACAGGATTTGTTTCTATATGCTGATGATCGAAAAATTATCATATCATCATTTCATCCGGAAATTTGTTCAATGTAAGTTTTCAAACTCACGTTTTTATTTTGTTCATTTAATTTCATTGGAATTTTTTTTAAGGGTAAAATTAAAACAAGACCGTTATCCGGTACTGTTTCTAACTCAGGGTTTAAGCACTAAATGGATGAAATATCATAATCCATTGAATCATTCTATTGAAATGGCAGCCTATCTGGCATTATGTATGGATTTATATGGTGTTGCTGTACATGCTGAAGACATAATCAAAAATTCAACATTAATACGTTTTGTTAAATCTAAATCATTGGTACTATTCTGTTGGGGTGATGATCTAAATGATCGTGAATTGATTAAGAATCTTAAAAAAGAAGGAATCGATGGTGCCATCTATGATAAGTAAGTTTTTCATTTTTTTTATTGATTCCTTCCAATTTAAATACCAAATCTTTTTATTTCAGAATCGATTTATTGATTGCCAAACCGGAAAGTCATGAAAATCCAAATTGTGAAGTGTCACCACCAATATCGTTGAATTTTAATTAAAACAAAGAAAAAAAAGTGAAAGTTTGCACACATCACCACCATGATTTTAGTGTTTTTTTCAAATTGTTTTTATTATAAAAAATTTTTTTTCTAATTAATAATTAATAATCTATATAAATATGGAAATTGATTGATTAAATTGAATTTTAAATGAAAATCTATGAGCCATTGGCATAGAGAGAGAGAGAGCTGTGTACTCAATTTCAAATGACTAATAGACCAACATTATTCCCATCTTATCATTCGAAATAGTCGAAAAAGGCTAATTTTTGTAATTCACAAAATTTACTTTTGTTGATGAACTTTAGACCTTTTTTTTCATGGTCACGGATAAATGATGATGATGATGATGACAAACAGAAGAAGAGATTAATTTGTGTGAGAGTTTTTCTTAGTAGTAGTATATGTAATAATAATAAGGAATTTCATTATTCGAATCAGCCACAGTTACTGTGATTGAATTGTCGATGAAATGAATTTGAAATATGAAAAAAATGAAAAAAACAAAATTGCAATGATCAACTGATTGAAATGTCATTTATCTTCTATATAATCATTCGACTATGAACAATATGGTTGAATGATTCCTGGTGTTGATGGTTATTAATTTTTTTTCCAACGAAGTAATAGTATCCAATTTTCTCGTAACAACACACACACACACTACGAAATTGACTATGCCATCAATTTGATGTATCATGATAATAAAAAAAAACCTTCGACACTATTTCGGTGACATCATTTTTAACTAAAAATTATCCACTAAAAAATCAATCAATCAATCAATCACTAGTGATTGAAATCAACATTTTCCATCAATCTTTTTCCATAATCGATAAAACATCTGGTTAATAGCTGGTGTTTATAAATGATGAACAACATATTTTTTTCCGTTCATAAACATATTCAGGTATGAAGAAGACGTTTAATTTTGATGGTAACCAAAATTATTGATATTTTGGCTATTATATAGTATCTTGTGATACTTGATCAACAAACTTTCCATTAAGCTGTGTGTGTTTAATATAAATCTATCGATAAAATCGATAAAAAAAATGATTTTTTTTTTCATATACAACAAACAAAGCCATACATGACACATATATTTACTATATTAGACAGTAAAATGACGCCTAATTACTATTATCGTTTAAACAAATATGATCAACGACAACAACAACAACAACAACAACAACAACAGCAATCACAATACATACATCAATATCGGCTGGTTTCAGATCAAGATCATCATCGTAACTGTAGTTACGGTAACAATATAGTCAACTATGATAATGATGACGACGACGACGATGATGATGACGATGATCCGTGGTTACAGTTAAGTAAATCATGTATAAAAAATAAAAGTAATATCAATGTAAGAGATGTGCTAAATAATAATGATGGCGTCGTCGATGATGATGATGATGATGTTGATGATGATAAATACAGCTACTTGCAACAACGAAATCAAATCAATAAAAATGAATTAAAATCTATTGAATTCAATGATAATCAACGGAAAAAAATATCATCACAATTAATGGGTAATACAATTAATTCATCATCATTACCATATCGGTCACAAACAAGACAATCACAAGAAATGATAATACGAAATGCAAATTTTGAATGGCAATATATTGATATCTATCTGGACCTAAGTGAATGTGGTCTTGGCATCAGTATTCGTGGTGGTATTGATTCACCTAATCATGCCGGTTTTCAGGATGTTTATATTTCACGTATATTAGGTGCCGGTGCCGTAGCACGTGATGGCCGTATACAATTAGGTAAAAAAAAAATGAATAATTTTTTTCTTTTAATTTCAATTAATTTTTATTCTAATTTATTTAAAAAAAAAAAAAAAAAATAAATTCATTATTTACATTATAAACAAAGGCGATGTTATTGCCAAAGTGAATGGAGAATCATTGGAAAATGTTACACATAAAGAAGCGGTAAACATCATTTTAAATGCTGGTCAATATATACATTTTCATATAAAACGAAGAAAATTCATTGATTCATCGGATATTTATGAACAGATTGAAGAAGCAAATGAAGATGATGCATTATTGATCGGTAGTGATCGACAGACAAATTTTGAAGAAATATTATTCGATAGGCAACGAATTGGAAAAGGATATAATGATTGTATTAAAGTGGAAATGATTCGAGATATAAATGGATTCGGTTTCAGTTTGATTGGTGGCCTGGATAATCCAACTAGGGAAGGTGATCCAGGTATATATGTCAATAATATTGTTCCTGATGGTCCAGTTCATCGTACTGGACAGATAAATATTGGTGATGAAATTGTAGCCATTAATGATACAAATATTGAATGTGTACCATATAAATGGGCACTTGATGTCATAAGAAATAGTCCAACATTGTCTGTATTTACCATAAGGAAAACAATCAATTGGGATTGATTTTTATTGTGTTTTTTTTACAAAATATTAATCCAGTAATCAGTTTTCCAACATGACCACCAAACGATAATGTTGGTGTATCGAATTCATGTATGAAATGATAATCTGTTTTTAAAATATTATTATTATCATTATTTATGTTGTTGTGAACATTGTTTGATATTGATAGAAATTTAAATATTTCCTCTTTTGTAAAATTACATGTAACTATAATAAAATGGCCATTATTCTTGAGATTATTGATTAAGAATTTTAGATATCTTTTTCTATTTTCATGAATATCAGCATCGGGCATTAAACATATAGCATCATATGTGCCTTTATCGATGATGGCATCGAATTTTTGATCATTTTGGAAATTATCATTCAAGATATCCACCACATTGAAATGAATATTGAATTGATTGTATTGTTTTTGACAAAATTCAATAGCTTTTTCTGAATAATCTAGCCCATAAAGATTGGTGAAATTTCGTTGAGCCAATTGAGCCAATACATAGCCATTACCGCAGCCAATATCACAGATAGCATCTATATGGAACAGAAATGGTGTTTGTAATTTGAATTTGAAAAAAGGCCCATAAATTCAATAGATACCATTTTTGACATGATTTTCGTTCACCCAATCAATAATTTTACGTGTATTTCGTGTGCCGAACCACGTTTCACCTGAATCACCCAAATCGTTAAAATTGATTAATTCTTCATCATAAAATCGATCCCAAAATTGTTTGGTACCAAGTTCAGATTCATTGATAAATTCATCATTATCATTGGCAGTCATTTTCATTGAACAAATCATCAAGTTATCATCAAATCAATATATCTGAATATATATTATGGAGAACTCATGCTCATTAATTTATCAAAAAAAAGCATGCATGTGTAACTCGAATATAAATATAAATACAGCATTTATGAGCTGTTCATTCATGAAAATTGTTTGGCCAATTTTCCAAAAATCCAAATCCAAAGAAAAGTTATTCTCGTTACATTTTTTTTTTTTTGAAATTGTTGTATTTTAATTTTGTTCATCAATCAGATCATGTCATCAGGAAAGAAAACGTTTATCATTGATACTGGTAACATTTTCAAATTTGGAATAATTCTACGAAAAGGATTGAATGATGTTAATGTTGAGGTAAATTGTTTGATTATTTATATGAAACAGAAATATATTTTGTTTGATTGATTTATTCGTTGAAACATTTTTTTTTTTTTTAGATACTCGATGGTATTGGAAGCGTATTGGATTCATATTCCAATCGTAAATTGGATACAATCGATTTGAATGGGAATGATGTGAAATGTTTACGAAATGGACAAGAAAATAGTTCATTGGAAAATCATGATCGTAATAAATTAAAATTAACAGTGAAATTATTTCTATACGTGGATGCTTTTGAACAATCAGATGAATATAAACAACAATTGGCAGCCGAATCAATTGATGCTTTGGTTAAATTATTGAATCTGAATCAAATTGATAATCTTATCCTATCGATTCAAACTGATGATATGGATCAAGTGTTGCCAGAATTGAAATCTTTTTGGACCGTATATGAAAAATTTGTTTTGAATGAAAAAGTTCGTCAATTAGGTACAAGTGATTTGAATTATACACAATTATCCGATCTTTATGAATGGGCTAAACGGATAAAACCATCATCAACACAGATTAATCTGCAAAACTGTTGTGATATTCCTGAAGATTTATCCGCTTTTTCCAAAAAAAATTCAATACAATTGCTTACACATAATGATTCTGTCGGTAAGACATAATCAATAATCACAATTGTACATTTTTATAATGATTTCTTTACCGTTATGTATAGATGACTTTCTTCCAATCGAACGTCTACATCAATTATTCAAGACAAGAGATCCATCCTGTCCATTGTTGGCTGACATTCAAACATCGAAACGTAAATGGATTGCTCGTTATACATTCGTATTGCCAGGACAAGGTGTTGTCGTTACCAAAGGATATATGCTCAGTTTGCTTGTTTAATTGTACTTTATTGCATAACAAACAAACACACAGAAAATGCTTCAATTTTTTAGTTTTTTTTTTTAGTTAATTTAAAAACAAAAATTTTATTAGATTCAATTTTTCAATGTCAACACTGAATAATCAAGACAATATATTTCATGACCACCAAAGGGAAATGATGCTATCCATTCTTGGTTAGAATTTTTCCACCAAATTTTTCCTATTTGTTCACTTATTTTATCTCCAGTACGTAGTGAACATTTGGCAATAAAATAATTTAATTTTCTTTTTTCATTTTTTAAACACAATTTTTGTTTCATCTTCATTCTGTCATGATGATGTTCGTTTTGTGAACAATTTCCAATTGGAATTTCAATGAAATTATCTTGACGATTATGATGAAATCGCCGTAAATGATGATGATCAGTGATGTTGGTGATAAAACCACGCCAATTACGACTCCAATTTTGATGATTATCAAATATATCACGCCGATATCGTCGTCGTTTTTGTTTCGATTTATAATTTGATTTATTGGATGATAAAATGTTTAAAAATTCATAATTTTGATGATGTTTAAGCTGTCGATTATTGGAAATATATGGTTCTATTTGTCGTCCAGCGTATAGAACATTATCAGGTAAATCAATGACCGGTTTTTTCAATCTAATCCATTCATATTTTGTATCATCATCTTCTATCAGCAATTCAAATTGATTGAATTGCCATTCTTTTTGATTACGTCCAATAGAACATTTACCAATATTATGTGAATATTTACCCGGAATAATTTGACCAAATTTATGTGTACGACAAATGAATAGATTTTGGCCATCAATATCATGGCCAGCATTGAATGGATGAATATTTTCATCAACAATTGAAATATTCACAATGGATTTTGATGATTTATCATGATCATGATGATGATGATGATTCTGTAATGAATATGATGATAAAAATGATGATGATGATAACACAATAAAAATGGAAATATTTTTGATGTATTTGATAAATTGTTTTGAAAACAAAATCACACAATGATAACTATATCGTTTCGTAATAATCATCATCATCATCATCAAAACTACAAACAACAACTAAACCGAACAATTTCGTAATCATCATCACTGCATCAAATACAGTGGCCAGAATGAATAATATGATGATCTTGACTTTGAATTTTGAAAAGATTTAGAAAAAAAAAAATTTTTTTTTTTTAAACATCATCATTTCTCTTTCTTTCTTAATCACATCTTATCTGAATGAATTGTTTTTTGCTTTCTATTTCTTTTTCTATTCAAAAGTGAATGGAATTCAGTAAAATTCTCAATACAAGGCAACAAAATTTGTTTTCTGTGTTAATTTGATTGAATTGTTCTTTTTTTTTTTTTTTTTTTTTTGTTTTCAACTTTTCTTCATCATGATGATAACAAAACAGATTCAAACCGGGAAGACAAACAGCCCCACACGATATATATATATACTATTAAAGATCACTACTATTTAACAATTTTCATTGTGTTTGTTCATATTATAATCATCAACATTTCTCATCATGATGATGTTGCCATAATAATAATAATAATGTTGACAAATTGTATTACACAAAAAAAACAATCATCACCAATTTAAATTTTTCGTTTCTTCGTTTCGTTTCTACGATTTGTGTTCAACGATAATTTGATGACACCTGTGAATGTATATTGTGTGATGTAACAAAAACAAAAATTTCAGTGGCCAAATGATGCTTGTGTATTTTATTTTCACCTTTTTCTTTTTTGGCCAATTATTGGCACGCAAAACTTTGAAATTCGAGGTAAAAACATGTTCACATGCATGTGGTAATTAATTTCACTTTTTTTTCTGTTTCTGTTCTTTGTTTGAATTGAGACACATGAATATAAAACAAAACAAAAACAAAATCAAAATGAAATGAAATGAGATCGAAATGAAGTCGACAATCTTTTTCGGGTACAGCATGGTTATTTGTTTGTTTTTTTTTCTACATGATGAAATCATTCTATGAGTGTTGAAAATGATTTTGAAAAATAATAAGTAATTAGAACATCAGATGATAATCATTGTTGACATTAATTTTATCCACTGTTTTTTAAACGAAAATTTTCAGAGTACAAAAGTTTTCAAACATCCAAAAATGATGATGATGATGATGAGAATGATGTGATCCAACAATGATGATTATGATTATGATGATTAAGCTATTTTCGTTGACCTTGGACAAAAATTGTCCTTTTTCATCATATAATTATTTATCATTTATGCTGGATTTTTTCAGATTTTAATTTCGTTTTTGTTTTTTTGGTTGTCAATATTCATATATATTCATTTTAATTTTTTTTAGAATAAATAAAATTTTTGTCTCACAAACATATATGATCTGATCTGAGCATATTTTTTTAAAGGGACAATAGATTTACAAATTAAATTTTAGTATATTCAAAAATTTAAAATTTATTTAAAATTCTTATTATGACACAATCATCCTTATGAATAGATAGGCTATCGATACATTGATTAAAAATACAAGAATGACCAATTTTTGTCTATTTAACCAATTTATAAAACTAGGTGACCATAAATATAATAATGGATTCTGTGATAAACGTTCACGATATTCTTGTTCAATACGACGTTGTTCACGTTGTTGATGTGATAATATTGATGCCTCTTCACGTGACATTAATGGTTTACTTAATTGTCTTGATACATTTGGCTGTAAAGATGGTTTTCGTTTGAAACCACCGGAACTGGATGGATTCAAATGCTGTTGCTGTTGTTGATGTTGTTGTTGTTGTTGTGTACCTGGCCGATATAATGATGCCGTACGTAAATGTCGTACACCAACATCCGGATTGTTATTATTATCATTATTATTATGACTTTTATCAATGCTATAGTTAATATTGGTACTATTTACATCGTTTAATGGGGGTCGATTTCTAGGTTTTAATGGTGGAATTTGTTGTATATTCGAATTGAATGATAATGGTGGTTTAGTGGCAATTATGTTATTCGATTGTAGATTTGGATTATACATTTGTTGTTGTTGTTGTTGTTGATGTTGTGGATGAAATGATGGTGATGGTGGTCGAAAAAATGTTGGCGATGGTGATGGTGTGGGTGTTGAATATCCTGTTGTTGTTGAATTATTGAATGTTGGTGTCATTGATGGTGTAGCTGTTAGTTGTGTATGTGAACCGGCCAAATAACGTGCCGATAATGATATATCAGGGGATTGATCATTACGTTGATAATGATCAAAACGATCACTGAATGCTTGTGTTTGAAACACATCTTTTGGATCTTTATTACCGGTGGGTGAATGTTGTGGATATGGGAAACGATTTGTTTGTACATTATTCGGATTGTTTGGATAACCAAAACCTTGTTGTTGTTGTTGATTAACTGTTGAATGATAGCCATATCCTTGCTGATGTTGTTGATTATTTAAATTAGAATTGTTGTTGAGCAATTGGCTTCGAAATGAACCTCTTCTTCCACCGAATGGTTCTTTTGGATTTAAAAATTGCCCACTACTATTTTGTTGTTGTTGTTGTTGCTGCTGCTGCTGTTGTTGTTGATCAAACATATTCGGTCCAGTTCCTGGTGGTGTTGGTTGTCCTTCACGCATTCGACGAACATGTGAAAAATCTGATAATCGTCGACGAAGTGGTGCAATTGAACCTTGTCCAGTTAGATCGGCACCACCATATTGTTTAGCAATAATAATGGCCATTTGGGAATCATTTTGTGCTGAACTGGCTCCATAATCGGCCTGTTCACTTTTTGATCGTGCCGTTGCCGTTCTTGATGCGGCAATATCGGATTTTTGTAAAGCAATCTGTTGTGCACGATGTGCTTCAGCCACAGCTGATTCAATACGTTCACGTAATTTATTACTACGCATCATGAATAAATGTTTTTTTCGGATATTTGTAATGAGCACATTATTCTTATATTTGCCTTCTTCACGTTGACCATCGGGGAATGTAGTAACACCATAGCCATATTTTTTATTATTATACCATTCACCTTCATAACGAAGACCATCACTACGTTCACAGACACCGAATCCAGAACGTTTATCATTTTTCCATTCACCATGATAAATTTCCACTGTACTTGGATCGGAAATATCACCATCCTGTGATAGGAAACTTGCATTCGATCCCATATCCCCTTGTGATGCATGCAAATCTTTTGATCCGGTCGAACGTGTTTCCGAATCTTCACGTGAACTTCTCAATGATGGTGTCATTGATTTTTGATTACGGCCAAGATCTAAATCACCGGTTGAACGTTGTTTTCGTAGCCGAAGACCTCTAAGAAAACCACCAGTCAATGATGTATTTGATGTAACTTTTTCCGTAAGAGAATTTCGTCTTTTCGATCGAAGTTGTTGTTGCTGTGCAGCTGATACTCTTGCAACAAGAATAAAACCACCACGACAAGCATCTCTATGTTCTCCATGTTGCATGTTTGAATCTTCACCTTCCGTATCCAATGATTGTAATGAAGAACTTTTATTCGGGCCATGTTGTTGCTGTTGTTGTTGTTGTTGTTGTTGTTGATTTGCCATTTTAGTTATACTTGAATGGCCATATTGTGCTGATGTACGTATACCATATCCATGTCTCATACCGCGTAACCATTGGCCTAATTTGGATCAAAAAAAAAAAAAATCAATTTAGATTTTTGTTCTGAATATGTATTTTTTTTTGAAATAAACAATTAATACCTTGATATGTACCGCCATCTGCATATGTTTCAGAACCATAACCATCTTGTAATCCATTTGCCCAAGTTCCTTCATAACGTGCATTACTTAAAAGACTAGCACGTATACCATAACGTCCTTTATATCCTTGTGTCCATTCACCTTTATAAACCCATTTACCACGATATTCAACGCCAAGACCATGACGTTTACCATTTTGCCATTGTCCTTCATATGTTGCACCGGATGGCCATTTATAAACACCAGATACTTCGAAACCATAATGCCATGAACCAGAATATTCACCTTGACCTTTTGGTCCAGTACAAATACCATGTCCATGTGCTTTACCATCATGCCAACCACCACAATAAGTACCACCATCATCAAAATCAAAACGACCACCACCAATTACTGTTTGGCCTGTTGTTAAATTCTGTTGGCCGGCTGTATTATTCATTGTGGCTGTTGATTGTGGTGGAACAAAATTCTGTGCCATTCAATGTGTGTGATGTGATGTGATGTGTGTGTGTGTGTGTGCTGTTTCTTCGTATGATTTTTTTTTCGATCAATCAAATGGATGTTGATTCGATTAATAGCTGATATTTTTCTGCTGCGTTGCAATTATTTCTGAATTCTGATCATTTTTCAGCATAATTTTATTGATCAATGGATAAGCATTCTGTCAAAATAGAAATTAATGATTTAGATTATTGGCAGGAAATAGAAAAAAACAAAAAAAACGGAAGCCAATTGAATGGCCAAATTGAATAAAAAAAAATTTTTAAATTTTTCTAGCCACAAATAATTGAAATAAAAACAAAAAAAAACATTTAACGAAGAAACGAGTGAAATAGAAAGAGAAAAAAAAACAAAACTTTGAAGAATGATGCTGATGATGATGATGATGATGATAATAATATCTTCTAGAGTAATATTCAAATAGAATAATTGCATTCATGTTCAACGGAAAAAGTGAAAAAAAAATGAAGAAGAATCTAAAGAATCACAAAGAATGAGGAATCTATCACACACACACACACACACACATGCACACACCATGGTATTCATTAATCATTACCACTACAACTTGAAAGAATATAAAAAAAAAATCTTAAGAATCATTTCCATTTGATTCTTTGGTTTATATTATATATGGCTAAAAATATCATTCATCGTCAAAGGCAAATGAAAGGAATTTTAATATCTCGCTCTCGCTTTTTATGTTAATCGCAGCATATAACATTAAAGACTTATTCATGAGAATATTCATGGTCTATGTTTGTGTGTGTGTGTGTATGAAGCAAAATTCATTAAAAACAAGCTTACAAAGAATAATCAACCAAATTAAATCAAACCAGCTGTTGCTCGTCGTCGTCGTCGTCTTCGTCGTTGTGTGTGTGTGTTTTGTTTTGCAGTTTGGCAAAAAGATCACATACCTCAATGCTTATTTCCTCTTTTTAACATTGATTTTTATTTGCAAAAAAAATAAATAAAATAAAATAAAAACAGAATTTAGAATATAAATGTCTAACGACTATAGCATACCAACAATGAGGGAAAGAATGGAATAGAATAGAATAGAATGAATGGAAAAATTCACAAACCAACACATTAGAATCGAAAAAAAAGAATTTCTTTTTCTTCAACTTTTTATAATTGCAAAAAAAAGGATTAAAATGATGATGATGATGATGATGATGATTGGCCATAAACTTACCGGTCATTTCAAAAGAATGATTTTCAATTAATTATTGCTGGAATTTTATAATTTTCAATATTGGTGAATGATGTTTTCCATTAAATATTTGATCCCAATCATTTTTGTCTGTGTATATGGATCAATTTTTAGATATTTGATACATCATTATCGGAGGTTAAAGGTTAATTTGATGGTTATGACATGCACACACACCTACACCTACACACATCTACACATCCACAACTTGGAACACAATTTAGCGGCGTCGATGGCAATGATATGATACAAACATTCACACAAACAAATTTTGTCTTGGGATTAATAGCATGAATGAATGATGACGATGATGATCAACATCATCATCACCAGTTGATCATTATTTCATTTCTGTGGTGATGGTGGTAATTGAGGAAAGTCAAGTGTAAAATAACATAGAATAATAATATACGTCTGTACGATGAAATTCTTGTATACAACGAAAGAATTAAAGAACGGAATTTAATTCTTTATTGAAATAGACGTCTCGTTGTTCAAGTTCTTCTTGTGTCGGCTTCACTACATTTTTCTATTAATCATTATATATATGAATGAAGAATTTTGAATCTCAAATGATTTTTGTTCTTTCAACCACTAGTTGTAATATATGGCCTTTAATTTTTTGTTGTTGTTGTTTTGTTCATTTGACAAACACTGTAATAATATGAATGGATCAATGAATCAATCAGTCAATCACAAATAAAATCAATCGATAAATCGATCAATCAACAACAAACATCAAGCTTCATCTTATAAAGAAAAAAATATTCAAGCGTAAAAAAAAATTGAAAATTCAAATAATTGAAATGTTCATCCAAAAGATGGCGCAATAGTACCAAGTAAAAAAAAAATTCGAATATAAATATTGTTCGAAAATTCTAAATCATCATCATCATCATCATCATCATGTAGACAGCAAATGCAGATGACACAATTTGGCAAAAAAACAAAATTAATTTACAACTTTGTCAACCACCACTTATTATCATTATTACTAACACGATAAACAAAACATCATTGAATTCTGAAAACTTTTTCTCTTCAACTTCTTCTTCTTCTTTTGATTGACAAAATATAGAATGACGAACGTATTGAAATTTCATGTTTGGTAAAAAAAATTTCTATTTATATAATTGATTTCGATGGAAAAAAATGGATGCATACAAATGTAATGTAAGTATGTGTTTATATATTTGTATAAATTACACTAGATGATTGTAATTCTTGCCTGTTTATTCTAGAATTCTGGCATTGAGTTACAGTGTGGGTGTGTGTGTGTACGTTACTACTACGCCTATTGCTACTTCTAGAATCATTTGTTTTTTTTTTATTTATTTATATAGAATTTTTGTAAATGTTTTGTAACTAGTGACAATTTTGGTTTTTCTCTTTCGATGCAAACACAACATTATTATTAGTGAATAATAACGTTATTTTTTTCGAAAATAATTCGTTCCATTCATATAATTGAATTGATCGAAAAAAATGGCAGGTAAGAATCTGAACTTGACTTTGATGTTTTTTGTTTTGTTTTGTTTTGTTTGATTTGAAACTTTTTTTCTTGTTTATATAGCTTCATTGAATGCATTCGATGATCTAATGGCATGCCAATTGCAGCCATTCATACAGTTTAGTGGACAGATTGGTGGCCTAGTACAGGAACAGGCTCGATTAACAATGGAATCATTCAAAGAACAACGAAAATTCATTGAAATGGCATCACAAATGGCTAAACCAGCCAATGATGTACAATTAATGCAATTGTTGCAAACCGATTTCACAATTGATCACACAGATACAGGCAAGTGTTTGACAAAAGTTTGATGAGTTTTTCTTCTAATAAAAATTTAACAACAAAATAAAAATCCAGGAAATTAAAGAACGAAATCGTAAACATGAACATTTTAATCATTTGTCTGCCATTGCCGAAGGCATAGCTGCTATTGGCTGGGTAACCGTTGTTCCAACACCGGCACCATATGTAAAAGAAATGTGTGATTCAGCTCAATTCTATACAAACAAAGTGTTGGTTGCATTCAAAGATAATCCGGTTATGATCCATCATATTGATTGGGCAAAAGCATGGATCGGTTTCTTGACAGAACTACAGAAATACATTAGACAACATCATACAACCGGTTTAGTTTGGTCATCATCATCATCACAGGCTGCAGCACCATTACCACCACCTCCACCACCGCCTATTGGATTAGATTTAGGTGGTAAAAGTGCTGCCGATCAAGCTATGGATGATGCACGTGCAGCATTGTTTGCATCCATCAATAAAGGTGATGATATAACAAAAGGATTACGAAAAGTAACCGCCGATCAAATGACACATAAAAATCCATCATTACGATTATCAAGTACAGTGTCTGATAATGAAATGAAAAATTTACCCATTTCACAGCAACAACAGTCTAAATTAGCTACACAACTTAGACCCGAAAAACTATGTTTAGAGGGTAGAAAATGGATGGTTGAAAATTTTAAAAATCGTCATGATCTATTGGTTGATGATACTTATATTCAACAATCGGTCAATATTTATCAATGTGAAGATTGTATATTAACCGTTAAAGGCAAAGTGAATTCAATCACATTGGATAAATGTAAAAAATTTGGCATCGTTTTCGATAGTATCGTATCGTTTGTTGAATTAATCAATTGTCGACAAATTAAAGCTCAAGTAATCACTATTATATGGATTATTGTTTGATTTTTCATTCATTCATTCATTCATTTACCAATAAATTATAGGCAATGGAAAGTGTACCAACAATTACGATCGATTTTACTGATGGTGTTGAATTATATCTAGGACAACAATCATTGAATGCTGAAATAATTAGTTCAAAAAGTTCATCGATTAATGTTTCGGTTCTAGCACCAAACGGTGATTATGTAAGTTTAATCTTTGTGTACAACAACAACAAAAAAACAACAACAACAACAGTAACAGGAAAAATTATCGATCGATGTCAATGATAATTAATAACAATTTTCTCTCTCTATCTCTCATTCCTTCTCCTACATATGTCCGTCGATCGTCAATCATTATTAATGTTTATTTCTGTGATTCTGATTGTTTATTTCAATTATTAATTTCTTTTTTTTTGCTTTCTTTTTTTTCTTTTGTTTTTTTTCTATAGGTTGAACATCCGATACCAGAACAATTAAAATCCACATGGAATGGTAAAGGTTTTCATACCGAAGCTATCAGCAAGAATTAATTGATTTTTATTATTTCGTTACTTATTTTTTTTTTTGATGATGATGAAATGAAATAAAATAAATGAACAACAACAACAACAACAACAACAACGTCGACGACGACGACGATGAAAAAGAATTTTTCCCAAGAATCGTGAATGTTCCAACAACAAAACAGTGGAACAAGAAAACGAAAAAAAAAGAAAAAAAATTCCCGTACACACACACACTATTGTTTTCGAAATAATAAAACATAATTTTTTTCTGTTATTTTTCTTGTTGTTGTTGTTGTTGTTTGTTTGTTGTTGTTTGTTGTTTTCTGAACCTCTCAAGTTGGTCAGTTTTTATTTATTATTTGTAAAACATATTCGGGATTGGTGTGTACCAGGTTCAAATTCATTTATTTTGGTCCAAATTTTTTCATTCGCTTGGTTGGTCGGTCGGTTGGTCGGTATCAATTTTTTTTGTTGTTGTTGTTGCCAGTGATGTTTTGTGACTGGAAATAATAATAATAAATTATTATTATTGATGGACTATCAACCCAAATAGTTCAATATACGACGGTGCATATATATGATGATGATGATGAACACAAGAACACATTGTTTGTAATGAATTATCATTGCCTTTGTTTACGATTGCGTCATATTTTTATTTTTCGTTGCCTCCAGATCATGATGGTCAGTGTTTGTTTGTTTGTTTTTTTTTTTTTTTGCTTCATTTAAATTTATTTGATATTTGGAATCTGAAATTTTTTTAAAATGGAATATTCTGATCAAAAAGAAAAAAGTAAGTGTACTGTTTTGCCGAATTTGTTTTGTTTTCTATTCATTTATTTATTATATAATTTTTTTTTTATTTTTTGTGTTCGATGTAATTCAATTAACATTTTTTGTGCTGCTGCTGTTGTTGTTCATGTTGTCAATTGTCTAGCAATATTTTTTTTTTCATTTTGTTTTCCATTCATTTCAGTTAGCAATGTTCATCTTGTTACATGTGTTCTGTTAAGTGTTCTCTTTCTCTTTTTTGCACTCTTACAGAGTTTTTTTGTTTGTTTGTTTGTTTTTTCAAGTATTTCTGTTTTTTTTTCTGGTAATCAAATTGTAAACCCTTTCGATCTTTCTGTCTTTCTATCGAAGAAGAGAATATTCATAAAGTCAGTCTATTTTCTAAAATTCATAAACCTAACAATCTTGGCCTAGAATCTAGACCCTAGATAGATAAAAAAAAAATAATGATCATGATGACTTATACAAACGAAAGCCACTTGAAAAAACTTTTTTGTTTTGTTTTACATAACCAATAGGATGTACTTGTAAACAAACAAATTCATCTTTAGCCCTTTAGCGTCAAGAATAAAACATTTTTACTTATATAGGTTAATTAATAGTTTAATGATGAATAAAAACCAAACAGAATGGGCCTTGTAATTTTTTTTTCATGAATCAAACATATCATATGCGAAACATAAAGTACTGTGTTCAGTTTGAAAAAAAATATCAAAAAAAAAATTTTAAGATTGAAAACTTTTTTTCCCCACTCTTATAAAGAATCTTGTACAGAATCGTTTGGAGAAAATTCTTTTCCCATTTTTTTTTTTTTTTTGATCAATGTAAGTGGGAGTATAGAAAAAAAAAGTTTCATCAGTATCTTCGAAGACGGTAAATTTGATTTTGAATTTGTTGTTGTTGTTGTTGTTGTTGGTTGTCGACGGCAATGTTATTTTTCCGATTTTTGCATGACTGAGTCGTTTACGGATATTTCCAATTGAATGCCTTCCTTTACCTTGGCTAGTTATTTTTTTTTGTACTACACTAGACAAAACCAAAAAAAAAAAAATAAAAAAAAACAAAACAAAAAAAAAACATGAAAACCAAAGTTGTAAGTTGTAAAACTATATAACCAGAATCGAAAATTCTTGTGTGTGTGTGAAAACTTTTTCTCTTCATCGGTACTTTTCATAAATTTTTTTTTTCGCCACTGTATAAAACGGAAATCCATAGTGATACATAGTTCTTAGAATGTGGTAGCAAAAAAAAAATCAATGAAGAATTTCAAAGAATTCAGATTCTAATTAAATTTATTTGAATTTTCCTCGTTTCTGTTTTCTGTTTTTTTTATTCTCCATGTTGACGATGTATACTTGACATAATTTCAACATCATAGTAGACTTGATTTAACTTTGGCTATTTGGTTATTCTTGTGTTCATCATCATCATATATTTAATACCCAAGTAAATTGTGTGCTTTTTTTTTCTTGAATGCAAACATTATCGTATCGGTGCAATTGAAGCAGAGCCGAAACACACGAAAAAAAACAAACAAACAAACAAACAAAATCCATACACATCCAAATTCGATTGGAATGTGTACACACATTTATATTACAACCATGGAATTAGCCATCCAAACAAATATTATCATTATATAAATATTTAAGAAGTATTTCGGGTGTTGAAGTTGGATGGTAAAATTGGATCTTCTTATAAATATATTGTGATTGGTCTAGTGGATCGATTAAATCGTAGTTTTTTTTTCTTCAATTCAATAATGAATTTCGATTTCATCGTGTTACTAATACTTTTTGAGCGAATAATCGATTTTCGATGATCCGATGATGAGAGTGTGCCAGAGTGTGCGAGTGTGTGTGTGTGTGTCTAAGAATCTGTTTCATTTATTTCGATATCAAACCGGTCTGATTATTTCGCTACATTTATTTCAACAATCAAATCATTGGGGAAAAAAAATAAACAGATTCTGTGCAGTGTAAAAAAAATGTGTCCGATTAATATAAATTTACAAAGAATAAATAAAAAAAAAAAATGAAATTCTTTACAATCATTGGTTTGTTTGAGTGGAAAAAACGAACATTGTGTGTCATTTGGTTCATTTGTTGACTGACATAAGTTTACAAACAAACAAAAAAAAATGGAACAAATATTCTGTGTGTGTGTGTGTGTAGAATCATGTATCATGTTACCACTTGATGATGTATGGCAAATTGCTTTTTTCTGTTGTTTGTTTTTGTGTGTGTGTGTGTGTGTTTTTTTAAATCTCAATGTCCAGCAACAGAAAACAAAACAAAACGAATAGATGAAAAATCAGAACAACAACGACAACCAAAAAAAATTATGTCATCAATGATGATCGTCATTGTCATCGTCATCGTTGTTGTTGTTGTTGTTGTCGATTCGGTTTTTTTTTCATTATTTTAAATTGACAAATGACTATTTTTTCTCTCTCTCTCTCTCCAAATACACTGAATTGTTGTTTTTTCAATTTCGGCTCGTTTTTGCACCGAAAAAAAAACATAATCATCACTATTTTTTTCGTGGTGAAAGAAGAAAAATTTAATTTTCAAAAGTTTTTCGATAAAATCTTTTATCTTTTGACAAAATGTTTTCGATTTGAAAAAACGAACAACCACAACTTAATCTAATTTTATTCATATGAATCGTTTGGAAAATTTTTTCGAAAATTTTAGCCGTTGATTTCATAATCATGATGATGATGGTGATGGATTTACAGGCTTTACGAATCAAAATTGATTGATTGAAAATGAATCTTGTTTGTTTGTTTTTTTTTCTTTGTCTTCAATGTTTCGATCATCAATATTGATGATGACTGAACATTGTGTATACTGTATAGTTTTTTTTCGATTTAAAACCCTCTGGCTGTTTATTTTTGTTTTGATTCTGTGATTCTTTGCGTTATTTATTAATTTATTCTGTTGATGTACATTGTACAATGAACAAACAAACAAAAAAATTTTCAGAATAAAAAAAAATTCAAGTTTCACTAATCTAATGTCAAAATGTATACAGTATATAGATCGTGTTCAAATAATTTACAGCCAAAAAAAAATGCAAAGGTTTTTTTTTCATTCCATTTCCATGGCCACAACACAGTACAACACATCAACCGACCAACCAACCAACCAACCAACCAGTACAGTACAGAGGCTGTTATTAGTATCGTTAGACACACTCACACACATATACGGAGGTGATTGATTAACCGACCTTCAATGATTAAGTAATCTTATCTTGAAAATTGAGAAACTGATGGTTCTCAATTTCATATGGGAAACCTTTATACAACAAACAAACAAAGATGGATGGCTAGAATGGCTAGATGGATGGATGGTAACCTATTAACCATAATTTCAATCCAAAAAAAAAAGAGTTTCAATGATGAATGAATGAATAAAAAATTGGTTCCTGAAATAAATACACACACACACACACAAACAGTGAAGTGAAGAATATTCATTTCAGTTTGTGTTTTTTTTTCACTGAGAAAAAATTTTTTTTTCCTTTTCTCTTTCATTCTTTTTGACATCTATATATAATATGTGTGTGTGTGTGTGGGTGTCTATTGTATTGGTGTGTGTGTGTGTGTGTGTAATAAAAGCAAAAAAAAAAAAAATGCTGATATGGAATGTAAAAGTGTGCATTTCGATTTTGATAACTTGCGCTCGTTTTTCTTCGTTTTTTTTTCTTTTTCCTTTCTTTTTTTCTTATCTTTATGTCTAGGATCTGGTCTTGTTGTGTAGCTAAGAGATCTCACTCATTTGTGTGTGTACGTATAGTGGAACAACGAACAAAGAGATGTATCTGGTATCTTGATATATTTTTTTTTTTTTTTGGTCTTTGTTTTAGTTATGTTGAACCAAAAAAAAAAAAAAAATTCACATTCTTCTTCTTCGGTTTGGTTCTTAATGTTCATTTTTCACGATTCTTGAACCATTTATTTCACAACACACACACACTCATACAGAATTTGAAACAAGAACCATAAACTATCAAACATTTTTTTCCGTATTTTTTTTCTCTGGCTGCTGCTGCTGCTGCGGCTGCTGTTTTCGGTACATATATCCTATCGGTTTAGGTTTTTTTTCCATCTCTTTTTGTTCTACTTTGAAGAAAATATTCTCATTTAATTTTTGTGTGTTTTCGGTTTCTTTTCTCGTTCTAATTTGTATTTTTTTTTTCACTATCTGGTTGCCTGGTTGGTTGGTTGGCTGGTTGGCTGGCTGGTTAGATGGGTGGGTGGGCCTTTTTAATTAGAGGTAATTTATTATCATAATATATAAAAACACAAGACAAGATTTTTTTTTTTCATTTTACATTCACATTCTGGCATTGATCTTGGTTGTGTGTGTGTGTGTATGTTTTCTTGAGAAATTTGAGAACATTTCTCATTGAAAAAAAAACTTTTTATTCAAGTTTTTTTCGTTTTGTTTTGTTTCCACATTCATTTCATCCTCACTTGCTGTCATTTTCATTGGAAATATTGAAATTGAAATGATAATGATGATGATGATGATGAGGAAAAAAACCACCAATAGGAAAATTCTGAATTTGCATTTCGACCAATGTATATATTGATATGATGGGCGTTTTTTTCCATTTTCATTTCTTTAATTTTGATTATAATTTCAATTCGTTTTGGATTCTTTTCTTTTCCTTTCCTTTTTCTTTTTTTTGTTGTTGTTGCAATTCTAGATTCTGTTTTATTCAAACACAAACGCACACACACGCTCACATATTCACAAAGTATATATGTTTCAGAAATCAATTTCAGTTTAGTTTTTTTTTTGAATACGATCCATGAAATTGTTTGCTTTTTTTTTCTTCCTGTATAGAAATTCAAATGAACTTTTATTCAGAATAGTTGAAAAACAACAACAACAACACCAGTGTTCGAGTGAGTTAGTTTTTCGTTTTTTTTTCTCAAGTTATACAAAATAATATCATTTCACTTGATTGTGTGCATTGTAAAATGGCAACGATTTTTTTTTTTGTTTCGTTTGGAGAAAACCATTTCTGATAATGATGACGGTGTTGAAATGGCATCACATTATCATTATAGTTTTAGCCTATAGTTTAATGTTCTACATTCGTATCGCATCGTATCGTATCGTTTTGATGTGATTTTCCTTCGTTGATATATACCATGGCAACAACAACAACAATGTCGTAATTTTTGTATTTGGCCATGTAGTTTTTTTTTTGTTTTTGTTGTTGTTGTTTTGGGATTCGATTTTTTTCTCCCCGTTTACCATTGAATAATATTCTACAATATTGGCTATCTTGAATTCATTCAACACTATGGATTTCATTCAAATGATGATGATGATGATCACTTTTCAAATGGTAAAAATGTTCATTATTATTTGATTATTGTTGTTGAAAATTCTTTGTTTTTTTTCCATTGTGAATTGTTGAAAATTGCTTTTTTTTCTCTCAAGATTTACTATTTTTTTGCTAAAATCAATAGATTTTGAAACATTCTGATCAAATTATAAGCCTTGCAATTTTAGCACCAATAAAGCACATTTGAAGCTCATTGTTTCAAAAAAAAAAAAATTTTTTTTTTTTCATTCCATTATCAAATGGCAATGGAATGAAGAAAAAAAAAGAAAATGAGAAATATGAAACTTGCTTTTTTTAATCCTCTTTATTTTGATCGTTTCTAGAATCATCATTTATATCGTCTTTCCGTCATCGTTGTTGTTGTTGTTGTTGTTGTTGTTTGATGACAGAAAATTTACTTTATGGATTAGCATATCATCATCATCATCATCATGATCATCATGATCATCATCGTTGAAATTTATTTATTCATACTTTTAAAAAAACCAAAATAACGAATAACGAACACCAGAAAAAAATGGAGAAAATTTGCATAAATTTTAATATTTACTGACTCAATTTGATCACAAGTCGTCTTGTGAAATGGCAACATCTTTTTTTTCTTTAGTTTCCTGAATAAAGGTTGATATTGTGCAACAAGACAATGATGGAATTTTTTGCATGGCCATCATCATCCAGTTTTTTTTCTGTAGAATGGAAACAGAATTCAACCCCGATTGGATTGTTGTATATTTGGATATTTTTTTTTTAAATTGTAAAATGAAATATGGTTTTCTATTGTAAATGTACGATTCTTGTACATTTCCAAATACAACAAAGGTATGAAGTGGAAAAAATTTCCTTACGGATCCAATTTGTTTCATGTGTCAAAAAATTCTTTGTTTTCAGTGTTGCATTCATTGCAAAAAGTTATTGGTATTTTGAAACATCGTGAGCAAAAAAAAACAAACGACTTTTATTTCATTTCAAATTTCAATATTTTGAACTTTATTCTACTGGTGAATTGAGTGAAAAATAAAATGAAGAAGACGAAGAAGAAGAAGAAAAAAACATCCGATGATGTTTCCGGGAAAAGAGCCTTTGGACATGATAAGAAAAAAAAATTTGGATGTTTTAAATGAAAATTAATGATAATGTTGTAAAAGTAATAACAATGACAACAAGAATTTCGGCTTGTTGTTGTTGTTGTTGTTATGGTGTGTATGATCCATCTTAACCTTCTTTTTTATCCGGAATTTTTTTTTGTCGGATTCTGGTTCCATTGATATTCCATTTTTATATAGAGAAGATTGAAGATTGATTTTTTTCCCTATTATATTTTATTAAAAAGTTTGGCCCCGATTTTTTTTTCTTATGGAACTTTCACGGGAAAAAAAACACAAACGCCCCAGTTTTTTTTTTAAATTTTATTATTAAAACTCCCATCCATGTGTGTGTGTGTGTGTGTGTGCGTGTTCATGTATCATCAATACGTTTTAATTTCATTAACATGACACAGAACTGGTTCCAGAAATCAAACAAAACCAAACCAAAAAAAAACATCCCAGACCAAATGAACCAGATCCTGTCGAATGAAAATTTATTTTTCATTTCAGAAAAAAAAATGAATCGTTTTTTCACTTTATATTCATTCATATATATAAAAAAAAACAAAACCAAACCAGCAGAATGCCTAATAAATTCCACGGCCCAAATTCTTCCCCCATCATTTTATAAGAATAATCTAAATTGCTGCCATTTACACGCACGAATTCTCCAAAAAAAAACTTGAAAAATAATTAAAAGCAATCATTTTCAATGAATCTTTCCGTTGTTCTTTAAATTCTTATTAAATGATCATATATATATAAATGATTCTTCAAGTGAACAAAGAATTCTAGACTTTTTTTTATTGTTTATTTCCAATGAAAACATTCATCATTAGATTATCATTATAATGAATTTTAAGAAAATTCTTTATTCTTACAATAAATGGATTCAAATAATTGGCATTATTGTCACTTTCCAAAAAAAAAAAAATAAGAAAAAACTAAATTAGTCTAGTCTAGTCTATGATGAATGAAAATTGTTTTTCGCTATGATCATAATGATCTTAGCGAAAAAAAAAGAAATTCTTGAGAAACACTACAGGACCGCTATAGAAACAATGATTTTTGATTCATTTATAATTTGCAAGTTTTGTTCCAAGACCATCCATTTTGTTCTTATTATCAAATATATTCATTCTGCCCGGAATGACATTCAATGGCCAGTAAAATCGTATTTATTTCGGCGTATTTTAGTATGATTAAATGTCTCCCATATAATGATTATTCATCATTATCTTCATATCACAGAACAGAACAAAAAAAATTCTTGTCGAAGCTTGCTTGCTTGCTCTTGCACATACCAGATCAGAAATGTACTCCACTTAATAATTCTTTATTGTAAGAACATTCTTGTTTCAAATTAACACACAAACAGACATAAGGTAAGAAGGGAATTTTTTTTTCATTTACCCATTCAAAGACAAATTAAAAAAAAAATACAATTCTTCTGAATCATTCAGGTGAATGAACACACACATACATACATACACGAATGCGAATTGTATTGATTAATTAGTCATTCGATTTTTTTTTCGCTTGTTTGTTTGTTTGATTGTCAAGAAAAATGTGAATTTGCAATACATGAACAAACAAATTTGTGAATAGAAGAATCATTGGTACATCGAGGACGATTCTGTTGTTCTGTTGTTTTTTTCTTCCAATTCTTTTGATTGGTTAAACACGTGATGAAATTCTTTTGTTTATTATTCTCAATTCTTGAAACATTAATTTCAACGACGATTGAAAACATGTTTTTTTTGTACGAAAAAATTTTTTTTTTTTTGGAAAACAATTAAATACCTCTCTCTCTTCATCATCGTGTTGTTTGTTTTTTTTTTTTTTTTTTTGTTGCCAAATGGAAAATGGAATTCACATCACTGTGAAATTATTTTTCCACCGTTGTTCCGATGAAATTTTCTTCATCGTCATCATCATCATTATTTTTGTTTGTGTTTGAATCTTGTATTTGAAATTATTTTCTAGTTGCTGGGAGTTTTTTTTTCTCGCATAAAATTTTTCAATTTGAATTTGTCGTTTTTTGTTGTTGTTTTTGTTTTTGTATGTGTATAATTAAAAAATTTATAACGGCCTCATTTTAGCCAGAATCCGGAATAATGATGATGATGTAGTCTAAATGTACACAAATTGCTGGAATTTCATTCAAAAAAATGTCTTCATTTTTTTTTGTATTCTCATTTGAATAAGTATTTCTTTCACATATATAATATATATGTGAAATCGATCAACAGTACATAACAATAGGTATCATGTTCTAGTTCCAGGTCGTTTATCGTCAAGGAATCAATGGCAAAGAATTTGACCCCATAGAAATTCTTTTATACCACTACAATTGTGTGTATTGTGTAGAATTTTTTTTTTTATTTTATTCCATCAAACTTGAACTTTAACGTTTCGGTTCGATGATATGGGAAAAAAACATTAAGTTCCACTACCATCGTTATTTTTTTTCAGAATAAAATTCTGCGCTTGTGTTGCCGAGAAACGAAATTCTCGCGCCTTATATTCACTGTTGTTGTCGTTATTATTGTTGTCATTTAATTTTTAACACATGCGTCAAGTATAAAAATTCTCTGTTTATTATCGCAATATTAGTGGGAGTAGAAATAGAAAAAAAACAAATATTTTTTTTTTACTATTTTGTATGCTACTACATGTTGATTCTGGTTAGCAGTGGTAGTGGTATGTCAACAATTGAAAGATGAAAAATAAAAACAAAAAACAAAAACAGACACACACACACACACAGACACAAATCATAGATAAATACTGACGAATGGAACAGAAATGCCCGCGCGTTTGATGATTGTTATAATCAATGGTTCCGTTTGTGTTTGTGTGTGTGTGTGTATCAAACAGAATTTAACATTCTAGATTCTAGATTTCTAATGAATTTCGGACGTTGTTCAAAACTATGATCAAATGATGATAATGATGATGATGATGATGATGAAGGACGACGAAATTTTTTTGCATTTTTTTTCTGTTTTCGTTCATCAACAATCATCGACATTGTTGTGTAAATGATGACTTGATTCTAATTGTGGTAAATGATACATACATACATACATATATCGGTAAAGTATATTTATGTCTGCATATTTTCTGTCTTGTTTGTGGATGTGAATTTCCGACCAACTTGTCATCATCATCATCATTGTATTTAATCTTTATAATTTGAGCGCCAGATTCAAAGATCAACAACAACAACAACAATTTGAATATATACAAGTATAAGGAAAGCCAAAATGAAATTCTTATGACAAAAATATTCATGTTCATCACCATCTAATGATTCATTTGTCGACAAAGAAAAAAAAAATTTTTTATCATCATCATCGTCATCATCAACGGCAACAATTATTATCTGTGTCAAACATTCAAGTCTTCATTTCGATTTTCTTGTTAAATTTTTTTTTGTAGGTGTGATGATTGTTTTCAACTATATTTGTTCATCATCATCATCATCATATGTATCGATTTTGATCATCGAATAATCATCATCATGTAGGTCGATATTTATTTATTATTTTTTTTTTGTCTTTTTCGAGTTTTTAGATGGAAAATATATATTTTTTTTCCACACTAATCAATCAAATGTGACCGGTTTTGTAACCGAGAAAAAAAAACCGACCACAATCGAGAATCAGCAAGAGTCAGCTTTCTTTGTAAAAAAAAAAATTTTTTTCTCTAGAAAAAAAAATTTTTTTGAT
Organism: Dermatophagoides farinae; assembly: GCF_024713945.1. NCBI lineage: Eukaryota > Metazoa > Arthropoda > Arachnida > Sarcoptiformes > Pyroglyphidae > Dermatophagoides > Dermatophagoides farinae. The sequence goes on along the minus strand of NC_134684.1, from coordinate 3,388,816 downwards.
GATTCTGTCGTTTTTTTTTTTTTTTTTTTTGGTATTCACTTTCATTGATCATTCAATCATTGAATGGGTTTTTTTCCCCCTTGGTTTCTGGTGAAAAAAAGTAATCGTCCAAATATATACATATATAACACTGGAATCCAATGACAGTAAAAAAAAAAAATAATTGCCAATTCATTTTCATGTTGTCAATGAATGAATTCAACGATTGTAATACACAAACCCATACATATATTGATATAGTGAATTAAATGAACTGAAACATCAGTGAAAAAGACAAAGATAAAAATAAAAAAAAAGAAAATGAAAACAAACAAACTGGTATTTATTGCCATTGCCATACACGTATTGTCAATTACGAATTGTCAAAAAAAAATTCTGTAAATATACGCCAAAATGACATCGTTCATTATGCAGACACATACAGAATTCTTTTCATATTGTTGGAATGTATTCAGATATATTCTGTCGTTACATTCACATACACACACAGTGTCTTTCAGAATATTCGATAATTCCTTTTCGCCATTCATTTCTCATTCTCATTCTTGTTGTTGTAGTAGACAAACACACACACACACACACACACACACACACACACACACACACACACACACACAGACAGACACAAATCGTGTAGAAAAATCGTATCAATCACTTTATATCAATGCTTGATTCATGCCCCATTCATTGGTTTTTCGACAACGATTTCAAATGTAGTTTTTTTTGTTTTGTTTTCAACTAGAAGTAGCATGAAAAAGTGGAAGAAAAATGATTTTTTTTTCAGTTGGAAATTTGCAACGACCAAAAAAAAAACCGAACAACATTAAACATCACAAACTGTCGAACTGCTGCTGTTACTGTTATTGCTGCCCTTCAGAAATTTTACGTTTTTTGTTTGTTTGTTTGTTTGTACATAGAAAGAATTTTGCTTGTGAAAACAATTGCGAATTTCCGCTACAATAACTTTTTGTTTTGCCATTCATTCATAATATTTAGGTGAATTTTTTTTTTTTTTTTTTTGTTATTGTCCCCACCCACGCCCCCACTTTTAACCTTATCATCAAAAACATTTCTAATAGACTATATATACACATGTATATGATAACAGTGAATTGAATTCAATTTTTTTTCCATCTTTTAACATTTCATTTTTGTTGTCATCTATCCACCCCTTCTTTCTCTACCTCTCTCATAACTAATATTAAACACAAGAAATAAAAACCCATTACTATTCAGACATCATTTGCATTTGATTCAACTTTTCGACAACCATTTTGACGACAATCATCATCATCATCATCATTCATATACAAATGATGATGAGTTAAAATCAGAATATATTAGTATAGATGCCTTACGGCAGTTTTTTTTTGTTTCAAACTTTTAACTGTAATAAATTCTTCCAATACTAAAGTGTTAAACTTTTTTTTTTCTTTGGTCTTATTTACTGACACGTTTTTTTTTTTTGCTCAATCAATGGAGATGTATTACATGACACTTGCACTCTCATTATTTTTATAGATTTTTTTTTTGTAGGATGAGAAACCTTGATCCTGTGATGATGATGAAACTGATTTTTTTCTTTTTTTTCTGACTGTTGAAACTAATGATTGTTTTTCTAATGATTTTTTTCGTTTTTTGTTTTGCTTCATTTCTGATGAAAAAAACCAGGGATTTTTTTCTGTTTTTTGCATTGTCTTTTTCACTTATAGATCAATTATATAATGGAGAATCCAATCATTTTGTTGTTCATTTTTGGTTTTTTTTTTCTTTGGGATGTGCTCGTGTGTCTATGTGTGTGTGTGTGTGTTTTTGATGTAAGGTTTTTTTTTGTCAGATAGATGGACTAGCTTGAAAGATGTTTTTTTTCCAAAAATTTTTTTTCTGGATCGATATTTATCCATTTTAGTTTGTGAATGCAAGTTGTTGTATAAATATCGTGATCAAATTAATCTGTTATCGATCAAATATGAAAGTGAGAGGTTTTTTTTTACTACTACTAGTATGACTGTATATTTTGATTTGATTTTGATGATGATGATGATGATGATAGTATTTGTTGACCATTTGTGTCTAAAATCGATTTTATTCTTGTCCCGGGTGTCTGGATTCATCTTTTTTTGTTTGTTTGTTTGTTTGATTGAATCTAATCCCTATCTAATTCTATTGATGATGATGATGATGATGAGAATTAAATTCGTAATTTAATAATTGATTTTGTAACCAAAAAAAAAATCAATAATTTGAAAATAAAATGAATATATAAATGAATGATCTAATTAATCGATTGGTTAAATCATCATTGAACACAATTGATTATTGATCGTGATGATGATGATGATGATGATGAGCAAAAAAAAAATGATTGATACCAATAATCATCGGCAACACATTTATGGCCAACAGAAAAAAAAATTCATCAAAATTGGAATCATTTTCTTCTTCTGATTGAACGAATGAATGAATAAATCTATCATGGATTAAAATGAAATGACAAAAACAACATTTAAATAGTCAAAATGTGTTCATTCATTCAATCATTCAAATTGAATCGAATCGAATCGAATCAAATTCATTCATCTGAATAGATTTTCGGCTCATGAACAAGCACACATGTATCATGTATTTTTTTCACATTTTCTTTCATTCAATGTACATATATCATTGTTACACATGTGTGGGTGTGGGTGTGTGTGTGTGTTTTTTTTCCACATCACACATCCTACAACAATGAGAATTGAAAAATGAAAATGATGACAAAAAAAAATACCGGAAAATAGTTTCACTAGTTTTCATACGACGATTCTATATCGTTACAATCGTAAGGGAAAATTTGTATTTTTTTTTCACATTTTGTTCCAATTTTTTCAAAAAAGAAAAAAAACTACAAACAAATATGACAAATTGAATTGTGACAACATTGATTGGTGGAATATTTTTTTGTTTTCATGTGAAACATTCAGTCATGCAACATTCAATGTGTAAATTTTTTATCCATCATTGTAATAGTTCCATTGAACATTTGGCCATGATTGGCCATTCGATCGATATCGATTGTCGTTTTTATTTTTTTTGTTCATTTACCATTTACCTATCATATGGAAATTCTTGAGAAATGCAAACGAAACGAAACAAAACGAATGAACAAATTCATTCATGAGCATTCGCTACTGATAGAGTTACATTTTGTCTGGCTGTCAAACTTTTGTTCCACTTTTTTTTTCTTTTGATTTTCATTGTTCAAAAAAAAAAAAAAAATTTGGCAGCAAACACACAAACCAAAATACCACCCCCACCCTCCAACAAAAAAAAACTTGGCCATTTACAAATGGTTCATGCAAATGTTGAAAGACATGCATTATCTTTTATCATCATCATCTTAAATGTTGATGATAAAAGATATTATCAGTGGTAGCCACATCACATTGCATCACATCAAATCAAATCAGAACAGATCAAATCAAATCAAATCAAATCTGATCAAATCAAATCAGATCACAACGCAATCAGGAGAATGACTTGGAAAAAAAAATAGTTTGAATATTTCAATGTTGAAATGGTTGATCCAACTTCCATTATCATGGCTGTTATTTTAATGAAATTCTTGATTTTCCATTCTGTAACAAAAAAAAAGAAAAAAAGATTTTTGGGTTGGAAATGGACGAATGGTTTTTTTTCCATCATATATACCTTGATTAAATCATTTGATTTCATTTGTAGTTTTCAGCTGCTGTGTTGTATTTGCTTGCCAAAAAAAAAACTCAATCACTTCATCCATCTTTGTCGACGAATAGCTCTCCATTATAAATTTATTTCATTTAAAATGGATTGCCATTGGGACATTTTTTTTTTTTTTTTGTTTTCATTCGATTTAACCTTCCAACAAATCTATCTGTTTATTTTTTGTCATCTTGTATTTGCCGGTTTTTTTTTCATTTCCGAATGTGTCATTTGTGAAAGAGTGAAAAATCGATGCAGAACATTGCCATAACGTAAAAACGTTCCATTCATTCATTGGTACTGCCATAGTGGATACTGGTGGTTGGAGACAAAAAAAAATATAGAAATTAATCTCAGATGTAATAATTTTTGATTTGCTTTTAGCTATACGAAAAAAAAGTTCTGTCCGTGTGTGTGTTTGTCTGTTTAAAAAAAAAACAAATATCCGGAATTTCATGGCACGGAATCTTGTTTTTTTTTTCGTTCTGTTGATAAAATCAGGTGGCAAAAAAAAAGAAACTGCGATTTTTTTTTATCTACGTTGGATGATGATTTAATCTTTAAAAAAAAGAAGAAAATTGTTCACATTGATGAATGAAATAGTAAAGGATGGCCCATCAGGTTTTGCTGGTCTGTCTTGGAAAAATTAATCCCAACAATATCAACACGCACACACAGACACATGTTCACAGTGAGTTAGATTCCGACATATTCTGATTCTCATGACATTGTGATATTAGTTTTTTCTCTCTTCTCTCTCTCTCTTTCTTGTTATTCTTAATCAGAATATAATATAAGAATATGAGAGAGATATGAAATGGAATTTACTGGATCTAGATCTTGGTTCGTTGTTTTTGATTATTTTAATTTAATTTAGTCTGAGTTTTTTTTGGGTGTGTGTGGAAAAACATTTTTTTTTTTTTTTTTTTGTAAAAAAAATTCAATTTTTCCTTCTTCTTCTTCTTCTTCTTGGTGAATCATGATTTTTCAATCAAGTTTCTTTACGTTTTTTTTTCGTTCAAGATTAAATTTTCTTCATCAAAATACTGATGAAACTTTTTTTTTGCTGTTGGTTCTGTTGTTGTAGCAAGTGAAAAAAACTTTGTAGAATAAATTATCAAAGACAGTCAAAACAAAACAAAAAAAAACTAACTAATCACTTGTGTATCTAACCATCTAACAACGAATATTATCTCTCTATCTCTCCCTCGATGTTGATCGATTGGATTGGATTGGATTGGATTGGATCGAATGTTTCGTTTTATTTCATTTCATCATCATTTTTTTTATTCTGTTTTGTTTGCATGTTTGTGTAGTGTATGTTCAATGTGCACAATGCTCAAATAAACTTTCACTACGAAAGGCTTAATATTGAATTGATCCTATCCACTGCGTTCGTGTGCGTGTGTGTGTGTGTTTGTGTTACGATTTTAACATTGCTGTTTTTGTTATTACTTGGAAATAACGTAATATTTTTTTTCCATCAGATGAATTTTCCATAGACACTGTAGTATTTAGATTTGTGGATTTTTTTTTGCCTAAAATTTTCGGTAGGGTTGGTTTTCGTTTTCTCACAGCGAAAATGATTGATTTTATCACTCTCTATCTCTCTCTCCCTACTACTGCACCATGTGGCCAATAATGAAACGAATGAGATTTATGAATGTTAATAAAAAAATAAATAAAAAAAGTTTTCAGGATTTAATTCTTGAAAGTGACTGGTGAAACAAACAAACAAAAAAATGATGATGATGATGAAATATAAAACTCCCACACATACATACATCCACAAAACAGGATTCAAGCCTATAATAACTGTATCTGTAGATAATGCAGAATTTTTTTTTATTTTTTTTTATTTTTTTTTTTTTTGTGTGTTGATTGAATTCAAAATGGGGGAAAAAAATAGTAGAATTCTTAAGGCTTAACCGTTTCAATCTAATACGCTCATCATCATCATCATCATTATAATGACTATATGAATGAAATGAATCTCTTTTTTTTTTGCATATCAACCCCCATATGAAATGAGAATAATGAAATTCTATTTGATCGATTCGTATTTTATTAGCTTTATTTTTTTATAGTTTTTTGAAAAAGTAAGAAAAAAAAATACAACGGAATTATATGAAAACAAATACAACGACGACGATGATGATGATGATAATGATGAACGTTGAATATAAAGAGTTTTTTTTTTGTCTTGTTGAAATGAATGGTAATGTATTGAAAAATGTAAAAAGAGAATGAGAGAGAGATATATATGCATATCATGAATATAATGGATCCACAATGATGATGATTATTGCAATGATGGTACCCACTTATGGAACACACACACACACATAAATACCCATTACACAATGATGATAGGACATACATAGTTGGCTCCAATTTCGTGATTTTTAGTGATTAGCATTTCATTTCATTCATTCATTCGTTCATTCATTCAATTTGTTGTTGTTGTTGTTGTTGTTAGTGTTTATATTGTCATATATGAATATTTTTTTTTCCAAATTTTATTCTTTCATCATCATCATCATCACCATGATCATCGTTGTTGACGCATTTTTTTTTCTTTTAATATTTTCCTCCTGGTAAAATTCATTCATAATGATGGATGGACCAGCATTGTGTTACTATGGAAGATACGTTTCATTTTCTTGTTGTCGTTGTTGTTGTTGCTTGAGATGGGTTGACATTCTTGACTTCTTTTGAATATTCTCTGTTTTTTTTTCTTGATTACAAAGCAAAGAATTCAACATTAACAGCCACACTGTCTGTATTCTTTTGGTTTTATTTTCTCAATCTTTTTTTTTTGACTACAGGGCTATATTCATCAAAGTTATATAAACTAGTAGACCAATTAAGATGGCACAAAGTCCATTTGGAACAAAACTTTTTTTATTATTATTGTCGTCATCATCGTCATCATAATCGTGATTAGTGTTGTTTGACTGAAAGATCCTTCAGGCTTTCTTTTTTTTTGGGGGGGAGGTTTATTCATTCATTCATTTGTCTACATGCATGATGTGCATTTATATTTACCAGAAATAAAAAAAAAATGAGACTAGTTACTGAGATTTTCATCTTTCCATCAAAACTTGTTGTTGTCATTTTGAATTGCCCACTATAATTTGAATGAATATCAAACAAAACAAAACAAAAAAAAGTCTTATTTAGATTGGCAAGTAAGGCAAAAAAAAACGAAATGAAATAAAATAAAAAAAAACCGAATTGTCTTTTTTTTATTTTGAATTCTGACAGCTTTTATTCCATTTCTTTGTGGACAGTTTTCATTTTTTTTCTGGTCATGTCAAATTGATGTTTTTTTTTTTTTTTGGTCCAATCGATTTGATGTGTTTGTGCAATCGTTGTTGTTGCAGTTTTTCAGTGATTTTTTTTTATTATTATTCATTTTTTTTATGCATACATTTTATACCGTACAAATAATTCATTTCATCAGCAACATTTATGTGATTTTTTTTATTGTTATTTGTTTTATAATCTTAATTAAATCACAAATGGTCACTATCCTAGCAACCAAAAGTAATTGCCGAAATGTGAATGCTGCTATGTGAATGGTCAGCTATATTGGTCATTCAAGTAGAGAAGAAAAAAAAACCTATTCACAAATGTAGTATTCTTCTTGGTTAATTATTTTTTTTTCATTTTTATTTCCATCACAATGATGCAATTGGATAGGTGTATTTATTTCAACAATGACTGATAATAATTTCTTTTTTTTTTCTTCATCTTTATGATTGTTATATGAAAAAAATCCAGATTGAATATAATATATATGACGGTATACATTGCAAAGGAATTATTGCCAAGATCATTTATTCGATTCCACAGAATTGGGGCAATGAGTGGGTGTTGGTGAATGGTTAGGATGAGGCACACACACACACCAACACACGGACAAACAAAAAAAAATTTCCAAACTCAACAAACAATGATCCAATGATGATAATCGTAGAGATTTTTATTTTTTTCTATTCGTTTATTTTGGTTCATTTTTTCTTTCTTTGTAGTTGCGTATCTGTTTATAATGGTCCAAACAATCTTAATTGGCACTTACATACACACACTCACGCACATACAATAGTTTATGCGGCTACATCTTCTGGGATTATGTATTGTCATTGAATTCTAAGGTTCTATATTCTCATTCCCTTTGGCCAATGGCCATTGCTTACAGAATAAAATGAAAAAAAAGGAAAGAATTTCATTTCTTTTTCTCTCTGAGTGTGTGTGTGTGTGTGCGTATGGAATTCTGTTTGTCCTTGGTGATTCTATAACAACAACAACAACAGCAAAAAGAAACTGGTGAAAAAAAAAATCTTTTTTAGAGTGTAGAAAAATCATTATTTTCAGGCGGAAATTTTCATTCACTAAATTTTGTTTGATGAAAAATTGAAAGAAAAAAATTTTTTTTTCTGGTTTTTGATATAATTTCAAACTAAAAATTTTTTTTTTGTCACCATTGTCGCCATGTTTGTTGAAGGCCACAAATAGGCCAAATTTGGCCAATTGATCTCTCTATTGATCACTATATATCGGTAGCCATTTAGGTTATTATTTTGGACAACTTTTCATTCGGCAGTCATACTTTTTGGTTGAAAATAACAAATGTTAATGTACATGTGTGTGTTTGTGTGTGTGTATGAATGTATACCAGGAAGAAAACGAAATTGGAATCTATCAATTTTCTATCGGACCATTTCATTCATTCATTCACACACACACCCATACAGAGAGAAACCAGATTTCTATTTATGGTCTAATATTGTCGATATGAGCCCTTAATGGCCAGCTTGACTTGTATATTATTCTATGGCAATAGAATAGTCAAATTTGGACATCTACTGATGATTAAACCCCTGATGTAAAGCACTACATTGATTGTCCAGAGATTGTGAAATTCAATCCATTCTTTTTTTCTTCACCATCAAGCTTTTTTTTCAATCTCAATTCATTATTAAAATATATGAAAATTATATGTCATCGGTTATACAGGTTTACCTAGCCATTTTTTTTTTGTTCCTTTCATCATTATTATATATCCAAAATGAATCAGAAAAAGAAATTCCTCTCAAACCATATAATTTTGTTGAATAATATGGTGGTTTTTTTTTATATTTACTTGGTACACTACACATTATACACATGTGTTCTGTATGAAATTCTTCTGAACCTGACATCTCAACATGATAAATGCTTTTTTTTCGTTCAGTTCATACAATTCTTCAGATTTTTTTTCTGATTGATCAAGGAGTTTTTTACTACTACTACAGTACACTACAATTTTCTTTAGTTTCTTTCAATTCTCTTCATTGGCCTAATTTCGTTGTTGTTGTTTTTTTACATTCACATTATACATTTATGCTTTAATGTGAATGGATTTAATTATTATTATTATTATTAGATATCAACTGATTGATCAAATCGATCATTATTTTAGGTTTGTATTAATTCTGAAAATTTTCCCAAACAACAACAACCGATGACCACCACCAATCATCACATATTAGAATTTTGAAAATTTCGTCCATTGTTTTTTTTCTGTTTTCTGATAGTCAAAAAAAAAAAATGAGCACCACGCCAACGCTGATAGTGGTTGAAGTAATAAAGTATAGATAAAAATGACACTGACGTGTTGGTCCACAGAATCTTTGATTTTGAATCTTTCAAGGCTTTTTTTTCTTCCAAGTCATCATCATCATCATCATTTGATATTCCTATCTCAATAGAATTCTTGCCTATTCTTGCCTATATAAATTATATGTTCTTTGTTTCAAGGAATCAGGAATTCAGAATAAAATAAGGAAAACAATAAAAAAAAGGACAGAACAACAATGTTGACTGTGGCTGGCCAATTTTTTCTTTCTTTCATTTCCTGGCCACATTTTCCTTCACACTTTTATACTGTTCTATAGGTTTTTGTTGTTGTTGTTGTTGTCGTTATTATTGTTGTTGTTGTTGTCTACCTCATATGCGATAAGTTTTTTTTATTTTGTTATGGCCATATATAACACAACAAGGAAAAAATGGCAGTGTTTCTCTTCATTCATTCATTCATTCTAGCTACACTATTCACGAATCTAATTAGCCTAATTGACAATTTAATCTGCTTAAAATTTTTTTTTGTTTTTGTTTTGTTTTTTTTTTCATTCTTCCAACTACCATCATCATCATCGTTGTCGTCGTCGTTGTTGATGACGGTCACCACCAACACCGTCATCAATTTTTTTTATGATGAAAAAAAAATTCCATAATGGAAAACAACAACAAAAAAAATTCTAAAATAATCGCTGTCCAAAATTTTACTTTGTCGTCGATTGGCTTTTTTCCACAGACACACTTGATTTGTGTTAAAGTGATTGGCATTGAATTTTTTTTTTTTTTTGTTTCAACACGATGCATATACAAGAATTTTTTTTTGTTTGTTTGTTAATTAATGATGAAAATCAACATGGACAAAGTTTTGCCTTTTTTTTCTGATGTGTAGGCGGATAATAAAATGCACGGTCATTTTGTTCACCTGATCATCATATTTATATTGTAATTGTTTATGTGAATGATGTAATGCTATTGTTCGGTAGGTCTGTCGGTCTGTTGGTTTGTTGGTTGGTTGGTTTGTCGGTTGGTTGGTTGCGTTGCGTTGCGTGTCGACAGGATATAATCATAACAATAATAATTCACATTCACATAAATTTTCAACATAATGATGATGATGATGATGGTTATTTCGTTGATAGTGGATCCGGTATTCCAAAAAAAAAACGGATCATTTTTTTTCTCTCTCTCTATCAACCCATTACTAACTGGTTTAAAGCCATTCATTTTATCTATACAACAAAAACAAATTTTCTTTCCAAACACACACACACACAGAAGAATATTCGATGATGATGATGATGATGACGATGAAACTAGATCCTTTTTTTCATAGAATTGATTTTTATTTTCTAGTGAAAATTTATGTTTTAAGAACCAGAAAATAAGAAAAGAAAAAGCTTGTAAATAAGAGCTAACTGAGCTAATACAATGATAATAAGAAAAAAATTTGGAACCAGACAAAAAAATTTTTTTTTTTTGAACCATAATTTTCATCATCATTTTAGTGATGTGAATTCTCTTGTCTCCATTCTACAGAATATTCATATATATATTTAGACTGGTAATCATTTTCATTACTTGGATTTAGACACACCATCATTATCATTGTCATATATGTTTAGTCGGTATTAGCAAATATTTCATATTCATAACTTGGAAAGCGATATTTTTTTTTGCTTGCTTGCTTGCTTGCTTGTTTCATATATTACCCCTTTCTTTTTCTCGTTTTTTTTATGCTATCACAAAATTAATTAAATTCATAATGGCCATTCCTGTGTGTGTGTGTGTGCGTTTAAGTCACTGAAGAATCTTTCATTGCAAAAAAAAAAATTCTTGCTCTATTTTTGAGTTTTAATCTTCTTCATGTGTTTGTGTGTGTGTGTGTACGAATTATGGTAAATAATTTAGACCAAAAAAAAAAAAACGCCCACCACATACTGTAAACGCCCATATGTTTATGAAAAGAGAATATAGAGAGAGAAATGGAAAGGAAAAAAAAATTCAAACTTTTTTTTTCATCATCATTAATGGTGGACCATAAAATTCATTATGTCCAAAAAAAAAAACAGCAAGACCATGATCATAGGAATATTTAAAATAAAAAGTTTTTTTATTATTATCATCATCATCACTGTCCGGTTGGATTATTGAATTTTTTTTCTATTCATTTTTTCTCTCTCTCACAGGAATCAAGAATTTCAAGAAGTTTTTTGTTTGTTTGTCTGTTTTTTTTTTTAATTTGTTGAAATTGAAATTGTAAAATTTGAGTTGTGTGTTGAGTTTTTTTAGAGCACAAATGATGATGGTTATTATTTAGAATACCGGAAAAGCAAATGAATCTCATTGGATTGACCTTCATCATCATAAGCAAGACAGTGTGAAATTTTTTGCGTGTTTGAATACAATTTTTCAATTTAATATCTCTATTTCTATGTCGCTTTAGCAATTTGAGTTTCAAGTAAATATATTGCATCAATTTCATTTCAATCATCATCATCATCATCGTTGCATTTTCAATTCCCAAAAGTCTATCTAGGTTTTTTTTTTGTTGCTCCATACAATTTTCCACAGAATTTTTTTTTTCATTTTCATTTTTTTTATTGTGTTTATGAGACCGATTTTGACACACACACACACACACACACACACATAAAGCAAACGAAACCGAAGCAATGAACCAAAAAAAAAACCTGGACAAACAGCACATAAACCAAGTCCAATCAGTGTAATAGCTTGGATAATATTCTGGTGAATTTTTTTTTTTTTCGTCTCTGATATTAAAACTGAAGGTGGGGGAGAGAAATTAATTTTTTGTTTTTGTTTTTGTTTTTGTTCTCACAAGTAGATCTGGTATGAAACTATTTTTTTTTTTTTTTTTTTTTGGACTGCCCATTGTGCGTCTGGTGTTTGTTTTTGTTTGTGTTTTTTTTTTGCCCCCACTATGATGGCATACACGGGAGAAAAACCCATACACACACACACACAAATACACATTTTGGGTAGAAAGAAAAAAAAACAATTTTCATTTTGAACATGAATGAAAAACAACAAAAAAATGTGTGTGTGTGTGGAAAAAGGTCTGGTCATTATTGGGATATTTTTTTTTTCTTTTTCTGGTAAAGCACCATCATGGCCATCATCATCATCATCGTTTCTATGGATGTTTTCTTTTTTTCTTGGCTGGTTTTTTGTTGTTGTTGTTGTTGTTGGCTATTATGGCCAATTTTTTTGTTGTTGTTGTTGTTGATGTTGATTCAACGATGTTTTTTATCCATTTTATGTAATATTTCCATTTCTATAGATAAGATGGATATTTAAAAAGCAGCAGCAGCAACAACAACAACATGATGATGATGGCTTTTGGATTGGAGAATAAATTGATGTTTTATTTTTTTTTTTTGGAAACTTTTGAATATTTTGTATGAAAAATAAATATTTCAAAATTATTAATAATTAATTACACCATTGACGACAACATTTGTTGACAATATACGGCATATCCCGGTAGAGTACCATCATCATCATCATCGTACACATTTCAACAAACTAATAGATTAAACTTGATGTTGTGTGTGTGTGCCGTGCATTCATGTCGTCCATATATGGACGTGGCCAACATTCCATCAAATCATCATTACGATGAATGCAATGGTGAATTTCAATGGACGGTCGATGCAATGAAAAAAAAAAAAAATCATCATCAATGAATTAATGCACATATAACGAAAAAGGTTCGCACGAATAAGTAACGATTTTTACCAATTATTTTTCATTTTATTTTTTTTGACCATTTTCAATTATTTTTTTTTCGAACATTTTATCAACAATGGTCCACTAATACACAATTAAATGGACAAATATAAAAAAAACTACCATATTGATGTGTGTGTGTGTGTGTGATGGATTAATGTTTGTGCCTTTTTTTTCATTGAAACAAAAAAAAAAATTTTTTTTGTTTGTTTGTCAGTCTTTTTTTTTCAATCCTAAATTAAACTTAAAAATTTTTTAAATAAATTTTTCAAACACTAAAAATTTAATTGCATCACCAATCCATTGCCATAAGGGTTTGTGGATGAGGATTTTTTTTTTTGGACCAGAATTTTGTTGTTGACTTGAAACTTTTGAGAATTAAGAATTTTTTTTTTATTTTTTATTCGTTTCAGAGTTTTCATTGTGTTTTTTGTTTAAGAAACGGACAATGGTCCCGAGTGTGTATTGCTCACAATTGGAAGCCCAACTTTTTTTTTGGTTATTCTCGAAGGATTTTTTTTTGCGTATTATTTGTCGTAGAATAAATAATTGAACAAAATATTGTTTATGATTTTCGGAAAATTTCCCAAAAAAAAAACTTTCATCATATTTGATTTCTAATAAAGTTTCTTTACATATTTTTTTTACATCTCTTTTTTTCTCTAGTTTCAACCAATTTTGAATCATCAAATATTCACTGATCATAATAAATGATTCATTTCAGTGTAATTAATGGGAATCAATGGTTAATGATGGTCAATTATATCACCATAATGTTTTGGTCATTGTTATTTTTATCGACAATTTGAGAATCATCATCATGATCATCATTTCAAAACAAAGTATCAAATGTTAAGCCATCTCATAAGTGATCGAAATCAAATTAATTGTCATTTGTATGTGTGTGTTCGTGCTTGTGATGATGATCCAATTTAATTCATAGAAAATATATATACGAACAAACCATTAACACAGTTGTCGCCTTTTGTTTTTGTTTTTGTTTTTCATTATTTTGCAGTTATTTCTATTTTTATTGTTGTTGTTGTTGTTGTTATTTATAATATGGTGCCTAATTTTTTTTTGTTGTTGTTGTTGTTCACTCTGATTCTTATGTGAAATGGATAATTTTGATTTGAAACCAAAATTAAATCAAACCTGGTGATAATAATAAATAAAAGTGGAAGTGAAAAACATTGAACAAATCCAAAAAACAGCAGCCACAACCACAACAGTAAAAAAAAGGTAGCTGCCACTTTGGTAGCTAAAACTATGGCCAATAATGCATGGCATCATCAATATCATCCACACCATCATCATTTTCATCAACATCTTAATCACCATCATCATCAACATCAACAACAACAACAGCAACAACAACAACATCAATCAAATAACACTACAGCTATATTAGTAGCAGCAGCTGCTGCTTCAGCAGCTACCGGTTCCGGAATTGATCATTATTCAATTAAACAAGCGCAACAACAATTTCATGATTATCATCATATGTTAATGTCATCATTTAGTACTATACCACCACCGCCACCACCACTACCACCACCAACACTTTCACAGTCTACAATAAACACCAATTATCAACATCATCATCACCATAATAATAATAATAATAATTCACATCATCAACATCATTATAATGGTTCAAATTCACATCACAACAACAACAATAACAATAATAACAGCCAAAGTTTGAATATGACAAATGGAAATCTGAATAACAATAATAATAATCAACAGTCTTCATCAACTTTGATCAATTCTACAATAACATCATCATCGACAACAAATTCTATGGATAATAATTCTACAACAATTAGTAATCAGTTGAATAATAATTACACATCATCGCCAACATCAATGACAGATTCAAAATCACATTCATCAATGGGCAATAATGATCAGCAGCAGCAGCAGCTACAAGTAGCCGGAAATAATAATAATGATATGGCTATGAATGAAACAAATCTATCGGTGAATGGTAAGCCAACATCAGCAGCAGCAGCATCATCGTCATCAACAGCATCATCAACATCAACATCATCATCACCAGTACCGTCTCCTTTATTGCCAAATTCTCAACAACAACCACCACAATCTCAACAATCATCAACCATTAATACATCATCATCGCCATCATTAATTGTGACTGCTTCCGGCATTACTTCAACACCATTATCACCAATATTGAATAGTGCCAGTGTTATTAATAATAATAATAATAATCATCATTTTCAGGTACCAAAAAATTCATCATCATCATCATCAACAGCGACAACAACAGCAACAACTTTGCAACAACCAAATAGCAATATGGTCAACAATACAATGACCAATAATAATGTGATGCATCCACCGATAAACGTATCGACACATTCAAATAATCATCATCATTATAATCATCATCAACATCAAATATCATCACCATCAACAACATCATCATCAACATCGGCAACAAATAATCATCATAATAATAATAATAATAATAATTATTATCAACCAATGAAAGATACAACATTTACGAAAATATTTGTCGGTGGTCTACCATATCATACTACCGATAAATCATTAAGACAATTTTTTGAAACATTCGGCGATATTGAAGAAGCTGTTGTCATTACTGATCGTCAGACTGGTAAATCTCGTGGCTATGGATTTGTAAGTAGAACAATTATTCTGTATTTAGATTTGATTCTTTAATATATTTTAAACACACACACACACACACATTGTTGAAATGAAATATTTTGGTTGCAAATTTTCAACAGTATCCTTATCCTTATCCTTATCATCATCATATATAAGCTGCTTATATAATGAGAATTTTTTTTCTTCGTTTTTGTTTTTGTCTGTTCTTTCACACCCACATCTAAATCAATCTTAAAGATTTAATAGATCACACACATACACAATGAAACACAATGTTTAGTTAGTTGGTAGTTCTGTACATTGAAAAGATTTCATCACGTTCCATCATCCTCATAATAATCATCATCAATGTCTTGGATTTGCCCAAAAAAAATGGTCTTTTTCTTAATCATTCACATTCACATTCATGTCTTTTGTCGTTATTATTATTATTATTATCATCATGATATTATATAATATTGTTTAATCTCATCACAAAACTTGAAGAAAATTTTCTTTTGAAAAAAGAAAACTAATAAAATTGGGATGAATGTCTACTGTCTACAACATGTCCATGAGTTTGTTCGACACATTTGAGTTCCAAAAAATGATGCATCATTCCCCTATAGGGATTGATTGCTAGGCATCCATTACTCATCATCATCGTTGTTGTTGTTGTCGATACTTGGTTGTTTTCATTGTAATCGTTTTGGCACT
Organism: Dermatophagoides farinae; assembly: GCF_024713945.1. Taxonomy (NCBI): domain Eukaryota; kingdom Metazoa; phylum Arthropoda; class Arachnida; order Sarcoptiformes; family Pyroglyphidae; genus Dermatophagoides; species Dermatophagoides farinae. Next base: position 3,372,364 of record NC_134684.1, on the reverse strand, counting down.
TTGTGTAATCATAACTTTTTTTTTTTGTTCTTGTTGTTGTTGTTGTTGTTGTCTATCGTTGTGTGCACTTTGTTGTGTTAACACCATCAACAACAACAACAAAAATTGATTAGAATTATCGAGACAGAATGAGGAAAAAAAACAATGTGAATTCTGCCCTTGTTCCATGAGGAATTTCACAAAATTAGATTGATTTAAATTAATCGGATCACATATACACACTATGTGTGTGTGTGTTTGATCGGCGTTTATTCTGGTTCGACTTTTTTTTCCACATTGAATATCTTTGATTTTCTTTTTTTTTCAAAAAGTTCAATTCTTCATATTCATAGCTTTCAAAGTTAAAAGTTTTCAATTTGCATCGCCAACCACATGAATCACATGTTGTTGGCCTTGGGCATTTTGATGGTTGGTTTGTCTCAACCAAAAAAAAAAAAAAACAGCCAACTGATTGAAATGGAAATTTTGGTTTGGTTCGGTTGTTGTTTTTGGCGAACATGAATTTTTGGTTTTTTCTGGGATCGTTTTTTTTTGGAATTTTTTTTCCTTCTCAATTTCTCCGTGTGGTTGTTTCTGAATACTTACCACATCATCTTATCTTTATCTTGCGTTTTTATATATCGAACCAGCACACCCATATTGCAAATGATTGCTTTTTTTTGTTCCTGGTTCAAAATTCTTCTGGGTTAATGTTTTTTTTTTTCTCTCTCTCCCTCTCTCTTTCTCAAACATTTAGCTTTTACATTTGATGAAAATTTTCCTTGGCCCGTCAAATAACACACAACATTCTTTTCTTTCGTCTTTCATCTTGGATGTTTATTTTACGATTAAAATGAAAATCAAAAATAATAAATAAAATCGTCAACAATGGCGTTGAACATTGAAGTTTAGTCTTTTTTTTCCATATGACCAATGGACAGTCTTGTTTTTTTTTTGTTTTGTTTTTTGTTGGAAGGATAATGGCAATAATGATAACCAAAAATATATTCCTCTGTTTTCTACCGCTGACCACTGGTTCTTATAAATAAATAATACTTATTATTATAAATCCTGGGCTCATCCTTTATTTTTTTTTTCATCACACACATCAAAATCTAATCTTTTTTGTTTGTTTTGTTTGGACATCATCATCATCATCATCATATCGAATATTTGATATGTCATCGCCAATTGTGATGACAATATGTTCACAAATAAATATTGCGACAATGTATCATTTTTCTTCAGCTGTGTGTGTATGTGTATGTGTTGCAAAAGACAAATTGCTTGCTTCGTTTTTTGTTCTGTCTTGTTGATGGCTGTCATCATCATCATTATTCTTTGTTGTTTTGGGTATTATAAAGAAGAAAAAAAAAATTCATCACAATTTGTCTTTCTTTCTGTCTATGTGTTTGTCGCTATTTTTTTTTGCGATTTATATTCTGATTTCATTGGAATTTTGTCTCAAATTCTTGAATATTTTTATTCATTAAATCGATTATGATGATTAGTCATTTTATTTGGTATTCATAATTGGCTTATGGCTATGATGATTGCATAATGAATTGATTTCATTTTTATTCATTGTTTAATGAGATATAAAAAAATCGTTCATAAATTGGATGATGATTTTTATTCAATTTTGAAAAGATTTTGTTGATGATAATGATCATTTGTTCAGTTGCTCAATATTTCGATTTATCAAAATAATATTGGGTGTGTGTGTGTTTTTTTCAATTCTTTGATTAAATTCCTATTCCGTGTTCGGTGGACACACACACACACACACACACATGGTCTATCATGGTTATTTTTTTTGTGCCGATATTCAAACAATTTTTTTTTTCACCACACCACCATTGACAAATTATGGCTGTTGACTTATTTGTGGGATGGTGGTGTGATGCAAGACCATTCAACTTATGACATATTATCAAATTATAGTTGACTGTTCATTTCATTTTTTTCTCATCATACATTTGGAATTGCTCATGATCCAGTTTTTTTTTTTTTTTTGGTTTGTTTATGACGGAAATAAATAGATTCATCATCAATATGTTTGCGTAACAGCAAACTATAACGATTGACCAAAAGTTTCAATTTGTCCATTGAAATCAAATCAAAAGTCAGCATTACATATTGTTTTTTTGTTTGTTCGTTCTGTTCACTTTTCATATCGATTCCCTTTTGATTTCGAAATCTTTCAATATATGTCACTTTTTTTTCCTACTACTCCACTACTGTCCGTTTTTTTTGTGTGTGTGCTCACACAAAATCCATCATTTTTTTTTTGTTTATTCTGTATTTTCAATCATCATCATCATCTATCGTTTTTTGTGGTGGTCAAGCAAACTTTCAGTTTCCGTTTATTGGGAATAAACCAAGAATATGAAATAGAAAAAAAATATATACCAATTTTATTTACATTTGCCGATCCGGCCATTTGGTTTTTTTTTCCTTATTTCATGAACAAATTTTGCCGTCTTCAAATAAGAAACTTCGAAAAATTTTTTTTTCATTCCTGTGTATAACAAAAATATCTAATGGGATGTTTACCAATCGCCCGAGAAAAAAAAATAAAATAGTCATGTATACCCACATTTACTGGACAAAATTTTCAATTTCAAAACATCAGTATTTTTTTTTTGTTTGTTTGTTCTGGTTATATTTCTCAACTGATTATAATAATGATGATGACCATATTGCCAAAATCGATGACCATCATTTATTTATTTATATTTTTTTTTGGTTCCGTCTGAAAATTTGAATTTTTTCATTTTTTTTTGTGTGTGGCGAAAATTGGATTGAAACAAACAAACAAACGAAAAAAAAAATTTTTTCGTATATTCATTCTACGATTCTACGATTTTGTTTAAAGAATTCTATAGCGGGTGGGAAGAAATATATCAGAATATAATAACTGAATCAAGTGAGCCATTATGATGATGGTGTGATCCGTTTTTTTTTGGTTCTTGGTTGAAAATGTTGTCATTTTAAATTATTCCTTCTTGATGTCGTGTGTGTGTGTGTTATTTGAAAATTTTCTTCTTTTTTTCCACATTTTGTTTGTTCTTTCATCGTTGATGATCATCATCATGATTACGATGATGATGGTGATGATCAAAACCATTTTTTTTTTGCGCTACCATTGACTCCCAGCTCCCTACCATTGTTGAATTTTCAAATTTTTTTTTCTGTTGTTGCCTGTGAATTTCTTTATTCGGTTATATTCCCTACATCTCATCATATCGCACCCACACACACACACATAGAGAGGTATAAGTTTCATAATTTTGTTTTATATCCTAAAATGAATGTCATATCCATTCAATTCCTAGTAATGGTGTGTGTTTGTGTATGGTATGTGTGTCCTCGTACCGTAATATCATGTTGATTTCGATCGATATTAATCGATTTTTTCCACCATTCATTCATTCATTCATTCTTTTTTTTGCTTTCTTGTTTCATTTCACTTTTTTTTCTTGTTTAATACTGTATTTTGATATTTTTAGTCCATTTTTTTTCTCCTGGTTTAGGTCGAATATAATCAAGTTTCATTTTTTTCTTCATTTTTTTTGTCACACTATATGCTTTGCTTTTCAATTTGTTTTCAGAATCATTTTTTTTTGCATTCTACACAGAAAATAAAACACTATCGAACGTACGTACGTAGTAGTAGTCTCATTTGTTTTGGGTGTATATTTATCGATATTTTTTTTCGTTTGTTTGTTTGTTTGTTTGATGTTGGTGGCCGTGTCATGTTTGTGTATGTGTGTGTGTCTTGTTATTCTGTTGGTTTGTTTGTTTGTTTGCTGGGTAGACAACAACAACAACAACAAAAAAGTTGCCTGGATAGCTTGTTGTTGTTGTTGTTGTTATTGTTGTTTACTCAAGAATTGTATATACAATTTTCTTCATTCAATTCTCATATATCTCTCACTACTATAATTCCATAATAATACAGTGACATAGATCGATGAATTTAGTAGTGGTTGATTCATAACAAACAAAACAAAACAAAAAATGATGATGGTGGTAGAAACAAACCAAACCAAACCAAAAAAAAAAATTTTACAAATAGTAAAGAATAATGACAATGAAAAAAAGAAGAAAAAATAAAGGATTCTATGCATAGAATCTATGAGAAAAAATTGACATTTTTTTTATTGTTGTTGATGACGATACTGATGTATGCGCTCATATCATCATCGCTGTGAATATTTATGATGAGAAAAAAAAATGAATGAATGAAATTCCAAATTTCAATTCACCCAATGGTTGTCGCTTCGTATTTGTTGTTGTTGTTTTTTTCTTCCATGCAATGTTGCCATTGTCAATTGTCGGTTTATTTGTAAACGATTCTGGAAATTGAGAGAGAAAGACAGAATATAAAAGAAAAAAAAAATACCAACTTTTATTCTTGATTCATGGGTGAAAATAGAAATTGGCCTGCTTTTTCTATTATTACAAATCAGATAGTAAGTCAAATTTTTTTTTATGTTTATGACGCATTGTGTGTGTGTTTTTACTGGTTTTTTTACGAGTTGTCCAAAATTCATTCAATTGTACTTTTGGTGTTTTATTTCCTTTCTTTTTTATTAGTTCTTTTTTTTGTTCAATTTTATTCCCATTCTGAATGAAAACATTAATTGAAAATCGACAAACTGGAAATCAAATCTTGGCAGTTATCAATCAATCTATTATGCATATCATTTTTCTGTTTATTTCCAATAGAAATTTTCATTGTTTTTGGTTGATTCAAATCATAATCTTTATTGAAACTGAAAAGAAATTTCTTTGAATTTTCATTTTCATTTCCCATATCGATTGAATCCAAACATCATCGATTATTTTTCTTTTTCATTTCCTGATCATCGGTATGTTGAACTTTTGCTTCTTCTTATTCTTCTTGGAAAAAAAGTTTTTTCCATTCACCAGTGGGTGGATTTCATTTTTCAATCCAAATATATTTACAATCGACTAACCAAAAAAAAAAAAAAAATTGGAAAAAAGAGAAGAGAAGAATATTGATTCTATTCATTTTAGTTTTCTATTAATTTGATCAATCATTTTGGATTTTTAAAAATAGATTTGAGATTAAATGATGATGATGATCTGAGATTTAGCATTTTATTTTAATCAAAATTTTTTTCGTTCTCTCTCTCTTTTTCTCTCTCTCTTTCCAATGTATGATTATATAATTATGATTAGATTGACTCTCACATATCATCATCATCGTCATCGTCACTAAGATTGATGATCTTTGTCGTTGTCATAACTGGATTCATATGAACTCATTTTTCACTGCTATGTGCGTGTGTGTATAAACTGAATTTTGATATATACAATCTGTTTTTCTGATATAGTTGACATTTTCAATATACTGTTGGAATTATGGTTGGAATTTTTTTTTTTTTTTTTTTGGTCGTTTACAACTAAAACTTATCCATTCAATTAGATTATCCTTTTTTCCGTTTTGTTTTGTTATTCATACAGTAAAGACCATTATGAACATTAAATTACAGCATATTTGTTGATGATGATGATCCAAGTAGCCAATGTTTTAATATATAATATCATGTCATTTTGATTCATTTGTGTGTGTGTGTGTGTGCAATGGTTGTGGTACTGGTGGTGGTGGTGGTGGTGGTTGTTTTTTTTTTGTTTCCAAATGAAACCAAAACATTTGTGATTGATGCGATAATTTCACACAAACATTTACAATATTTGTGTGTGGTTGACTATCCATTTGGGAATTATTTGGCAATAATAATAATACAAAAATTACATATAGGTCTGTCTGTTTCTTTTTACCGGTTTTTCATCTGGTAATATAATAAAACACAGGCAACAACAACAACAACAACAACAACAACAATAACAAAAAACAAAACAAAAAATTTATCCAGTAAAATGAATGGGGACTTTTTTTCTTTGGTTTTCACCTGATTCTGTAAAAGTTATTCTTTTTTTTCATCACCATCTCCATTCTTCATACAGGAATTGTAATAGTACTTGGCTTATTCATTCATAAACTTTTTTTTTATATTCTACCATGAATTTAAGTGATGGACAACAACAACGTGCAGTGTGTACCTGAAAAAAAAATGTTCGGTAGTTGAACATACCGATTTTCATTTTGAATGGCCATTATTATTATTATTATTATTATTGCCAATGGTAAGACGGTTATTTAGTGTTATAGGTAGTATATATGAAAAAAATGAAATGAAATGAAATTGTCCGTAATTAACGACTACTACTGTGGTGATTGTGGTCAGAACAAATGTCTAAAAAAAAAGAGAAAGACTACATTTGTTTTTTTTATTTATTTATTTTCAAACAAACACACACACACACACATACAAACGGAAATGCATATCACTGAATAAGTATCACATTCAGAAAAAGAATTTGTGTTATGGTTTCTTTTTATATATTCTGTAGTTGGTTGGTTGGTTGGTTGCTGAATTCAATGTACCGATAAATGTATGTGTAACTGTGTAGCGTTTGTGTGTGAAAAAAAAATAGAATAACCCATGGAATATTCTGATGATGGACATTATATGGTATGTGCATAGATAAAAAAAATGAAAAAGTAAAAGTAGAAAAAAAACTGGTTAATAATAATGATAATGATAATCATTATTACGAATAAATAATAACCAACCAACCAACCAGCTAACCAACTAACCAACTCTAGCTAACCATCAAAGTAGAATTATAACGGTTTTATGGCTCTCACAAGTCTCCAAAATCTCTATATTATTTTCTCCTGTTGTTTGTTCGTTTTGGTTTTTTTTTTGTTGGCTACTGCCTGGATCCATTATTATCGTGGAATCATAATATTTTCATTTCTTGTACCCAAAAAATAAAAAAAAATTTTTTTTCTCCCATTCATATTCTATTTTTTACGCTTCATCCACAAAGTATATACCGATTTTCATCATCATCATCATCATTGTATTTATTGCCGTTGTTTATATTGTTGGGCAATCACTGTTTGTTTGTTTGTTTGTCCAGCCAAGTAAAAAAAAAAACGAAATTACAATATAACATCATCATGCATTATATACACGATGATAATGTCTATGTTGGATGTTAATATGTTCAATGTATGTGTGTGTGTGCATGTGTTTTATTTTTACTACCATATTGAATAGATGTTAAAGAAGAAAAAAAAAATTAGTTTGCACTGGCTAATTTGTTGTTGTTTTTTTGTTGTTTTTTTTGTTATTCTGCGGTATTTGCGTGTGTGTATGGTCTACTTATATATTACCGTGTGTGTATGTGGCCATCATTCGTGTGATACACACACACACACACACGCAAACATACATTAAATTTACATTATAATAATGTTGCTAATTTCCAAGTTTTCATCATCATCATCATCATCATCAAAAATTGCATATCCACAGTTTTTTTTTATAAAGTTTTTTTTCACTCCATAATATTCCTGTGATGGTTGATTGCATTTTGTTGTAAATTGAGTAACGACGATAGAATATATATTCTTTACACAGAATATACATTGGATTTTTAATCTTTTTTTTTATTTTTGTTGTTGAAATGAAATTTTTCACACTCTTTTTTTTCTTCTTTTTTGCTCATTTTTTTTGGTTGTTTCTATCTAAATATATAAATAAATGATTGATTGTGATTCATAAATTTTTGAATCAGGTTGTTTTTTTTTACTCGATTAAATGAACCTGGAACCAGAATTTTTTTAAAAAAAAATTTCCCTTTATTTTCACCAAATAATAATAACCCAGTGTTCTTGTATCCATTGTAGACCAAACAAACAAAAAAAAAGACCAAAATTTGATACTGTCTACCATAACAACACATGTTGGAATGTATAAAATAATGGAAAAGAAAATTAAATGAAAGATTCCGGATTCCGGATAGCTAGAGAGATGGAGAGAATTTATGACTTTTGAACGTTTTTTTTCTATTTTGGCTGCTGAACAACAACAACAAAACAACAAAGGAATCAAAAAAAAAATTCTCACAGAATGGTTATGGTTATAGTTATAGTTATTATTATTATTATTATAGATATATTGATGTTGAATCAAGTAAAATAAAAATAAAAAAAGGAAATTTGCAAGTTTGTCTACAAATGAATGTTTGTTTGAATTTTTGTTTTTCATCACATTCTCTTTGCTGGAATTACTATTTTGTTGTTGTTGTTGTTGTCGTTTTATTGCTGTTTTTTTCCATTTCAACAATATCAACATTCGAATTATATTCATTTCTGTTTATCATCGTCGTCGTCATTGTCAAATGGAATTTCATTTTATTTTCATTTCATATTCATCAACCAAAACAAAGCCATGACACAATAGACATTTAATTTAGGTTCAGAATCGTTTTTTTGATTCTATTTTGATTAGAATGAAATCATTAATCTTTTTCTTTTTCAAAAACACATTTCCACAAATTTTTCACTTTTAAATTGTATATTGAAAGAATAATTTATATGCACACAAAAATAAATTCTTCTCACACCAATAATTTAAACTTTTTTTTCTTGTAATGTTTCTAGTTTCACATTCTGTTTTTTTTTTGTTCTTTTATTATTTGAAAGTTTGTAAACTTTAACCCTAGTAGCCCAGTGTGTTCAGTTTATTTTATTTTTGAATTTGATTCATATTCCACGGCATTTATGGATGAAAATTGCAAATTTGATTTTGGAATATAAAAGCAATGTCATTTGCTGTTGAAATATTCGTAGTAATAATAGCCATGTTTAATATGTCTGATGATTGCCATTTTAGCTATTTGAAAATGATTTTTTTTTCCCAGTTGATGATGATGATGATGATGACATTTTGAACTTTTTAAATTTATTATTCTCTTTTACAATATATATAATTTACACTTTCTTTTGACTTTTGTTATCGTGTGTTGTGACTTTATTAGATGAAAAATTTCCTTTCTCTCATTGAATAACCAGGAAACGATTCTGTGTGTGTGCGTTGAAAATTACCAAATTGTTGTCGTTGTCGTTTTTTTTTATTATTATTTTCAATCGTTTTGTTTACCATTACTGGCTATAAACATCTGCCAATGTTTTTTTTTTTTTTTGCTCTTCTGTTGTGTTTATAGATGTGTAATTCGTGAGCCAAAAAAACAAAAAAAAAAAAAAAAAAACAAAACGACAACAACAACATTCAATGATTGAATACGTCAGTGGAATACACACACACACATTATATGGCTATATTTTTTTTTTTACATCAGAATTCAAAATGAACGTTGAAATAGGATTTTAAAAAAAAACAAAATAATTCAATTACGTTCAACAATGGTAAAACTTTTTTATGCAAAAAATTGGAAAAAAAATTTTCCAGAAAAAAAAACAAAAACAGAAACATTTCCGGTACAACCAACTAGGATCCTAATTTTTTTTTTTGACTGGTTGTTGGATATTCTTGTCATCATTTTTTTTTTTTTTTTGGTTTTATTTATTTCTGGTTTGTATTTGTTTACTGTTTTGCATCCCATTTGAATCTTATCTAATCCAATGGAAATTATTTATATTATATTATGATATGATTATGATGTTAATATAATGAATATTTAAACATAATTTTAATATTTATTGCCTCATTGATTATTATTATTCTTCTTATATATATATATATCACCCCACCAGAATATCTTAATCTAAATATATATCATATGGTTCAAAGAATGAATCGATACATGTGAAAGAGACAAAAAAAAAAAGAAAAAATTTTCATGAAAATTTGTTTTTTTCCTTTACTCTACCATAATTAGATTAATAATAATGAAGATGATGATGATCATGTAGATGGGGGATTTATCAAAACTTTTGGCCATAATTTTTTTTTGTTTCATATAACGAATAACGAATATATCATTTCATTTTGATATTGTTCAAGTGTTGTGTTTGTTGTTGTTGTTGTTTGTAGTTGTTGTTGTTGTTTAAAAGATGTTTGCCACTACACTCATCACACCACTTCTCACAATCATGGTTGCAATTTTTCCTCTTGTGTCTTGATGATGATGATTGTTTTTCTTGTATTTGATCATCTCAATTATCACCATCATCGTCATCATCAATAAACAAGATATGAATGTCTTGTATGTTTATTTATGAGATTTGACACATTCATTGCTTATTTATTTTTAAGGATATTCTAACATTACACCCACACCCACGCACACATAAGATTAATTTCCTTCCTGTTGTTCACTTTGTATATAATGACATATAAAAATGAAATTCTCAATTCCAATCATTTGGGTTTTTTTTTCTCCTGTTTTCAAAATATTTATTGCCATTGTTTGTTTGTATATATATCTGACTATTTCGATTTTGTCACAAATCATTTATTGTTTGTTCAATATACACATATATGGTCATTATTGGCATTTCCTTGTGTCCCATCAGTTCTTATTTTTTTTTTCGTTTGTTTGTTTGTTTATTTGTTTGTTTGTCATCACCACTACCACACAATCAACAGCAAAAAACGATGACAAAATTAGTTCCGTTCATAGGACTGTTAATTTCTTTACAAACTTCCAACATCATCATCATTGTATATTGTCTTTTGATAAAGTTTTCGGAGTTTTTTTTGTTGTTGTTGTTTGTGTATTGTGTGTGTGTGTGTCGAACTATTAAATTGAGCACATCACATACAACCATATGAATGTCTGATATTCTGATCATCAATAGTGTTGGTGGTTGGTTGGTTGGTTGGTGTGCAAACTTATTGTACCAGAAATAATAATAAAAAGATAATGATGATGATGATGATGATGCAATACAGCACAATTCAATGTAGAAAAAAAATGAAAAAATAAATCAAAGAAAAACTACTTACTCTATGATATGTGTGGCTCAAATTTATTTTTTTAGATTTTCCCAATACCAAAATTCGATTTGATTAGAATTTTGATTGGGTAATTGTTGTTGTTGTTGTTGTTGTTGTTATCGTTACCGTTGAAGTTGATTGTGTATTTATTTTTTTTTCAAGAACAACAACAACAACAACAACGAAAACTTTGGATCGCTTAATATTTTTAGCTGGTTCTGGCTTTTTTTTTTTTTTTTTTTTTTGCCAGAAATGAACAAATGCTATCTGTGTGCGTAATATTTTCTTCTTTTTTTCATTTGCGGTTTTCTTTATTTCTATTATCAATTGTTCAATTGTTTTTTTTTTGTTTGTTTTGATTGGCAAATATATATATATTTCTGATTAAATCTGATCAATAATTTATTTTTATTTTCATTTTAGATCATGTGAATGATCAAACTAAACAGTAGCCAAATTCTCTGTTAGAATTGGGTGTGAATTTTTAACATTTGCCCGTTAATGTTCATGAGAAGAATCAAACGATCTACAATTGAGATTTTTTTTTTTTGGTTTATCATTCAGTTTGATTTTCAATTTAATTCAATTTTCTTACCTTTTAGTGTTATTCTGTTTTTGCTAATCAAAAAACAGAATAACACTGGAAGTGTTCATCAGATTTTATAAATTATTCATTTCAGTTCATTCTATGCCAAAAGATAGTGAACAACAAACGATAAAATGGTAGTGGTAATGGATTAAACTCTTTTTTTTTATTATTTATTCTGGTACAGAACCAGATTTTTTTTTTTTGGTTAGAATTGTTGGTTAATTTAAATCTATTCTTATTCTCTGTAATATTTCTTATTGCTTACAGTGTAATTCTTTCTTTTTTTTGTTGGCCTTTGAAATTTTTTTATTACTATAATAATTGTGTGAAGATTGATCAATTCACCATTCTATTATATTCATTTATATCTTGATATTTTCTATCATTGTTATATCATAACATATCAATATCGATTATTGGAAATGGATGATTTTGTCTACTATGGCCATTCATACTCATTATCATTATCATCATCATCGTCATCATCGTCATTGAAAATGGCCATTCATTCATTCAATACACCAATTCACACGATAATATTTATCCACGGCCATAAATCAACAACATTCAATGTGTGTGTGTATGTGTTATATGTAGGAATAATTTTTTTTTTCGTTGCCCTCTCTCTCTCTCTCTCTCTCTCTTCATTCGATATTCAGTTATCTCAGTTGTTTTTGCTTGTCATATATCTACTTGTGTGTGTGTTTTATGTTTGCTTGTCGTTTAGTTTTTTTTTTGTTTTCATTCAGTGGGCGTTTGTCTAGATTCTATGTACAACAACCAAGCACACACACACACACACAAGTGACATTTTTTTTCACATTGAAATATTATTATGGCCGACCCGGAATATTCTATGCAAAACCTGACAAGTTTGACACTTGTACCCGAAAATATAAACACACACACGTAAAAATAGACGGCATCTCTTTTAGACTAGATTCAAAAATTGTAACAATCACCCCATTTTATTCCCTTTTTTTATAGAATGGATCAAATCACAATACCGAAGGAATATTCTGCAATCAATTTCGATTGTATACGAAACGAATTTTTTTTTTTTGTATATTCATGTATGGTGACGTGGTAACACGAAACTTTATCATAAAAAACATAATACAGAATTTCTATTGATGGGAATATTTTTTTTTCTATTTTCTGACATTATCTATCTATTTGAATGAATAATATCTATCAAACTATCTAGAAATCTCATTCTTCTTCTTCGTTGTGATTCTTGAAATGTTAACCATTTTCGTTTGATGAATATCATATACATAAGCTAATGTGCAAAAAAAAAACATCTGGCGTTTTGTACTTGGATCTGGATCTGGATTCTAGATTCTAAAAGTTGAATCATTCAACATTCAACCATGATATAATATGATAGGAATCAGTCAGTAAAAAAAAAAATACTACATACTACACACAGTATATGGGTATCTCTAGGTATAGTTTCGCTATAGTCGATTAATTTATCCGGAATCGGTTATGGTCGTAGTTGTATATTTCAATTGATTCGAATATTCCATATCTATTTTTTTTTGTCTATCTATACAAATTATAAGATGATAATCATCGAGGATAATCATTTTTTTGCATGTGAATAATGTGAATCACATGCATAATGATAATGGCCATGTTTGAATTCGATTCTTACATGATAATCATCATATGGAATCTAATCTTTTGGTTTAACATCATCACATTACTCACATTATCATCTCAATAATATTTAAAAATGGAAATTTTTTCGAGATTTTTTTTTGTGCTTCTTTCAGATCATCACTTTTTATCATTATTATATATATGAATGAATATTATACCAAATGAAAAAAAAAACATACAGCCCATTGCTGAATGAATATTTCATTTTTTCGACTATTTAATGGAAAAAAACTAGAGAATATTCTTGTTGTAGTGTTGATCCAGATATATTATATTATTATTATTATTTACTTAATAAATTGAATTGGAATCAAAATCGAAAATAGGAATGTTTGTTTGTTTATTCACAAGTCTCTCTCTCTCTCTCTGGTTTATGTGTGTGTGTATAAGTGTTTTGTTCACATCTTTTTTTTACTTGGTTTCCTTTACAACGATGATGCTGATCAAAATCGACATTCATTTTCGTTTGATTTATTTTTTTTTCATATATTTTTTTTTTGGCTGCTATATCGATCGTTCGATCGATCGATCTACTGTTTTTGGTATTTATTTCGTTTATTTGTTTACAAATGTGATCAAATACGAATAATATAAATGTTCAATAATATGGCCAATATGATGATGATGATGATGATAAATGTCATTCATAATATCTAGAGTTGTGTGTGTGTGCCTGAGCATGATTTGCTTTCATTACCTCATATTTGCAATTGGATTACCTGAATAATAAAAAAAAATCTATGCCCATAATCATCATCATCATCATCATCATCAACATTATCATCATTTTTATCTCATCATAGCTTTGATCAATACGTGATGCATTGAAAATGATGATTATCATTACCGGTCATCATGATGATGATGATGATGATGATGATGGTAATGACAATTTATTCATTACATTTTTCATGTAATGAATATATATACTTGTTATATGTTTCTCTAGAAATGAAAAAATAAAAAAGAAAAAAAATTATCGGTGAACAAAAAGTAGTGATCATATGATGATCATCATATTTATCACTGCGTACGATCATCATGTATGTTTGTTTTTCTGATTTTTTTTTCTGTTTGTTTCTCTTCATTCTCAATATCCATATAGATTCAGTATGCACAAAAAACCAGATTACATACGATTACACACACAGTAGAATAAATCCGAGGATATTCCATGATCCAAAATAAAACAAAGCAAAATCATAATCATCATCATATGACGGCAACATGACCATAATAAGTAATTCATTTATGGATAATTAATCATTTCATTACATCGACAATGTTTATGATTGTACAATATATTGTGATTTTTTATTATTATTATCAAAATTCTGCAATTCTGTGCGTATGTTTGTTTGTTTGTACTGATCATTAACCGAGATTTTGTGTTCTGTTCGCCTGGCCTAGTATGGTTTTGTTCTGAATTTTTTTTTTTTTGCAATATAAACCAATGACGTACATGGATAAAGTGTGTATGGAATATGGGAAGCAAGCAAAAAAAAAATCGCATATGGAATTCCGGTTTTTTTCCAGTTTTTTTTTCACGGCAAAAATGCATCGGTGAATAAATTTGTCCAGTGTTTTTTTTTCTTATTTGGCTGTTGTTGTTGTTGTTGTCGTTGTGTTTTTTTGTTTTGTCTTTTCACACACACACTTCATTCATTTATTACCAACATTAAAGATTTTTTTGTTTTGTTTGTAAAATTACCGTTAACCCGCCGGGTATTAGCACGAAATCGGGGGTAGTTTTTTGTTGTTGTTGTTGTTGTTTAATTCTAAAAGCACTTATGCAGCTATCCGTTCAAAATATTTCCTGGAACTTTTCCAAAATCCAATATTTTGCGTGTGTGTGTGTGTGTGTACACATGTTAGCTGTTTACATAGACGCCTAATAATAATCTATATATATGTTCAAAATTCGGGGCCCCAATTGATGATGGCAACGTCAGCAAACATAGTGGATCCATAATTTTAATCATAGCCCAATGGCAATGATTAGGTTTTTCTCCTGTTTTGCTCGGTACATCATCATATTTATTATTATGTACCGAGGTAAAACAAAAAGCAAAATGAAATGTTTTCTCTCTATGTGTGTATAATCACCGTTTCATTGCTGTTTTTTAGATTTTTTTTGTTTTGTTTTGTTTTTGGTAGTAGTGGGGTTATGAATTTATCACACATGTCCACTACTAAAATGCAGATTTTTTTTTTTCTCTCTCTCTCTTTATAGTTGTTGCACTGTGATTAATCGATTAATCGATTGATTGATTGATTGATTAAATGTTCGATCTAATGTTTATATATCTATATATTGGCCGGTTTTATTTTCTATTCATTAATCGATATCGGTCGATCAATCGATTGATTGATTTCATTTGTAAAAAAAAAAATCAAAATCAAAATCAATTGATCATGTCTATTTGAGCTGATTGTGTTGATGATGATGATGACATAGACTTTCATCATTGAGTCATTTTTATTCGACTTTAAATTTTTACGGCATCACTTTTTTCATTCTTTCAACTTTATCATCATTTATTGACCGATGATGATTCAAGTGTGAATTAATTTGTTTCGATTCGATTGTATATATTACAACAACTTGTGCATATACTGGAATGAACAACAACAACAACAACAACAAAAAATGCAATGAGGAAAAGCCCACTTTTCGCACAAACATTCAATAAATCAATGAAAACAACAACAACAACAACGAAAAAAAATCAGGCCTATACCGAGTGAATAAGAAAAAAAAATATTTGTTCTGCCTTATAACACACACACACACACACAGACCGAACATATTAACATCAACCATGGATCAAAAAAAAAAAAAGTCAAAAGATTCGTTTGAATTGCTGGGCCACTTTGCCATCCTCAATGATCATGATGATGATGATGATGACGATAATGTTCATTGGTGTGGAAATTTTGGTTTTCCATTTTCTTTTTTTTTTCCTTTTTTTTTATTTTTCTCAACTCAACTCAACTTGACTTAAACATGCAACCGAAATGGAAGTGGAAAAAAAAAGATTTATACACACACCATGTCCAGAAAAAAAACCATGTCCAGATATGAAAATATGGAAAAATGAACAAAAAAAAAAAACAACACACACATGACCACCACGGCCATTATCATCATCAATGAAAATAAAAACCAAAAAAAAAAAAAAAAAAAAATGTACATTACATTACGGCCATATTGTTCTTTTCAAATCCATCTATCTGTCTATAAATAGATGACATAATAACATTCACAATCAATATGATATGATATGATATGTTAATAATAAACGATGAGAGAAAATCACGAAAAAAAAATCACAAAAAATTCAATAGAGAAAAAAAAATTCTTGGTTTTTTTCTTGGCTTTCTAAATTCTTCTTTTTTTCCTCGCCATTTTTTTCCGCTTCACTTTATCATCATCATCATGGTTCTTGTCGACAATAAGAATCAATGAAAATGGAGAAAGCAAAAAAAAAAAATTATTAAAATTGATTCTGCATAGCGCCAGAATTTATTTCATTTTTTTTCCCCCATTGATTTCGTTCATATGGTCGAATTTTCCATTCATTCGCCAGAGAGAAAAAGAGAAATTTCAATTCAACGCCATTATTATCATTATTATCGTTATCATTTGCCATTGCCTTTATGTTCATTCATTCATTCATTCAAATCTTACAGAATCAAAAATTATCTATGATTGAAAAAATACAAGTAAAATGAATGAATGAATGAAAAATAGTTTATGATAATAATGATGATGATGATGATGATGACAATTTTTGATGCCATTCATTATATTCAAAAAAGCCGGTGATGAACAAAAAATAAAAAATAATAATTTCTTCAGAATTGGTTGCTAGGAAATTGGAACTCTTAGTTCTGGAACTGATGATGATAATGATAATAATGATGATGATGATAATGATTAGTGATTATAAGATTGCCGGTTCTTGTGCACATTATTAACATTTTTTGAAAAAAAAAATTTTCAATTTTAAATTGCGGAAATTCATTTGAAATTTCTACAGAAAAAAAAGAAAAAAAAATTCCAATTCCAACAATTGATTAGTTGACCTACTTTTTTCGCATGATAACATTTGTTTTTTTTTATTTCTATTCAACTCCCTCTCGCTTTCTCGTTCGTTCTCTCGACAATTGTCATCGACAGCATCATTTATCAACAACTAAAAGGTTCAAATGTCAAATGGTTGGGAAATTTTTTTTTCTTTTCGTTTGCTACACACTGACCAATGATGGACAGTC